>NC_056743.1:519793660-520010391 GCF_019279795.1 Protopterus annectens | reverse complement strand
CCCCCAAAGACAATAGAGAGAGTTTCCTAGTACAGACTTTTTGTCTCTGGCTGCACTGAGAACTTTAAGATACAATCTTTTTTTACTAAGCCAGGCAATTTAATTTCAAACTATTTTCAAAGTTAGGTGGATTGAGATTAAACTCTTCTCTTCCAGTATCTTCTGTTAAAACATATACAGGTAAACAGTTACAATAATGCATAAATATTTCTTTTTCTGGACAGCAGGGCATACTGTTAGTGCATTTTTAACACAAGCAGCTTTACAAATACATTTTCAACATAAGCATCTCTACAAATTAGTTTGATATTATAGAGCAAATTTAAATGAAAATTTCCAGACACACGTTAACACAGGATATGGTAATTATGCTTCAAGACCACTTATAAAGTTATCTCTTTAGTGCAGATTTCAGTTAGTCTTCAGAAAATAACCATAGGCAGGATTAACAGTTCCTACTCTAACTTAAATGAAGATTCACAAAGACAGGTTAATCAGCTTTAAAAGCCAGATAATTAAAAGACAGTCATTTTTAGAATAATGTACAGGTTTTGAATACATCACTCATACATCAGAACTTAGACTTTAAGACTCTAAATACTATGAAAATCAAATCATAAAGTTAACAGATTTCAAGCCTGGTGGTCAAAATTAAAACTGCAAGTTTAAACAATTGCCTAGTTATAATTAAATCATAAAGTTAAGAGACTTCAATCCAAACAGGCCATAAATGCTCAAGTAACACCTACTGGTCAAAATTGAAATTACAGGTTTACTAAATTAAAAAATATATATATTTTTTCAGATTATGAGTCAGGTAGGATAAAGTTATATACATTAGTTAGCAATACAGCTTTAAATAAAATAAAAAAAAGCTATCATTGGAAGCACAGTCTATGACAGATTTCCACAAATTGACGTAAATTATTAAACTGAGTAGGCCCTCAACAACAGGCTGAAGCAGTAATGGAAAAAGCATTTTTCTTTATTTTAGAGTCAGAAGAATGAACTATTTCACTGCCATTATTTTACTACAGTCCAGATATGTCTTCTGTGTGACTCATTCACCAGACCATACTCATGGGCTGTCCCAGTCTGTTAGCAAATGTGTTACACATTTGTCTTTCAAATTCCTGCACCCTCCACATAGGTGTTAATTAGTACTTCACTATATCCTATTTGAGTATGAATGAAAGCCAAATCTCTGTGATAATTGCAAAAGTAACGAAGGACACAGCATGCATATTGACAGGTTTAAACAGTGTTTACGGCAATTAGGGAGAGACAGACAAGTAATGGGATATTGGCAGAGCTGGTTGGGGCCTTATTTAATTTATTACCCTGCATAAAACCTCATTTTCTCATGATCTAGCTGTGACTCTGGAGGTATTGCTCCAACAATACATTATTGTTAGCCAGTCAAGTATTTCAGACCTTCATTAGTGATGTCAGAGGGGATACATATTCTTGATGACAGAGAACACATACAGAAGTCAAAAATGAGATGTAGCCATCCTGCAGGCATGTAACACCCCCCCAAAAAAGAAACAGTATGTTGTATGCAGTAATGGTTATGATTTTTGTCAGCTCTTTGGCTTGTTGAACAGAAGCTGCTGCAACATTTACATTGTCTTTAATTATTTTAGTAATGTACTTTGCAGTACGTTCTTTACATCCTCCAGCAACTGGAAAAGGACTAACATTTGTCAGGTCATACAGTCTGCATTATTTGGGGTGATGATCAGAACAGTTTGATCTTCAGTATCCGTTAGGTAGTTATTGTTGCATAGTACTGTGATATAGTCTACTTTACAAGATCAGACTGTAAAGGATTTCTACATTTAGTTAAAAACTATTACTCTGGCAGTTAGCACAAACACTAAAGCTCTGACTTGTTAGTGAGCTGCTTTCTTTGGCAAGGGTGCAGGGTTTGAACCACTCCACCTTTATTTACTTACTGTGACAACCAGCAAGTCACTTAACTAAAGAGTAATCTGGAGCATAGGTTCATAGGTTAGTACTAAGCTAATTGCTCTTGCGAGCTATTTTAAGTCTAGCCAATTATCCCTTGTGAGACTCAAACCCTGCACTTTGTGTTTGTAAGGCAAACACCTTAACCATTATGTCACCCTCCCAACCCAATTTAAGCAATTGGGAAATTATGCTTGGCTCCTTAAAAGGACTACATACCTAGTAACTATAAACCTGTTGTCATTGTTTGCCAGCCATCCCCCACTGCACAACTGATCTAGTTTGAGAAATGTTATGGCAATATCATTAGCACAACATTTTTTAAACATAACATGGGCAATTTATTCTTTAAGCGCAGCAGGTATTACATTTGTAGATGAAGCACTGAAATGCAAAGCTTGCCAGCAGTGACCTCTGCATTAGTAATTCTCTTTAGTGTGGAATTATTGAGATGACACTTGAGTAGCTATTGTCCATATTGACTTAGCATATATTATCATATGCTTAATATCAATTATGCTCTCATAAAGACTCTTCTATTTAAACTGTGTTAAACATGGCTGGCTCTTAAGTTATTACTCTAGTATGGGTACTTTTCTCATTACTACTCCATACATTTCAAAGGTTCATAGAATGAGTATCGTAGGTTCATAGATTAGTTCTATGCTAACTGCCGTTGTGGGACATTTTAAGATAGCCAATTACCCCATGGTAGAATCAAACCCTGCACCTTGTGTCTATAAGGTAAGTGCCTTAACCGTTATGCCAACTTCCCACAAAAGTACACCTACACCCTATTTCTAACCCATGACCATCGTACCTGTAGAACAGTGTATCATCCCACCAAGCCACACACATACATTTTCACCACTTACTGGAAAATTTAAAAAAAAAAAGTCTTTAATACAAATGCTGCTGTATTAAACAAGAAAGTATAATGTAAAACAAACAGGAAGGTGAAGCAGAGAAAACATGCATTTACGCATGGCCCTATAAATGTGCGCAGGGGGCCCAAGGTTTGATAACAATCAGAGGCTCAAGGTGCACTTAATTCACCACTGGACAGATCCATTTTCAATGAACGTGAGTTCCAAGGGAATAATTTACTGTTGCTCATGCTAAGTCTGTTTTCAGGGTCTATATCAGAACATCGAATGTTGAAAATATCGAACGCTCTAAAGAGCTAAAGTGCCAAACCTCAAACTCGTTATTGTAAGGGGTTGCACTCCCCACACCTCCTGCTAAATTAATATTCCAACTCCGAGATCGCACTATAGCGAGGAAAGGGCAAATATTCCGATCTTCACTGTACTGCGATCTCAAAAAAAGAACTTCAAGGTCCTGCATTTTTGCTATTTAGAGCTTTCAATATTTTCATCATTTGATGTTCTGATATAGACCCTGTTTTCAGTGCAAGACTTTTGTTTTGTTTAGCACATGGCAATCAGTGTTTGTGCTCTATAATTTGAAATAAAAGTTTTGAGTTAAATCCATATTTCTGTGATCATTGTAAAAATAAAGAAACAATATTATACATGCTGACAGATTAAAACAATGTTTACTACAACTGAGGAGAGACAGTCAAGTAATGGAACACTGAAATGGCTGTGTGTGTGTGTGTGTGGGGGGTTGGTCCATTACACTGCCTAGGCCCCCATTTGAGCATGATCTGGCTGTGTGTGTGTGTACATATATACACAAACATATATATATATATATATATATATATATATATATATATATATATATATATATATATACACACACACACACACACACACACACACACATATATACATCCACATACATACACGCACAAATTCTGAGATCATACAACTGTGTAGGAAAAAAAGAAACATCCAAGTCACCATTGTTACTTATTCTTGCTCAAATACCCTACAAATAATCAATGTACCTGCTTGAGATACAAAACTCTCATGATTTTCAGCGACCTAACAGGTGTACTGACCAGAAGAGAGGACCACGTATGCATATTTGTGTCAAACTGAATCAGGATGTTTTCTGTTGGCAATGATCTTTATAAATGAGTTTGCTGAACCACATTTGCTCTTCAATGCAACACTTGTTACTGTTTTACTAAAAACCCAGAGAGAGAATGTATTTTGTATTATGTGCACCCGCTCATCTCACAGTGTTGTTTTGCTGCCAAATGAACAGTAAGATCGCTTTCTAGCGAAAAAGTTTCTTGTCATTCATATTAAGAAACCTTCTCATCCTTTTTTTTCCCCTACACTGTTGCTTCTTAAAAGGTTTGTGTGCATATGCCGTTTGGTGTTTCACTGCATCAGGGTGCTTTCTCAGAGCCAGTCATTCAATTACATCATTTTAAAAAGATTTTGTTCTCCTTCCCCCACTGTGCAACCAAAAGCTTGCTGATGTGGAAAACCAAGAGGAAGTGTATCAGGTGGAATTGTTTGCCTTGCAGCTTTTTCCCTGTGAGATATGAAGTTATATAGCTTTTATGCATTAGCAGTATAATTAACACTTCAGAATCAAGAAAGTCAGTATTATCCCTGTTTTGCATTAATGGAGGGTACCCTGAGGGTTTGTACTTCGTTTTCTATGATGCTGCAGTTATTTAATATGCTTTGTCAAATAGGTTACAGTTAATACAGCAAAACTAGCTTACATACTATAATTTATTATTTCTTTTTTTGCATGGATTTTTTGAATGGATTTTTTGATGGAGTCCCCCCCACCCCAAAGCTGAGAATAGTCAACCATATGGGGCCTTCGAGTCATTTGAGTTTAACACCCTTAGTAAAATGGAATAAAAATCAAAATAGAGGTAAAACAGAGATGTAAAACCAGGCAAAGGAAACAAAAAGTCATAATTTACTGGTCTATCTTAGCGTGAAGTCTGTGTCAAGGTCATTGTTATGGAAACGACAAAGATTTCCAAGGGAAAAGAATACTTACCTAGCATGAATTGTAGATATTGGCTTTGGGGAAGGAGCCCTGATTGTGACCCAGGCAACCTAGATTTGACTAATAAGCTCAATGCTTGAGGAGCATTATAATCTAATCATCATTTACAGTTCATTAACTACTACACTGCAAATGGCTGAGTTCTGAGGACTGCAGTTTAGGATACATTTTAGAATGCAATGTAAACAGGAATTCCATCAGTTCTAGCTGCAGTGAACCAGCAAATCAAGGTCACTTTTAATGTACAAGGTATAAGAATGCAGTTGCTGAATATACTAAAACTGGCCTGACAGCTGCAGAAAAAAAGGTAAGCGAATCAGGGCATGACAGGACTTACAATGCCTCACTTGATGGACTGGCAAATGGCATCTGGGGGTGTAGTGTATGGTATATGTTGGTGCATTTTACAGGGGAAATCTTAAGGAGGACTCCATACATAGATTTTTCTTTTGGTAGGGCTACAGGGGGGAAAATGATGAATGATATGGCTTTCATAAACATGACTGGAATCACTCAGAGTGCATTAAAATTATTCAACAAAGTGCTCACAAACTGGTGGCTTAAATCAGTAAGAAATCAATTAATATAGTCAAGCATGTGGACTCCAGTGCAGCAGATGGTAGATGTTTAAGTCAGCAAGTTATCTGATCATACAGTCAACACTGTAGATTTCAGAATGGTAGAACTTGAATGAGGCATATCATCAGATGGATACCCAACTGACTCACTAACGGGACATGTTATCTGGCTAGGTGAATCTACTTCGGATAAGAACCCTGTTAGTAGCAGTGTCTCTTAGGGCTCAGTGTTGGGACTCCTTCTGTTGGGTATATACTTCTCTGAAGTGAAGGTTAATGTTGGGGTCCTCTGGCTCAACAAGCTCACTGATGACTGTAAGCTGGGAGCGATCATTGAATCCCCAAACAACGTTGGCATCTTACAAACAGGCCTAAAAATAGCAAACGACTGGTGCCAAAACCATGGTCTGAGACTAAACGGTAAAAAATGCATAATCATATCCCTCAGTAAATCAGATATCCCTGCAAATTATAATACTGATAGCATACCTCTAAAAGTAGACCCAGTAGTGACAGACCTAGGAACACAGATGGATAGTAACCTAAACTCTGACCACTAGGTAGCTACAGTAGTGATGAAATCCTTCTGTTTGGCTCAACTTATAAGTAAAGGCATGGCATCAAGATCAAAGGAAGTCATAGTGCCATTGTACTCGGTCCTCATCAGGTCCATAATCTAGTACAATGACACCTTCTGAATGTACCTAACCGGGTAGTTACACCAACTGGGGCAGCCCCAGAGGTTTCTCATTAAAAAAACGCTAAGTGTAAGACACATATCTTGGGCAGGCTGACTAAAGGCCCTATCCCTTTACTCAGTCTCATAACGTTTATTGAGAGGGGACTTGTGCCTGACCTACAAGGCATTTTCTGATCCAGCCCTGATGAAAATCTTACATTTTTGCAAGAAAAATTATACAAGGGTTCCGCATTCTATGGACCTGAACCTGACTTGTGACTGTAACAAAACCTGCTGGAGAGAGAGAGTCTTATCCAAAAGGCTACCTCGTCTATGGCATAAACTTCGTTAAACAAAGCCCGGCCCTCACTCTCTTCAGAAAGAATTTGCATAAATGGATGGGGAACCATAAATTCACTGCAGGGGTACTGCCCATGTCCCTTTATGGACAGAGGCAGTCTGTAAAATGACTCAGGACTCCAACACCCAAAGACCCACTACCCTGATACTACCCCAATCCCATATCTGGGGAATTATAACAGTGTCATATCCTATGTATTACTGGTTAGACTTGTAAAGACTCTTATCATTAGCCTAGTAAATCAGCTATGAAACTATGTAATCCTCCACCTATGCAGCAGCAGCAGCACTGCATATATCTCGATACACCTAAGGGGGCATTAGATTTTCTAACAATGTACACAGAAGCGGTTCAAAAATAGAAAATAAATGATGAAGACATAGTATATCAATGTGCTTATGGCTTTGATCAATAATGCACAGGAAAAAAATGAAGACATGGCATAGATGGTGAAAAGGTTAAGATGGAAGGTGTGGAAATCAAGATTAATGACATGATGGGAAGGCAGAACCATTGTAGGAAAATGCAAAGTTGTATGCTTAACAGTGGCAGAAATAAATACTATTTCATAGAGAGGATGACATAGCTCTGAAATATCCATCCCAAGGGAATTGTGTAATTTGCAATAATCATTTATATGAACTCAGAGGATCTTATTTCTGCTTCCAATGGCATCTTTGTTCCAACCCCCATATAATATCTGAAATTTAAGCTAGAAAGACTTCAATCACAATACATCAGACAGAGAAATCAGAAACTTCTCATAAGTGGCATGCTCATATCTTTCTTAGTGGTTGTGTAAATAATCAGGAGTTCAAACAGCATATTTTGCCAGGTTTCATGATTGTGCTACCAAGACATAACATACAAAACAGGACACAAATGTGATTTTGACTTGAGAAGAAAACACATGGGGGGTCCTGCATTCCATTCCTTCAGGTAACTTCGTACATGGTATTAGGTAGGTAGCAAAAGGATGAAATGCAATGCACCATTTCCATCATAGTGAGATTAATATAATGCGATCTCCCAGAAATACTGATTACAATGCAATGTGGAATGCCTACAGCTGCTCAAAAGCAAATAGACTGACTGAATACTGCTGGAAACAATTTTTCCAAAGTGCAGCTCTCGGAATGGTTTCTGCATTTACGGAAATCACAACTGCATAAGACTGTACTTCACCTTTAGTAGACGATTTTTCATTTGTCCAATATCGTGGGGCTACAGTGTTGACATGTATAACTTGAATGTGCTTCACATGTGGGGGATACAGGGGGGCAACTATTGTTTGTGATTCTGTCAGCAATTTTGTTAAGTCCGATTTCAGAAAAATTTCCATTAGGCGTTTTCTTGATGATGCATTACTTCTAGTAGATTTGAACAGTCTAACCATGTCTCTATTTCCTAACATCTTTCAGTGGGGTTCCAATATGTTGCTAATCCTTCCAATGGAGTTTACGCCGATAAACTCAAAATGAAAGGACCACATTATTTCCGTCACATTTATTATTAGAAATGCAAATGTTTACAGATTTGTCTGTGTCTCAGAACTACTCTATATGTGAATGCATTAATAATTATACTTCAAATCCAATTTATTAGCTGCTTTCCTCAGTACAGAAAAACTATACCAATATGATCAGCTTAGTACATCTTACGAATGATTAATAAAAAAACGTTCGTAATTAACTTCTCACTACCATCATCCTCAACCCCTATTTCACATTTTTTCTACATGGGCCAGTATCAGCTGGTACCACACTGACCTTGATTCAGTGCCATTCACTTACCTTCTTCGACCTTCATGCCTGCTTGCAGCAGATATCTGGACATTCTTGTTTCCTCTTGCCTTCTTCACCAATCTGTCTTCTGCTTTCCTGCAAATGTGACTTGGCCACAGCAATCTGTTCTTCTTGACATTCTCTGCAGCTAGGGGCTATATTAGCTTCTGCTGATGTCTTCATCTATCACACATTATGCATTCTGCAAGCCCATCTCAGGCATTTTATCTCCATCACCGCAAGTTTTTTTTTTTTTTCAAGTGCTCTGCCTTAACTGCTCAGATTTGTGTACTATACAAAAGCACTATTTGCACCACTTTTGCTGGTTTTGTCCACCCTGCTTTCCAGCTTCTTTGGCATTCTTCTGCTGTACACTTTCCACGCCCTTCTGATTTTGGCTTTGACCTCCCTATAGTCATTCACAGCTCCCAGATATCTGAAGCTGACAACCTGCTCTACTACATTCCTTCTGCTTTCAGCTTTCTGATTTCCCACATTTTATGCAATGACAACTGTTTTATCTTTGCTCTGTTTCATCCCATGTTCCTTCAGTTTGCATTATGGCCTTCTATTACTTGCTGAAGTTCTTGTTCAAAACCTGCTTGCTTTATCAAACTGTTTACATACAGCAGCTTTGTTGATCTGTTCCCTCCAACCTATTTGGTTATGTAGTCCATCACTGGTATTAACAGCAGTGGTCACAGAAGTGAACGTTGATGCGCACCCACTCCAACTGGGAAACCCTTTGAGAGTCCAAACACTGTCCGTAATTGTGTCATTGGGCCACTGTACACTAACTGCACTAATTCTACCAGTATGTGTGGAACTGAACAATTGCAAGGCTGGCAAAATCAACTTTTGTGCGACCTTGTTGTACTCTTTCTCTAAGTCTAGGAATGCACAGCTGGACTCATCTCCAGCTTCTTCTCTGTCTCACTGTAAACATCAGGTCAGTTGTGCAGAATTCTGATATGAATTTGAATCTGAATCAAGGACATTTGTTTCACTGTTAAAGGAAAACCTATCCTACACTGTACCTCGCTATCAACTTGCACTGGAGTGCTTGCAGGTAAGTATAAGATTTATTTTTCACTTACCAGTGCTTTATCCTTCATTTCGCTCAAAGCACCAAAAAATGAGGTACCACTAGGAGCTCAGTACAAAAGGACTTTAATCTTCACAGATAAATATGTTTTCATTTACACCTGTCACATACACTTTTTCTATGTAAAATAACTTTATAATTAACTGCTGCATTCAACTCAGGTGCATTATAAAGTTATTTTACAGAGAATATCCTTCAGTTTGATTTTAACTGATCTCATATTAATAAATAAACACTACCGTATTTTCTTGACCTTCTTACTCCGATTTCTAACTTCTGTTGATTACACTAACTTCTTCAGATGAGACGTTAAACCAAGGTCTCATCTACTTGGGATGGTGGTAGCTCAGGTAGATGTGAAAGGCCCCATGGCACCTATAAAAAAAGAATAGCAGAAGTTCCCTTACACCTTGGCCAAATTTCCCCCAACAGTATAAATACCACCTTGGGTCTCCACTGAAAAGAAGCTTCTAGCCTTGTAGGACTAACACAGTCAACAAAGGAAAGACAAATAAATAAAAATAAATAAAATTTCAGCTAGCTTTCTGCCACCTACCCAGCTAGTGTTGTATCAAGTTTTATAGCTAGATTTTATTACAGCTAGCGCTGTACATCTGCGCATTCTTTTCATTGCTGCAGCTTATATTTGTGTTCTAGATGCTGTTCCTGCTACTGGTAAATCTGTTGACAAAACTCCCCAACCTTCTTGCTCTCAACAAACACATCATGGTCCACAGGATACTTCACCAAACAAACATCTGTCCTGCTCTCTCCAGTCTTGTCCAGCCTAATCACAGTCCCAGGCCCCTTAGATCCTCCGATAAAACTAGTGCTAAGGGTCACCCTCTCCCGACAACTATCACAGCGACTGTCTTTATTCTAATAACATATCTAAAAGCCCACACTACCATGATTCAGACAACTACTACATAACTACCTGGCTAGTCATTGACTTTGCTCCTGTCATCCCCCAGGCTAACTACTCAAACCCTCCCTCCACTATCTGCTCACCCACCTCTCTCTGCTTCTTTGGTTCTTCACCCGCTTCTACATCTTCTCTCTGTACTCACTGTCTTCTCTTGGTTCACAGTAACCTACCACTATTTCGCACCACTTGGAATACGCTGTATTTATAATTGTGCTGGACACTAACTTTCAAGCCTGCAAAACTCAAAATTGCTTGTCAAGCATCAACTTGCAGAGCATGTACTCAAGGAATAATCTGAATTAGTTATTTTTACACTGTTGTGCTTTGTAATCTCAAGCCTGTACAATGCTACAAAGTTTTTTCTTATTTAACTTAAATTGTATAATATATAGTTTAGTAACACTATTGTTTGTAGTTTATGTTCAAATCAGTACCTGTATCTGTGCTTATTCGTAACTAAGTGCATTGTTTTTAATATTTGTGCTTGTCTTTAATATCAAATGTAAATGATGTACTGTTTTCTGGAGCTTTTATCCCCGGGCATCTGCAGAAAACGGGCCACTGGCCCAGTCGGACTATTTCCCGGTTAACAAATGTAATAATAATAATAATAAAATGTACTCCACTGCAATCCTTGCACTGTCTGTTCCTGATGCATTTATGACAGGCATCACCTGTTCTCTCCTCTCTAAACCCATTTGTGTCTCAGTAGAGTCTCCTTGAGGTGTATAAAGACGGACAAAGAATGACGGTACCTAGGATGCCCAGGGACAGGTACAGTATGGGTTAGATGTTTCAGACTTTTTAAAATGAAGGGCATTTAGGATTTTCATGCTGGAGGTACAGTGAACATAATTAAATTTAACTTTCTAAATAAAATGTTATCCTCATTGTACATGTTTACTCTGTGACTCAGTCCTGACTACAAAAAGACACAAAAAAAGACCATATTCTAATTCATACTGGTTTGGGTGTTCTGATACTGTCACGGAGTAAAATGGTGAGGGTCTTCCATATATGTCTGCGATTACACTTGAGGGCTGTCTATTGCAGATTAGTGTGCCTTGTTTTTACACAATGGTAAAGACACTTTTTGTAGCTTGCTATTTTCAGTTCACCTCACCATTAATTTAAGGTATGCAGTGAAACTTTATATTTATTTAGCTCTGCTACAGCTTGTTTGGACTTGTCAAGTCAATATGTTAGATTTAGGTTTCTCATACACTTTCTGGTGTTTGCAGTGTTTGATGGAAGACAGGATGAAACAGTGGATTACGAAAAGCTAAAATATATGAGGTATGGCTATGGCTACACAGCTGGAGCAAAGTTACATAAACATGGACTGAAAACATTTTTAACTTAGGTAACCAATGAATTGAGAGATTTTGCAATAGCTAAGGAAAGGCAAGAATGAGATATTATTTACTGTACACGTGTTTAGTCCTGATTTGATTTGTGTTAACATGAGTAAAGAAGTGGAGCAGGTTAGGGCTGTGACGGGGAGCAAAGTTGTCAATGGAGCAAGGAAGAATTCTTAGATGGACAATGTTGTAAACTTGTAAACAAGAATGAATAATAATAAAACCGAACCACATCAGCAGTAGAATCAAGTGTTACACTTTATTCACAAACTTTGAATAAGCCCTTTCACCCTGTTAACACATGGACTTCTTCAGACTCTGAAGAAGCCCATGTGTTAACAGGGTGAAGGCGCTTAGTCAAAGCTTGTGAATAAAGTGTAATGCTTGATTCGACCACTGATGTGGTTTGGTTTTATTTATTTTTTTTTTTCATTCTTGTTTACAAGAATTTTTAGATGCCCTGGCTAAGTTGGTTATTGGACAATCAAAATGCTGAAGTATGTTCAGCTGTTACCTGTAAGATTTTTGTTATCTCTTACCCAAGAGCATTTGAGAACAAATGCATTTTGTATCCTGTTTCTCCTATAATTTAGAACTTTAAGCACGTGGTTTTGTAACTGTACAATCTGAGATAGAGTAGAACTGAAAAGGAAATCCAGCATAAAAGAAAAATGTATGGAAAGATCAAAACTTACTTTAATTTACTATAGTAGTAGATGTTTGAATGATCAGTGCTGCAGTAGCCTTAGCTAAATGGGTTATATCCTGCAAAGGATATAATAGCTGTGAGCTTCCAAAGCTTCAGGGCATTTTCCACACACCCAAATTATTACTCCGCTCGACTAGTGATGACTAAAAAGATAGATCTGGATGTCAAAACCCTTCAGACTTTTTCTGATGCCGAAGAGTTCTCTTCAGGCTTTCAAGGATGGATGGTTGACTTGTGCTATTTCACTGCTGGGCAAATAAATTCCCTTTGGGGGAAGTGTCTTTCAGATAATATGCGGGAAAGTACTTTGTAAACTAGGAGCAGGAGTGGCCTTAGATCAACTGGTGTCCTAGGCAAAAGGGCTCCATGGCGCTGCCCACCACATCACCCGATGCCCCCATCCAGGTCTACCTACCCCAAATAAATACTGTTAAAAAGCCCCTGCTAGAGCGGCACCCACCTAGATGTCCTATGCCTAAGGCCAGCTATGAATAGGAGGATGTGTTTTTATTGACTGTCATGTAAGTCTGAAGTACTTTTAGACAGTACAAACTAAATTACTGAATTGCATAAGGTTCTTACTTCATTTTGCTGCAAGAGTTACATACTCTTGAATACTGTACTTTATCACTTGTAGATGGTTTGATGGTTGTTGTTTTATTACATTACAACTAAAATCAAAAACATGTGCACCAATCTTCTCACATTTTCCACATTTGCTCCCTTCAAAGACAGGTGTTCCTGCTTTGCTCTTACTGACTGCATTAAATTGTACATGAACGTATTTATAACCATAATAAAATTAAACATTTTCATTTATATAGGTATTGCTTGATTTTTATTGACTCAATGCTTTGCTGTTGTGTGTAAAATCCTAGATGATATTCTACACAGCCTCTTTTGAAGGTTTTGGCATTATGACAGCATATGATGAAAAAAATTTAAACAAAATCATAAAAGATGTTCTGCTGTACAGAAGAAAGTGTAATTTGGGGCTGGAATAGCTAGTTGCTTGGTGGGTTCTGTGGTGTTTAGTACTATTTGGAACTCCTTAGTAATGTGCTCATAGGTATCTTTACTTGGTATAGTTTTGAGGTGTGAAAAGACATCTGTGTTATTGGCTATACTGATGTGATACAGAGGTTTGGTATGGTACAGCACTGTGGCTTGTCACACACTGAGGCATTTTTATGGAAAATCAGTCATGCCTGCATTTTTTGTTCCATAGAGTGATGAAGCCTTGACTATGACTCAGGTGATCCCCATTGTATTAGTGTCATGATTGCATGATGAAACTAGCTTCAGTGGATGGGCATGCCTCTTCTCAGATGAGGGGTGGTGACTATTGGGGTAGTCGTTGGACATGCATTTTGCTCACTAAGCTGTGAATGCGGTAGCCTTTCCTAGCAGCTGCACAGAAGCAAGAATGTGCATGAGTAGGTATAGTGGCCTCTATGATTATGTGGTTTACACATCCTCCACCCAAGGTCGGGGATTGAGACTCAACACTCTCATTACTGCAATGTTAATGATGGGAAAAACATCTCCTATGGCTGCCTAGATGACAGTCCCTCCAAAGTTGGGAGAGGCTTAATTATCAGCAGGCATGGGATCAGAAAGTATAAAAAAGAAATGTGTGAGTGCATTAAAAGGCACTCATGACTGGCCTCCTGGATATGCTTCAGCTGACTAAATTCTAGCATGATGTACACAGAGGCACTTTATGTGGTTTTTTAATTAAAGGAGATGCACATTTGCACTAGAATGTGCATTTTTGTTTTGTTTCATGAAATGATTAGCATTCTTGTGTAGATTTGCTGAAGATGGGTGAGGAAAAGCAACACTGTGATGGGGAAGTGGCCTTGTGAGGTGGGGGCAGCAGTCAGAGCTGAGTACAAATTTGAACATATTAGCTGCACCCCTGGTATGAACTGCACATCTCCCAATCATCCCTGCTACTACACTGTATGTTAATCTGTCACACTCACTAGCGCTTTCATGCAGTCAGTCTGGCAGGAGTTTGATAAAACCGCACTGCCCACAGTCATGAATGCCCCATTGGGCTTGAACACACATACTAATACTTCTTTCGGCTGCTCCCGTTAGGGGTCACCACAGTGGATCTGTTTCCATTTCTTCATGACCTCTGCATACTGCTCTGTCACACCAACCACCTGCATTATCCTCTCTCACCACATCCACAAACCTCATCTCAGGCCTTCCTCTTTTACTGCTACCTGGCAGCTTCATCCTTAGCATCTTTTTCCCAATATACTCTCCATCCCTCCTCAGCACATGTCCAAACCAATGTAATCTTGCCTCTCTGGCTTTGTCTCCAAACCTTCCAACCTGGGCTGACCCTCTAATATACTTATTCCTAATCTTGTCGATCCTTGTCACACCCAGTGCAAATCCTAACATCTTTAACTTTGCCACGTCCAACTCTGACTCTTGCCTTTTTGTCAATGCCACTGTCTCCAACCCATATAACATAGCTGGCCTCACTTTCCACTTGTAGACCTTCCCTTTCACTCTTACTGGTACTCATCTGTCACAAATCATTCCTGACACTCTTCTACACCCACTCCCATCCTGCTAGTACTCTCTTCTTCACCTCTCTTCCAAACTCGCCATTACTCTGAATTGTTGATCCCAAGTATTTAAACTCATCCACCTTCGCCAGCTCTACTCCCTGCATCCTCACCATTCCTCTACCCTCACTCTCATTCACACACATATATTCTGTCTTAGTCCTGCTGACCTTCATTCCTCTTCTCTCTAGAGCATATCTCCTCTCCAGTGTCTCCTCAACCTGTTCCCTACTCTCACTACAGATCACAATGTTATCTGCAAACATCATAGTCCACGGGTACCCCTGTCTCATACCACAATGCTTATTTTGCAGTCATCTGGAATATACCACTCTCTCTCTCAACATTGCAATGATTACCCTTATGGGACATTTTCCCCTAACTCACCCAACATTTCAATTATAGCCTTCCAGCAATACCAGAAAATTAATTTTGGTTTAGCATACAGATTGCTCACTGTGGAACACAGAATTGTAAGACTGAAGGTTGAAACTCTTAGCAATCACACATTTGTATTTTAGTGGTACAGATGCTTATTCTCCAGTCATCTGGAATACACCCCCCCCCCCCCCCACCACCACACACTGCAATGTTTACCCTAAATTGCCATTGCTTCTCTAACGCATCTTAAACAAAGTTTTACATCAAAACCAGGTAAGTAATTTCAGTCTGGTATACAGACTGTTTACTAGAAGCCGTGGTGGTGCAGCGGTAGTGTAGTTGCCTCACAGCAAGATGTTCTCCTGTTCGATTCTCGGCTGGAGCGCCTTCTGTGTGGAGTCTGCATATCCTTCTCACGATCGAGTAGCGTTCGAAAGACATGCATGAATGGGCATGCCTTTGTTGAAGGTTGGGCATCGGGGCTGGCACCTCGGCACCATAAAAATCGACTGCCAATTATTAGCGGACTGGAGTTCTGCTGTTGCGACCCGTAACCGGGAAAAGCCGAAAGAAAAACAATGACAATACAAATGGTTTACTGTGGAGCTCAAAACTAACAGAAGAGGTTGAAATTATCAGCTTTCTGCTACAGGTTTGCACTTTGCTGAAAAGGATATTAATATACTTTATATATTTGCATATTTTGTGGGAGAAGATAAATCACCCAGCTTGTTCAGTGACCTATACCAGGCACAAACCTATGGTGGTCTAAGCAAATGTGTGAACATAGGCAATATTAACCAACTAAGAAGCACGTAAATTTAGGATATACTTTTTGAGGACATAACTGGTTGTTGGTCTTTCGGCTTTTCCCGGTTGGGGTCGCCACAGTGGAACTCCGGTCCGCTAATGATTGGCAGTGGTTTTTCACGAACGCCGAGGTACCAGCTCGACGTCCAACCTTCAACAAAGGCATGCCCATTTACGCATGTCTTTCAAACGCCCACCTAACCGTGGGGAGGACATGCAGACTCCACACAGAAGGCAATTCCCTGCACTCCACCCGAGAATCGAACGGGAGAGCCTCCTGCTGTGAGGCAACAATGCTACCGCTGCACCACCGCGGATGTACCACTTGATGACATAACTGGTAATTTGGGAAAATATGGTCCGAAAGGGAAACAAATTCTTTATGTCTTTTCCTGAACACATTACAAGATTTTAAATACTTTTAAATGTTATATGAAAAAACAACAGCAGCAAAACTGGTCCTTGATTAATATTTTTATGACAAGAAAATGACATCTAAACAGTAATGTGAACCAAACTAACCCACACACAGTACCAATTAGGCTCAAGCAGATCAAACCAGTTGTTATAATTAGGAAATCTTGTAATGGCATTCATGAGTCACTAATATTTATGGTCTTTTAATTCTTCAATGAACATTTGAAAATGGTCTGCAACTTGAGAACTTATTATAACAACACATGACCTTAAAAAAGGCAGTGTATCATGGAAGTACTGTTGGCAGTGTTATTTATAGTTAACCATTATAAATGTGCGATTGGGTGAACTTAAAAGTAACCTTGTCATTTCATCTGAGTAAATGACACATCTTAAACTGATAGTGGACCCTTGCATAATGTCTGCCACCAACACAATAAAACAAGATTTTTTTTTATCTGACTTTGGATGAAATTTCCTCTAGGAATGGGTTCTGTCACTTGGCTGAAAAAAGAAAATGAAGCTGCTACCCTGCTAACGTACAATGTCGCGCAGAGACTGTCAAAGCATGAAATCAGTATTTCTTTTTTAATGTACATCCCTCCTAACTAGCAGGGGGTGATGCTCACTGTGAATTCTAAAGCTGGAAATGCAGGGCATTATAATTACTGAACCACTTGACGTTACTTTTACAATTCATCACAAAAGCTGCCTAGCAGGTAGAGG
The DNA here is from genome assembly GCF_019279795.1 of Protopterus annectens. NCBI lineage: Eukaryota > Metazoa > Chordata > Ceratodontiformes > Protopteridae > Protopterus > Protopterus annectens. The sequence continues at coordinate 519,993,041 of NC_056743.1, read as the reverse complement.
GCACAGTAGTCGGTGAACACTCATCCCTCCATCATCTTATTACAAAGTTACCTAAGGCAAGTTTTTGGAAATGGTGTCTACATTTGCAGAAACTGAATGAAACAATCTACAGGAGGCAAGTGAAACAGACTTTAATGGTTAGCTGAATTTATATATCTGTGTATACACATGCTGTATGTTTAAAGTTACTGCAAAGCAAAGCTCATATGATGTAAAAGTTTGATATCAACAGAAGGAATGAAACATTTTGTCTTAATACACAGAGTCCATAGTTAAAAGAAAAGTAAGATCTATTTAGCAGAGGCAGAAATTGGCAAAAATCTATAAGGCACTGACAATGTAGATTATAGAAAGACTAGGAGAAAAATGCAGCAAAATAATTACTCTATTTCAGGGCATTCAAAGGCAAGAGACAATGAACAGAAAATTGTGCTGTATCTCTATGGGAGATTGAAACAGCACAAAGATAAACAGAAAGGGAAGAGACAGGCAAGAAAGTCATAGAAAAAAAGACATGGAAAGAGAAACAGGGAATGAAGAATAGAGGTAACTAGATGTAATACCACAATAAAGGCTATATAAATAAGCAAGAGGAAATGGCAGTCGAAATTTGATATTATTGTCTAAGTAAATGGATCTGAAAGAGGATCCACACATTTAGCCCTAGTCAGTACTTTGCGGTGTCATTTTGTAAAGCAGCAGAAATGTGCTTAACCATCACTCCTCAGTATGCTCTGTGCACCCATTTTGCCAGACAGACAGCTCGTGCAGATTAATTCCGAACTGTGATATTATAGACTGCTATAACGGGCTGAGGTGACTGACTGATCCCCTGTTAGCCAAGCAGTATGTGACTGTGGTTCTGGATAAGGTAGAGAATAGAGACATCGGAACTGGTACTATGCTACATTCTGAAGCGCCCAGAACATTTTTTTAATGCATCTTGAAGGACGAATTCTAAAATGATACATTGTATTGGTGTATTTCACAAGATGCATGTTCAGACTCTTGGCATCTTTTGCTTTCCGCTAGAGGTCAACAGTACAATGGCCGCTACTCAAAGCCTCACAATGCAGAAAGCTAACCATTATTTAATGCAATGTATGATACTTTCATAGACTGGCTTGCATTCTATGGATATCACATCCTTTTCATATTCAGGTTAGAGATGCTGCAGTGGAATTCAAGCTCCAGAACTTGCAGGACAGCAGGCATTGTCATTCCTGGTTACAGATGTGGTTCACACCAGAAGTTAAGGGAATGTGGCTTAACAACTCATCAGAATCTATTTTTGTAACTCTGTAGACCCTAACTTGTCTCTTGTTGTGAATAAGACCTCAATACTACAGTTCAAAAGTACAAACTTCAGCCAGGTAAAGCAGCAGGTTCACCAGAAATAAAAGTGGGCAGCTTTTGTTAAAAAAGATGAAAATCTGATGTGGCAGTAAATGAGCAGTCCCAAGCCCAAACCATCTTCCATGACAATTACAATTATACCCAGATTGATTGTGGAAAATGCTTATAGAAGACTCACTCCAACAAACAAGGTGTATACAGAAACAAGGGATCAAAGAGTGGACTTTTCAAGCCAGTAAGGTACTACCATAATTCAAAGTGTAAAAAACAGACTTTATTCTGCATTCAAAGGAAAATACAAAAGACTTTTCAAAGAACAGTAACAACAAAGCTACTGGAATAATATCTGGGATAAACTCACACACATTTTATAAAAGGAACGGTTTGAAAATGTACTATCGACCAAAAGGTCTCACACACAGACAGACACAAAGACACACACACATCAATGTTCAAGGTCCTTAATATGATTAGGGATGCAGTTCAGAAAGAAGCATCTTCAAAACGCATGATAACAGCATGTTTCCTCTCCATGAGCACGTGGAATAGGTAAAGCAGTGATCCAGTAATTTCAGACATACAAGTTTTACTTATGCTACTGAAAACTCATGCACCATCTTTCTAAAATACCAGTGTAAACAAGCAGATTATGTCAAAGTACACAGCACATGTTTACTAATTAAAGAATGAAAAAGACTAGGACATATCACAGCTCTCAACTTTCCACCTCCAAAGTATGGAACACTGCCTCTCTCAATGTGGAACAAATGGGCAAAATGTGAAACATTTACTTATAGCTTACTAAAAACATGAACTAGAAAACTGGCAGGATTTTTTATTTATTTAACATTTGTTGACTGAGAAAGGCCGACTAGGACAGAGCCTTTTTTTCAGTAGAAGCCTGAGCAGAAATGCTCTAGATACGTCTTTGGAATGTGGGAGGAAACTGCAGTACCCAGAGGAAACCCACAGGAATGCAGGGGAGTACATCAAGACTCTGCACAGAAGGCACTCCAGCTCAGAATCGAACCAGAGAACCTCTTGCTGTGAACCGACAACGTTAACTGCTACACCACTGCACCACCTGGATGGTTGTAATGTATTATATACTTATAAAACATTCTTTAGCAAATAAATAGATTTCAGTATTATCTAATACTGATTATTAGTTAAAACAAATTAACACTGAATGTGTGACAGACTTTAAATGTGTGATAATTAGGAGCATGGACTTTTTAAGACTCGTAATGAAGAACATTCTTCATAATGAGGTACACTTGAACGGTACGATGAGAATCATAATCTGCCCTCATGATGAATCATTTAATGGAATCTGAATTGGTAGTGCTGATGGCCGTCATGATACCCAGGTACATAGCTTGGGCAGAGGATTCTAAAAAACTGAAACTTTGCTTTTACTTATTTTTACCTGGTACTTGTAAGGATACGCATGGGGTACTATTTCCAGCTCTACTGGTCATGGACAGAAAGGGCATTAAGCTGATAGGTAGCATGCCGTGCAGAGTTGCTAAACTGTACAATGAATGGAGGAGATGGAGTATGAAGAGAGCATGTGATAATCTGGCTGAAGACAATGCGCACACAGGCATCTGATCAGGGTAGTGTCTGAGGACTACTGGAGGGATGGATTGAACAGTAAGAATGCAAGGAGGAAGAAGGGGCCTTGATCGTAAATCAAAGGGGACACTTCAAGACTTGACATATGGAAATATTATCTCAAAGAGAAGGTGGAGAGCCCAGTACACAGTAGTCATAGGATTTGGAAACTCACAGGATGAGCAGGTTCTCTCCAGGAATGTTTCCTATATTCCTGGGCCTCATTATGTTTCTCTGTGGGGGTTTGAGCCCCTAAAGTGGAATGCACAGCAGGAGAAGGAGAAAGCAGCAAGCTCTTTATGACGAGCTTGTTTCTGTGGTTCGTCAACCCTTGTAGACAACAGACTTGTTAAAAACATCAAGACTTGCTAATGGATTATACTTGCAATGGAAAGCATATTTAGATTTCACTGAAAGTTGTAACTTAGTTCATTAGTAAAGGTTGCTAATATCTACAAGATCTGGGTGCAGGAACAGACAGTTATAACGAAGTTGGAAAAAATAATTGCTTGAAAGTGCAGAATCCACTAATGACTCCTAAGAGACAGGCCAGAAGTCTCAGCTGACCATCTATCCTACCATACTACTCTATTTTTTCTACAGAGATAATTTGCATCCTAAATCCCTTCATGCATGCTGTTAATAAGCATGCTGAAAAAGGCAAAACACAACCCTTTTTTGCACTCTACTACTGACCTCTCTGTCAGTTGTCATGTTAGGGTGGTTACCATTATTAAGGACTGAAATTTTGAAAATGGATCTGATTTACCCCTTCACCCTTGGTGGATCTACTTCAGTGGCACTATATTTAGAATTGATGGAATACGGGTGTGTGGAGGCAAACTTCCCTGAAAAAAAAAATACTTTTGAAATTCCTCATTTATGAAATTTCAAGTATTCACAATTTCAGTCACTCAAATTTCGGCAGGGAATCACCAGGTTCCTTTTGGGAATGATTTGTTGGTATGGTTTATCATTATCTCCTACGGGCAGACCCTTGGCTGTTTGTCTTCCTCTAACACTGATATTTTTTATCTTTCCATGTCTTTTGTCAGAATGCAAGTGTGTATTATGCATGCATGCATGCAGGTGTGTATTACGTATGCATTTTCTTATTTAATTTTGTTGCTGTGCCAATAACCATTAAAGAATCATTACAAGTTTTGTCACATGGAAGCCTGCTACTTAAAAAGTATCACAAAGGCCTATTCATAATTCTTAGCCTTTCCTCTGCAGAAAGTGTGACAAGTGCTCAGACATAAAACTGGAAGCTCAATACAGTAGACTCAAGAAGAACCATACCTCTCAATCTCCAAGCATTAAAAATCATAGCCAAGGGTCAGAAAAAGGTGCACCTTCTTATTTTTCACACTAGAAGGTCTTTATATACACTAGACCCTATATAGTTAGTGGCACTGAGTCTTTGTATAGGCTTAGTTTACATATTTAACAAAGCAAGTGCTAATAAATAGATCTGACTTTAAGAGGAACACTAAATGCAGGAGGAGTAAGGCTAAATTTGAGGGACAAAAACACACAGTTATAACTAAATCATAGCAGGTGAAACATACAGCAATGTCAGTACCCTTTGCGTACTAAAAGGAATCACCGTTAATTACAAATTTAACCTCTAATGTGCCAGGGCTTCCAATGCCTTACACATCTCAACCTGTGCCACTCGAGACCTATAGGTCTGAATGAAGAGTGTATGTAAACTTGAGTTTCAGCATCTAGATATGCCTTTGTTAGTGATAAAAACAAACAAAATACATCTTTTGAAGAAATTGTTACTACTGGAATGAATATATGCGTATTTCCATATACTGACTTTGAATATGCACTTGGATATAATCCAAGGAAGAATTAGGGAATTCAAAAGTCCAAGCCCAATGTTTGTTTTAAAGTGTTTTATTATTCTTACGTTCATGGTTGTTTTATTGCTGTAAAGCCTCCTTCTGTGGTTTTGCTATAATGGTTTCATTGTTTACAATCACTCCCCTTTTTTCCTATTATTTTTTCATTGTGTGATGCTCCCTTGGCCTCCCTACAATTTTCTGTGGAATGCCCTCTGACCTCTGATGTCATGTAAAGCATTCCACTAAAGATGTTATTTCAGTGCAAGAAAGCAGTTCTGAAAACAGGGAATTTTTTTCTATATGAAAGCAACAATGTCCAAGTTCGTAGTATAACTTCTGATGTTGGAATTCTAAATTTTTACAAGGGTTACACTTGAGTTCAGCAGGAAGTTCAGATGGCAGCAATTTACAATTTTGATGAAGCTCCATACCTTAGTGAAATGCTGCTCTAAAATGACTACTTGGTCATTAGCCTTCAATCTTATTCAGTACTATTGCATCTACTTGGCTGTGAGCACTGTACAAAACTCTCTTCAAATTTACATACTTATGAAAGTTCACTTTACCACTGTACTACCATTATACTATGGATCTAAACTTTATTAGCATAAACACTCATTTTGATCTACCTTTAAATGTTTTTTCATAGCACTGTATTGCCTATATTATTACTGCAGTATTTTTATTTACTGACTATTCATGTGTGTCTTGCCAATGTTTTTGTTTTCTCACTACTGCATGCTCAAACAATGATCGTTTTTCTCAATTATTCATCACACTATGTATGCATGTTACTTTCTCTCTGTATCTTGGGGAGCTTTTCTCTCAACAGTTGTGATTTAAAAGGGGTTTTCCACCCAGTAAGGCATTCTTTCTCAATCAACAAATGTAATACATAAATCCATTTGGGAAATCATGAAAAGTATGGGTTCTGCTAGGGTATATAATGGATTCTTTTTTCTACTGATTAAGAAATGTTAGCAGACTGAATGGCAGTAAGTATACAAGTAAAGTGTTTTTGCTTAGAATGTGGGAGAGGAATTTAGTGAATGGTATGGATCTGAAATTAGGAATGATGACTCAATCCTCACAAAAGCTATGTCACACTGTTACACGCACACAATTCATGCATGAAGTAAGCAATTACATTGTGCTAAAGTTGTGGCATGTGTGTGTGTATGTATACACATATAACCCCATTCAGGGGCATTCTACAATATTCAAGACAGCTTAGAGGTATGCGCAACACGACTATCATCATATCTTGGTTTAGATGTCTGAAAACAATACAAAAATGAGTAAGAACACACTGTTAACATTTTTAAAACTCAATGCAGCAAGCATGATGCTAGCAGTAGCACACACACACAGATGCAACTTATTTTTACCACTGCAAAAACTTAACAGTAACTCCTTGAAAAGCAGTGCTGCTGTGTAAAATAGCAAAACACCCAGTGCAACACTGATTAGGTTACAAAACTGAATGTAAATGCATTTCCATTATATTTATCCTGTCATAGTTGAAGTCCAGAAAAAATAAGAGCAAGTCTCATACCATAGCCGGCTTTAGGCACCACCGAACCCTGCGGTTGCTGGGGGCCCCCTGTTCCTGGGAGGCCCCAACCACAAGTTATCTTCATATTTTGTAAAAGCGAGTATAGTAATCCTGTATTCTTAATAAACAAAGTGGGTGATAACTCTCATTTATATTTCCTTTAAAATTTAAAGCTGTCCGCAGTTATGGTAACAGTGTTTTATCAAGTAACAGGCATCACAAGTCCATTAAATATTTTACCTTTGACATAATGCTCCTGGCTTAGTTAAACCCTTCTTCTTTCGGCTTTTCCCGGTTAGGGGGCACCACAGCGGATCACCTGTCCGCTCATGATTGGCAGTAGAGTTTTTACGGTGTCCAGTTGCCAGCCTGGCACCCAACCTTCCATGGAAGGCACACACACACGCACACACTCATACCTAGGGCCAATTTAGAGTGTCCAATCCACCTACAGCATGTCTTTGGGATGTGGGAGGAAACCAGAGCACCCGGAGGAAACCCACGCGACCACAGGGAGAACATGCAGACTCTGCACAGAAGGCACCCCAGCCGAGAATCAAACCGGAGAACCTCTTGCTGTGAGGCACCAACACTAACCGCTGCACCGCCACGGCCACCTGCTGGTGGAAATTCTCTCCACTAAACCTAACACAGCTAGGCTGGGACCCTGCAATACCCATGGCTGCAGGGGGTCCCCTTAATCATCCTTGACTGTGTAGGGGTCCCACGAAAGCTCCTGCTAGCTGGGGGAAAATGAGGAGGAGAAAAAAAAGTACTAATTTCCTGATTATGCTCTTTAACCTGAGGAGGGTTGTGATATGACCATGTTAGGATAAAGCTGATAATGAACATGAGCAAGGTATGCACTAGAGAGATCAGCAGCCCAAACTGACTGATCTCAGTGCATACCCTGGATATTAAGAACTGATGCTTCTGATTTTCAAGGATGGTTTTCTGTTTCAGAGAGTTTTATAAATACTGGCAAAACACCAGATACTGTAACTCTCAACAACTTTGCTGAAGAATTCTGCACAGTGTCAAAATTAGTAGCAGACTAAAGGCCCAAAATTAAGAACGTGTTTTAATTAGTATGTAATTCACTTAAAAATGAATAGAATAACACCTTTCCCAACAGTGTGCATTTTTGGACAGTAAGAGGTATAAAGCTCTGATGTCTGGATTTACTGCCTGCCGGTAATCCTGAATGATTTACTAGCAAATCAAACGTACTATAAAGGACAAAGGAAAATTATGAGGCAAAATCAGGGAAGCTCTCTGAAATCAGGTACTGTGACAGGTATGCGTTACTCGCCGAAGGGGTAAATAAAAATGGCTTACTCCTGCTGATGCTTGACGACTGCTAAAGAGCAGTCACTGTTCTGGTGTGGCAGTATCGGTGCTGCACAATGTATTGCCATTTGCTGAAGTCAGTGGAAAACTAATCTTGCTGTGGCTTATGCTTGTGTGTGTATGTAAAAAAATAACACTAATTTCTATCTGTGCACACACTCCGTAATATTGGGGGACACGCATTATTCTTCTGGGTATCGGTAAAAAATGCAGCTAACAAGTAATTACATTTCCAAAGTAAGGCATAAAATATATCACAGAACATTCAGACACTTACACCTTCTAAGAATCTGATGGACTCCACTCCCCAGACTATATAAATGGATACAGTGAATCCCCTTAATCATCCTTGAATGCGTGGCACCTCGGAAAAGCTGCTGATAGTTGGGGAAAATGAGGAGGAAAAATCTGAACAGGACTGTAATACTCCCTTGTTAAGATAAAGGTGATAACTACCTCTCCTCTCAGGCACACCCATTCTAAAACCATACCTGCTAATATGTGCAAGTACAGAAAGTTGCTGTATGTTATGTTGGGGGAGGGAATTGTGTGATTACTGTTCTCTTTAATCCTTGGCCCCCTATTATCTACCTTTTCACCAACAACCTGCACACTGCCACCAAACATGCCTCCCTCATACAGTATGCAGATGATTCCACCCTCATCTGCTCAGCCTCAACTCTAACAGAACTTTAATAGATCACCCAAGAATCTTGCCCTTCAGTTGAAAGATGGCTATCTAATGCCCAGCTTCTCCTCAATCCAAATAAAACCAAACTCCTCATCTTCCAATCCTCCAAATCTACCCCAAACACCCCACACTTCACTATTCAAGCCAAGGATAATACCTCCATTTCACCAATAGTCCACAAAAAACTACTTGGCATACAGATAGACAATAATCTCAAATTTGACACCCACATATCACTAACAATAAAAAAAGTTCACAAAAAACTGGGTGCCTTATATAGAAGCCACCAATACCTCACCAAACCAGCAAGAATCCCTATTGCCAATTCCCAACTAATCTCCACCCTACTCTACACATCACCCATACTTGCAAATCTTAGACAGTCAGACCTACACAAACTCAAAGCCTGCTATAATAAAATCGCAAAATTTGCCACTGGTGCCTCCTATCACAGCCACCACTGTGTCTCCCTTAGAGACATTGACTGGCTTGAACTCCCACAACTCCTACACCAAACTCAACTCACCTTTGCTCATAAACTAGTAAACCACCCTCTCTGAATCCCATTGCTCCATACAATTCTCCAATCCTACCACTCTTCTAGACCACTACGCTCCTGCAACAAAAATCTACTCCAGGTCACCAAAGCCAAAAACTCAGCAGGTGAAGCACTATTTTCCTGCGCTATATCCAAGCTCTGGAACAACCTTCCCACTATCATAACTACCCTTCCTTCCTGCAGTCTTTTCAAGACTGCACTTAAATCTCACCTAAATTCTCACTGGCTTTGTCCTTGTCCAAACTCAGTCTAATAACCCCCCCCTTCAACCCTTCTCTCCTTTCCCAGGTTTAGATAGAGTATCCCCTCTATCACTATAAAACTGAACTGAAGATTACTCACTGCTTGTTAATCCTTCCAGGATTTATTCATTTAGTCTATTATTATTATCTAGTTACTGTTTAGAAAATTTGTAGCACTGTGTTTTACTTCTTATTTCTCAATGTTTGTAATCGGAGCTTACTACTCAATTGTACCGAATTTGCTCCTGTATTTCTCCATGTCATGATCACCTCTACTGTATGCATTCCTTGATGGTTATTATTTACCATCTATCATGTCATTCCGTGGAGCTTTTCTCCCTGGGCCTCCGCTGAAAAAGGACCTGTGTCCAGTCGGAATTTCCCAGTAAACAAATGTAAATAAATAAAATAATCACAGTCAAACTTTAGAGGTGTGCACAGGAGGTCAATGTAGCTTGCATTTGGACTGAGGACAATACGGTCACTGATTCTTTTACTTTTCACACAGACTTCAGAGGTGTACAAAGAAAATTACTACAGCTTGTGTAGGGGTGGTATACTGCCTAGGAGCAACAAGGTATTACATTACTGTAGTCTTTTGTTTTCACTTTCCTCACAATCGCACATCAGGCATGCACACAGGTGGCTACCTGTGGGGGTTAGGGATGAGGAGTAAAGAGTAATGCTCTGTATATGAATGTCAACAGTCACTTGAAATATATGACTATGGGAATGTGAACCTCTGCTTTCATCCCTAACACCACAGGGATGCATAAGCATGAACGGTCTTTTTGGAGTGGAAAGGGAAGGGAACCAGGCAGTATTCCCAGAAAGGGCCTGTGAATCCTCACAAGAGTCTTGTTAGTTTATCGTGAGCTACTATTTTGTCAGCTTTGACCATTAAGCCTTGGGCACAGCTTAGGTCTTCTTTGACTGGAAAAAAAAAAAAGACAAATTCCTTTCTTACTCGTGATTTTTAATTAGGCCACCATTGCATTAAAAGACTGGGAAAATGCTCTGAAACACAGCCCGGAGCATTTATAACCCCTATAGCTTCTAGGGGCCCTGGCTGAGAGTTACTTCCTAAATATTTATTACGGTGTTGTCTTGGTCAGGAAAGGTGATTTAAAAGGATACAAGAAAAACTAAAGCTGAAAAGCAACACTGATTGTCTTTCCTTAATCATAATTTCTATTCAAGCCATCACTGGATGAAAAGGTTGTGTTGGCAGAAAAAAAAATTAAAAAGCACATCAGAGCATATAGAAAGTTATGACTTCTTGAAAAAGCTGAAGAGTAAGGCAAAATGTGAGGAAAAGGAATAAAAAAAGTAATGTACATAGTATGGGGAGCCCAAGATAGGGGGAAACAAAAAGGAGGATATGTGTGTGTGTGTGTGTGTGTGTGTGGGTGCTGAAACAGTAGGCAGTCCCTAGGGCACCACTTCACGTACGTCCAGCCTTGTACATATAGTTGTTGTAATGCATCATTGTTGCAACTAACTGCCAGCCACTGTAAATGTCCCTTTGAGAGAGTGGCCAACAGTGTTTACACAGACCTATTGTAATGCAAGAGCATTGTAGCTACAGGTCATTTTGTGCATACTACTCATAAAAATTTGCAGCATGAACAAAAAAGTTGCTTAGGAGGGGTGGTAATGATAGGGGGATACCCAATTTGACAGTGGCTGGGAGCTCCCAAAATGCTAACACTGACTCTGTCTCAGACAAAAAAAAAAAAACCTGCCATGTTACAATACTTCCACTGAAACTTTAGCACTGCTGACCTAACATGGCATCATTCTTGGGGTGGAGTTTCAGAAAAATAATCTTCAGAATGGCAACATAAGTTCTGTCTTGACAATTTCAGCTAGGACATAAGCAATTCCACCAAAGCAAGCACACACGCAGCTGCCACTACATTAAGAGACACTCCTAACACAAAACATGCAAAACAAATGCAGAATACTTAAACTGTAGTAAATCACGTTTACCAAAAAAGGATGGGTAGACTATGTAGGGTCTATATTAGCAATTTGAAAATACCTAATAAGCGACACATAAAGTGCAAAAACAGAAAATAGTGAAATACATAAACCCAGAAACTTAAAATGTCGAATGCTTTTTTTTGGCCATCAAACAAAACCTGGTGTGATACCGTAAGGAACTAAACTTACTGAAATAAAAAAAAAACACCTATAAGTGCTGACGTGTACGTAACTACGATGCATATCACATGATCCACCCAGCAGTACCATACTTAACCTAATACTTCCACCAGTGAAGTTTTGTGCATATAATGTTAACAATAATTTAAACAATAAATAAATGAAATATAAACCCCATTTAGTAAATGGTGCATATTATTTAGATGTTAACAAACATACATGCATACTTTAAGCAACATAGCTACAACACGAAGAAACTCAGTACTGTTGTATTCGTGCTTCTTTGACAGTACAGACTGCAAACGTCTTTCACGCTTTAAAGTCTTCCTTTTCTTCGGTGATACAGCACAAGCTGACATTAGTTGAAGTCAGATTTCATCTACCCTGTTTTGTTCACGAACTAGTATGGAAAACACACATGAAATATCGGAGATTTGTCTTCTAAGGAGACACCTGATTCGCCAATGCCAACCTTCAACATAATTTTGTGTTCGCGGCAAAGAATTATCGTTTAAACTTGACACGTTCCAAAATGAAACAGGATACATAGAAGGAAACCTACCTAATGTTATAGAGCGAGTAAACTGCTTCCTTACACAACCCAAAACAAATACATCTGAAAAGTAACAGAGTAGTTCTTTACCCTGTACAAGAAAATCTTTAGCTAGCTCTTTAAATGCTGGTATAACCTCATCTTCAGGTACAAAACTTAATGGTATAAGCTCCTTTACAGCTCTTTGAAATTCAGTACAACTGCCATACAACTTTGATAGTTGCAACTGCTGTACTTTGCGCCATATACACCGAGAGAAATGGAATAAACATCCTTTTGTTGCTGACATCACTAAAATTAGCTGCTATACTTTTTATTGCAGCTAATTCAAAATCACATAGTAAAAACTTGACATGTGGATTTACATCTAACTGTGTACATAATGTGAACACACATTCCCACATGAAGTTATACGATTTGAAGGATTTTTTTGTCATAAGACAATACAACAAGGGAACACATTTTTGATCGTCATTACGTGAAATTAAGGCATGAATGCTGTATAACTGTCTACAAAACCTGCCTTTCATTAAAAAGACACCATCCATGAACCAAATTTCACTCCTGCAAAGGTAAATTAAAATTTCCTTAGTTGTCAATACCAAAACATGTAAGTTAGAATGAATATCTACCTTACGTTCTTGAATAAAAGTAGACTCTTTCAACTTAAAATCATCTAAAGATACTGAATTTAATGTAGTGTAGGGTTTAGAATGACTAAGTAAACTTTTTCGTCTCTCTCTATGTACAAGCTGTAAAAGAGACCTACAAGTAGGTAAATGTAACACTCTCCAATGAAGTACTAGCCAAAATGTCATCTACCAATAATGCATGTGTATGTCTGCAATCTTTAGACATTTCTATTAATTTACTGCAAGCAACGTATTTATCAACCTCAGATGGAGCTGAAGCATGCTGATGTACAATTGATTTCAGTAACATTTCCTGCAAATCTTTACTGCTAGATATAGCCCTACCTTTACATTTATGGCTATTTTTCAATCGACAACACCAATACTTTTTTGTTTTGATAGTTTTCTCTAATACATACAAATACCCGTCAATGACAAGCATCTGTTTCATCTTTTGAGACTGTACAGTTCCGTGAAAATTACCTATCACACCAGGTCCTGTTGAAAGAGCGTGAGCAATTGTTGCAGATAGCAAATGCAATATGCACTCTATAGTACTGCTCGAACTGCACGTAAATAGTATGCGTAAAACAATATTTACATTTTATGCAATACATATTTCTTTTTCTGTAATAGACACTGACATGTAGCATAGAATAGAGTATAAGTCATATATATGTAAAAAATTAATTTAAAGTGGGACTTGGATTTTAATTTTATATTACTTTAGAGTTGCACTAACGGCATAGACGTCAGTTGGCCAACTAAAACATTTCGTTCTTAGTTTTTCCGATATTTAAAGACTTCAACATTACGTTCGTTTAACGTGTCGATTATTAGGTATTCCCTCAAATGTATTTTCCACTTGCTAATATAGACCCGACTATGTAAACACTGGATACAAACAGCCCACAAATATGTCAGTCAGTGGGCATTTACCCTGACAGAGAGAGGCAAGGTTAAAGAGGACAGTTTAACTGGGGACATTAGATATTTGCACAGTGAATTAATAACTGAATTAATTTCTACTGAGCTTGACAATACACTGAAATAAATGTAAATTCATGCCTGGCTTAGCACCCCTGTCCCTCATGGGTAGGGGCAAACGTAAATTCCTCAACATATACTTGCTACAACTATCTGTGGGTTAGTAGTATACAAAATATAACTAAAAAAAGAAAGGCTAGGCTCCTTAAGCACCTCACAGATCAGTAGACTAGTAAGTACCTAACAAAGGGATACTCAATGCAAGGATGATCTTTCATGGTGGCCCAAGGGCCTCACAGGATATATATCTATATATGTCTGTATATATATATATATATATATATATATATATATATATATATATATATAAATACACAAACCTATGCATAATCACATACATACAAGTGCACACACGCACAAGTGCAATAATATTCATTGAGAGGAGAATATATAGAGCCACATGCAATCAGAAAATACATTAATAGAACATTATATCAAACACAAACAAAACACAAATTAAGTAATTTTTTAGGGGGTAAGCTCCCCACTGCACCCCCAAAGGAGCGTGTCAATTGAACACCCATTTGAGGTACACAGACAACCCTCTCCTCTTACCTCCCAACACTATGACTTGTGAGAGATGCACATATATAGCCAAACTAGAGGCCAAGCACTCTCCAGCCAAGACTGGATTAGCCAGTCAAGAGGAGGTGGTTAACACCTGCACCACACCACATTCAACACATAGCCCTCCAGAACATATGCCACCACAACCCTCACAAAGCAACACAAAATGCACACCTAATTTCATGGAGGCTCAATAAAAATCTGCCCAAACAATAGAGACCTCCGAGGCAGAAACACAAACCACCACCACATCCCAGCACAAACCATGAAACTCATAGCTCACATAAACAGTGTGCCACTCAAAGCCCCTAAGGCAAAACAAATTACCTAATACACTAGTCATAGCTGACTCAAAAGTAAGGCACACTGATGTCCCACTCACTAGGCTGAATAAGGAGAAAGTTAATGTCAGCTACCTGTCGGGTGCCAGGATCCGCCACATAACGTATGCACTTAGGTCACTCCACAACAGGTACAAATATGACTCTGTCATTGTCCATGTTGGTGTGAACGACCTGAGACGTACCTCCCTGGACTACATGAAAAAAGACAGAGGAGCTCTCAGATCTTGTAGCCTAGGCAGGTATAACTCTAGCTCTGAGTAGCATCTTACCATCATCCAGAATGATACCACGGTACAAACAAACAAAAAATGATTGACTAACAATTGGCTAGGTTTCTGGTGTCATTCTAAGGGGATCCAGTATCTATCTGCCTGGGATGACAAGATCGACAGACCTCGATGCTTCGGCAGAGATGGCCTACACCTGTCACCCCTGGGATTCCGAATACTGGCCAAGGCTCTTGCCACCCCTATAGGGCCTTTTTTAAGCAATGTCCTGAAGACAAAATTACCCCCATAACAGTTACAAGCAAACAAAATCTGAGGGTTATGCTACTCAATGCTAGAAGCCTAAATCTCAAAATGCACTCGCTCGAAGCACTCCTTAAAATGGAGAACATTGACATCTGTGCACTGACTGACATCTGGTCCAAGGCTCCGGACAGCACCCCAGCACTACCAGGCTATAATTCATAGCACACCTTTCGGCCCCCAAATCTGGACTGAAGTTGACAAATAGCCCAACATAATGCATCAGAGATAATTCAGGTACAGCTAACACTGGGTAAAACTGCAATCCAGGTTGTAGCCTGCTATAGATCCCCCACCATGTCCCAAGACTCCCACTCCACATTCCTAAACACAGTGGAAAATATTACGGTACAACCCAATACCCTTATACTGGGGAGACTTTAACTACCCCTCCATTAACTGGGAAAATTACTCATGTACCAACACACTTGCTCAACATTTTCTGGAATTCATTAATTCCAGTGCCCTGGACCAACTCATTCTTACCCTCACCAGGGGTAGAAACATCCTTGACCAGGTCATTACCAACATGGGCGACGTTGCTCTACACCTGAAATCAATTCCTCCTTGGTCAGATCTGACTACAAGCTTATCTTCATGGACATCCACATTCTTCCCACACCCCCACTAAATGAAACCACCATAAAAAAATTTCTCCAAAGCCAATTTTGGGCTTCTAAAAACAGAAGTAGCAAACTTCACGACGCCCACGCAAATGGAAAATAGGTGTATGACTGCCGAATCATACACCAATGCACTGTATGAGCACATACACAAGTGCATGGAATGGGCCATACCAAACAGAACAAAGATGCTCTCCTCCAAAAAAAGGAAGACAATTTGATGGTCCTCTAACATAAACAAACTCTACAATACAAGGAAAAAACTGTTGCAGAAAAGAGTGAATCCCAAGACTGGAAAAACTTCCTTGTTAGCCTCAGCAAATAACTGAGATCCCTCATCAAATCATCTAAAGCTAGCTATGAAAACAAAATTGCTGCAGATTCTCAAGACAACCACAAGGCATTCTATAGTTATGTCAAGAATCTACATGGCAATACTCAGATCTGCTCCGAGTTACAGCACAATGGCAATGCATATACAGAACCAACTGATATTGCCAACATATTGACTGACAGGTTCATTGCGAACTTTACCCCCCTTTCACCCCCTAAAGGGCCCAACACAATACCTGAGGAATGCCATGCCCCTATCATCACAGCTACACAGGTGAAAACTGCACTGTCCAAAGCCAAGAATACAGCTTCCATGGGACCTGACAACATACTGGGCTGTGTTCTACATGATCTACAAAATGAACTGGCCCCACATCTGAGTACCATGTTCAATCACAGTCTCATTTCAGGATTTGTTCCTACCGAATGGCACACTCCTACGGTCATCCCACTCCACAAAGGGGGAGCGACTACAGATCCTGGGAACTACCGTCCCATTAACCTGACGAATCTGATATGTAAGGCTATGGAGCGCATTATCATGTACCTTATTAACAGGGACATAGGGAATCTCCAAACTCTGGACCCCATGCAGTAGAGCATGCCTGCTCAACCTGATAGTCTTTTTCGAGTCTGTCACCAGAGCTATGGATGAGGGGCAAGGTAGTTCACACAGCCTACCTAGATCTTGCTAAGGCCTTCAACACCATCCCTCTCTCAGGTATCATAGATCGGACTCACTAAACTAGGAATAAACCCTTATGTCATAAGATGGGTTGCCAACAGGCTCACTGATAGAACCCACATTGTAAAAGCAGTGGACTCTAAATCTGACTACCAACCAGTTATAAGCAGCATTCCACAGGGATCGGTCCTAGGTCGTCTTCTGTTTGGCATCTACTTCTCTGAAGTCCAAGCCAACACAAAGGGACTCTGGTTGACCAAGTTAACAGATGACTGCAAACTGGGAGCCATTATTGATTGCCCAACTGATGTAGACATCCTACAACAAGGCCTCACTGAGACCATTGACTGCTGCCAGAACCATGGCCTAAAGCTCAATGCCAAAAAGTGTATTTTCATTCTCTTTGAGAAAAATTCAGTGCCCATGAACTACCACATAGGTGGCAATCCACTAAACACTGAAGGTGTGATAAGAGACCTGGGGACACAGGTTGACAGCAACCTCTCCTTTGATAACCACATTGCCACTGTGGTCAGAAAGTCCTTCTATGTAGCACATCTCATTACAAAAGGTTTCTCATCCAGGAAGAAGGAGGTCATTGTCCATCTTTACTCGTCCCTCTTTTATTATAGAATATAACACCCCATTTGGTATGTACCTCACTAGACACCTATAGCAACTGGAAAGGCCACAAAAATACCTAACTAAGAGGATCTTAGGCCTTAGACATATGCCCTATAAAGACAGACTAAAAAAACTCCAGCTATACTCTATCTCATATCGCCTACGTACAGGTGATTTATGCTTGACCTACAAAGCCATGTCTGACCCAGAGCTGTTATATATGCTACACCTAAAGAAATCCCAATCCCTCTGTGCAACACGCTTCAGGGACCAAACCCTCATTACCACAATAAACAGAACATGCTGGAGGGACAGGTTCCTAATCCAGAGACTTCACATACTCTGGAATACACTTCCCATTCACATCAAGCAAAGCACTTCACTGGTCCTCTTCAAGAGAAATCTTGACAAGTGGATGGGCTATAGGAAGTTCACCGCGGGGATCACTTCAATGACCTTGCTTGGCAGGGGGCACTGGAAACTAACTTCGGGTGGCATTGCTCGACAGGGGCATCGGGAACTAACTTCGGATGGCATGATGCCGGGGAATCTTCCTGGGCTAGGCTTATATAGGCTCCAGGGCCATTAGCCTAGTATGCACCTCTGAACCTACGAACCTATGACAGTCAATCAAGCAATGAAATTTGAAGAAATCAGCTTTCACTGACAGCGGAGTTTTCTTTTTTTCTCTACTGTTATGTGACCTCAGAGTAGGTATATTTAAGTTTGGTGAGTGTGGAGGGTTGTCCCCCTAACAAATATAAATTTCCTCTGAGTTTCACCAAACGTTATTTCACCCCCCGCCATTGGTCTGCATGCACTCAAACTGCTGTCGCTTGACTGATCAACATGAATCCAGCCTCGGGGGAGGGGATGTACCCCAGCTACTCTGCGAGTGTGCTTGTGTTTGTGTACAAACTAACACTGGACAACCATGGGGAAAAGGAAAATATGTTATCTGCAAAAACATTCATATGCAAATAAACACACATTTTCACACAAAATCTATTCGCATACTCACTAAACACCCTCCACTGCAGGCACATGCACCACTCAACACACTGAAATCACACACACACAATGATGCACACTTCTCACATCTTCAAAACTTAAAAGTATTTCTTTACAACACATGATGTACCAATGAATCAGGAATCAACCAAATGAACTGATGATTCCTGTTTTAGCTAAACATCATCATCACTCCCCCCACATGCACACATGCTGCAATGACTACTGCTATCGCATTGCTGCAAATTACAAATAAGCCTTGAATACTAAACAATCTATTTTTTTTAAATCATCCAAATAAAAGAATTCACAAGTTACAATATTTTTAAATCTGCAACATTGTTATGACACTTGCACGAAGCACATTTTAAACTGGTTTGTTTTTATATATATATATATATATATATATATATATATAGAGAGAGAGAGAGAGAGAGAGCATAAACCACATTTTTAATATTTCCTTGCAGTTACACTATGTTAGTGAAAAGGCATCGGGAACCGAATTGTGTGTTGATCTTAGAAAAGAATCCTCATTAAAAGCTTTGCAGATAAAGCCAAGAACTGCCATTTAAATTCTTACGTGGTTCTCCTGAAGATGTGACTAGAATTTTGAAAGCAACCATTGACCTAAGTCATGAAGGCCTGTCAGCAGTACCAGCCACTAGGGGTTTGAAGCAGAGGGTGGAATGTATCACAGAGGAAATTATACAGATGAAGTAGGGATTACATTAGATGAAGCAACTTATATTAAGGGAGAAAAATAGATTTGCTTCTGTATGAGAAGCAGAAATTTAGAGTACTGAGACTTAAGACTATGCTCTGCTGGGAAACATCATCTCTCTCTTCATGGTTTGATTCCTTCTACATCTGTAAGTCTATTGTGATTCTGTGTAATTCACTTAAGATGGACTCAAGATGCTTGGTGACTCCTGAAAATGATGCATTTATAATCACTAAGTGACTGTGCATTTTGCATGATTAGAAAGGAGGACAGACAGGCTAAGTAATATGCAAGTCTAGAGACCGAAAACATGTTCCCAGAATGGGACCTAAATGCATAGCAAGAGACCTCTGATAATGAAAAAGTATTTTAGCACCAAAATTAAGAGAAGGCAAACAACTTAAAATAATGAAAAGTACTCAGTTTGAAGCCCATATCTACTGAGCACCATGAGGCTAGAACCCAGACGGACACTTTATTCAGAACTCAGAACTATGAACATCACAGAGATACAAATGAAATTCATTTTGTTGTGACGCCTCTTTTTTCCTGGGGAAAAAGTAACAGCAGCAAAGGAACAGAACAGATAATAACTGTAGTAATGTTATGACCTACTATATAAAATTTGGTATATACTACAATATATTCATAAAGTACCAAGTAGCAACAATAGAAATCCACATCAATAGCAGATGCCACTATGAAATCTGTTATCAATACAGATGCCACTATGAAATCTGTTATCAATATGACCGCCATTCAAGAACTTTAAAGACAGACTACATACCCATGATAAATAATCATGATAAAAAACACATCTTTATACTTTCATAGATACAGTAAACAATTCCTGCTGAACTAGTTATGCCAGCTACAGCTCATACATTATTTGTTTATCCTTTAAGACCTGAGTTAGTATTGATACTACTGGGTGAAATTTGGTCAGGGCATCGGGGAACTCAATAGCATATTCATTCCTCCAGGCATAGCTCTCAACCTCACATCTCCAAAATGAGGAACACTGCCTCTCAATGTAGAACAAATGGGCAAAATGTGGAACATCTACTAACAGCTGACTAACAAATTCAACTAGGGAGGTCACAGGATGGTTAAAATGGGTTTCTTTAAATTTAGAAAAAGTTATTTTGATGAATTAATATGATTCAGTGCTATTTACTATCCATATCACTTAAAAAATTCCTAACACTAAATGTTCACTAGACAACCTTCAATATGGAACTTTGAGGATCATGGACTTTTTTAAGATCCAGAATGAGGACTGTCCCTCGTAATGAGGTACACTTGAGAGGTATGTCTCCAGACAATGTGGTGTGAGGGAGATAACAGCCAGTGATAATGGAATCAATCAAGCAGAAGTTAAGAAATTTCTGGATGCTTCTAACTCCCTGCCTTTTAGGTGGCATGCATGAAGAAGTGATTGCAATGCTAAGCTCAATGACACTGAGCACTCCCACTCATTTGCCAAGCTTGGTTAGAGTTCAGTGCCTTACTTGGTTTGGTTTACTGTCCCAAGTCCAACTATAATGCAAAGAGAGAATCTGATGTCTTCCTCCAGGTGGCACTCTTGCAATGGCTCTTGCAAAATTTCTTTCCAGATATGAATGTGCTAACATGGTCTGTTCACTGTCTTCCTTCCCCTGCTTGTCCCTTCAGCACTCAAGCTGCTAATCAAATACAGGTTGTCCAGGAAAAATCTTCAAAAAGCTTTAGTCTGCTTTTTCTAAGCAGGAGCCACGAAAAGTATATTTTAAGCAAGCTACAGACATGGGATCATATCATGAAAGAGATTATTTCATGAGTCTGTTGTTCTTGGCGGCCTTAGAAACTGAGAAATACAGAAAGACCTCAAAATGCCATTAGCACTGCATGCAAGAAGTGATGGCCCAAAGAATCTATGCAAGTTGAAAATTTCTTTGGATTGTTTTAGTCGGTGAGATTTTTCAGAAGACTATATTAATATTAATAAGGAAAATTCTCTATTTGGTCTAACTTCTTTGTTTAAATATTTATACACTTGTACATTATAAATATGATTTAAAATATGATGCTACAAGATTGCTATCTAAGAAGACTGGATACAAAATTTTCATTGTTGCTTTGTTAGGAACATAAAAAATGAAGATTTTGTTCTAAACAATTAAAGTTTTAAAAGACATGTTTCTCCAATGTGTAGTTTGATCTTTTGAACTTGTTCCATATTCAAAAGTAAGGTCCCATTCCTAAATTGTGCAAAAGGTGAACTATGGACTCCAATGTGTATGCCTCTTAAATAGTGCCTTGTAGTTAGAAATTTACATGCGTTTACAGTAAAAGAATCTGTTGATTAGATCTGATTCAGAAGTGAGCATTTTTTGGATTATATGGAGCTTTGTTTTGCGGTAGGCAAGCACACAATGCCTAATAAGTTGCCACCTATTGGCTGGGTTGTGAAAAAGTAAGTTACCCAGTGGCTGGTTTACCTGTCACTCAAAAATGTTACACTGCAGGTGCTGCGAAGAGCACTTTTGCTAACAAAGATTGAGACGATACTAATTTCATGAACTTTAATCGTACTTTGACTTAGGAATGGGGTCCATTCCCATCATATTAGAAATCCAAAAGATTTGGAGAAATTAAAAAATAGGGAAAAATGGAACGTATGGTTGCTAAACTCTTTTTCAATGAAAACTGATTGATAGAATGCTGCTGTTTTTGATGTCTTATCCTGGGTATTTAACTTATCTTACATGAAGTAGTGAAATGAAACAGAAGCAAATTCCTTTTACAAGTAAGGATTCAATGTCTTGATTGTTTATTTTTATTTTACAATATATGATGGTGTCATATGTTATTAAAAACACTTGTTATGCACTTGGAGTTAACCATATTAATCAAGCTCCGTAAAGACAAAGAACCTCTGATCTTCAGTTTTTTTTTATTAAAAACCAAATACTCTTTATGCAGTAACATGTTGATGGTACTAATTATGCGCTTACTACCGACAGGTTATCTTTTGTCTCTTATATTCTTACTAATAGTGGAATAGTTCTTAGATGCAGAGAACATATCTTATAATTTATTACATATGCTGAGTATATATACATCATATCATACTCCAATACCACAATATATTTGTCGCACCAAACCAAGCACATCAAATACAGACCTTTTTCTGCACATAATCCAGAATATTCTTGAAGTCAAGATCATCATAATAATGTGGAATCCCATTTTGTACAGTGGTTTGAAAAAGCGGCAACATCTGCAAGACAAAAATATAAAGATTTTGTTAGAGTGCGTTAACATACAGCTAGTGTAATTAAATATTACCAGTAGTTTATGCCCCCTCAATTGCATTATCATTTGTAAGTAAACAGGCAATCAATAAGTCTCCAAATCATCTCTTTCAACCTGCATAAAAATTCAGAGTGTGTTACTAAGCTAACGACCTGGGGGCCTTTGTAAGCCTAGTCAAGTTTTCCCCCAAACAGTAACGATGTCCTGTATCCAGTATTATCAACATGGTAATTAGCCAGGATGGTTGATTTCCCAAAGGGAACAATTATCCATTTCGTAGCACTGAGTTTAAGACCATGGCTTTGGCACCATTTGTTAGTCAGACACAGACCTTCTTGAAGAATGATAGTGCCTGCAGGGGAGTTGATGATAACCCCTGGCTTGCAATCATCTACAAAATTAGTCAGCCATAAATCTTCAGCACTTGCTTCCATTTCAGCGAAACAGATGCCAAAAAGGATTGGGCCCAGTCTCGAAAATCTGGACAAAGATGACAAGTAGGTACCTTAGGCCAAATAAAAAAAAATCTGGACAACTAATTAGCATGGAATTTGCTTATTTAACAGCATGAATCTTCCCACTCCCAATAGGATTGTGGGATAGCACCACTCGGAAACACAAGTTTAAAAAGTTTAAAAAAAAAACAGAATTGACAAAAATGAAGTAAAATAACGTAATTAAAACATGACTACTCTGTTTAAACTTTATGACTAACTACTAAAATAGAAACTAGCATAAAATTAAATACCTTTTTATAAAAATAAAATAGCATTACAGAGCTGATCTTCAGCTCTCTATTTCAAAAAACAGCTTTATATGGGTTGCATAAACGTTTTTGAATGGGCTGCCTTACAAGGTGCCTTTCCATTGTATTTCTTAGTTAATATTCTCTCTCTTACTATTTTTTCAGTCTCCTAATTCATTTTGTTGCAGTTTGATTACTGTAAGGGTTAGAATAATACTTTTTACATTTGTAATTTAGCTATGATTTTCGATTAGTGCTGAAGCATTTCAAACTTTTTTTTTTTTTTTTTACTTTAGATGTGATTTTGACAATGGTGTCCAAGGATACACGAGAAAAAGAAAATGAGAATAGAGCTGGGGTACAGGACACCTGCTTAGGGACGACCTTTAACCACTAGACACAACAGACATACAGAAAAATACAGTCTTTTTCTTCTGAGCTTAATGTCCACCAACATTTGAATTTGTGACTGGCCAGTATAAGTAAAATCTCTGTTTGCATTTAAATATAGGCTGTCCACAACTGTAAGAGCTCTGCTCAGCTACAGTAAGTAAGTAATATGGTAATCAATGTGTTAAGTCAGGCAGGGCGGCCACGGTGGTGCAGCGGTTAGCGTTGCCGCCTCACAGCAAGAGGTTCTCCGGTTCGATCGTCAGCTGGGGTGCCTTCTGTGTGGAGTCTGCATGTCCTCCCTGTGGTCGTGTGGGTTTCCTCCGGGTGCTCCGGTTTCCTCCCACATCCCAAAGACATGCTGTAGGTGGATTGGACACTTTAAATTGGCCCTAGGTGTGAGTGTATGCGTGTGTGTGCCTTCTGTGGAAGGTTGGTGCCGGGCTGGCAACTCTACACTGTAAAACTCCACTGCCAATCTTGAGTGGACAGGTGATCCGCTGTGGCGACCCCTAACCGGGAAAAAGCTGAAAGAAGAAGAATGTGTTAAGTCAGGCAGGAACAAATAGTTCACTAACACACAGAATTACTGACACACACCTGTGGCACCTGGCAGAGTAATCATAGCTGTATACTTTGAAATGTGGGTTCATATTACCAGCTGAATCAACTGCTTACTTCTTTCATCCATTTTCATCCTTCAGAACTGCACACAGTACTTCTGTATGATTGTAGTACATAATAATTTGCATCTTCAAATAGCTTTACATTGAGACAGACATCTTTAAATAAATCAATGATTAAAGCTACTGCGGTTATCATAGTTAGAACTGCAATAGGAAACTTCTGAAAAATATTTCTGGGTGAGGCTAATGTCAGTATCCCATATGAAATTCTTCTATCACTCTCGTTCACATTTTTATGTATACTCTACAAGGATGCTGGTTTTATTGACCAAGGGGGTGATATAAAAACCAAACAGATGCAGTAGTGCAAAGAACACTCTGAATCCTGAAGGGGAACAAAGAGGTCATTCAAAACCTGAAGTGCTTATGCATGGTAACCTTTAAAACAGAACAGCACACAACTGAAGCTGTCCGGTATAATTTTATATTTAATGACTGTTAAAAAAAGTACTGTGTGAGAAGCAGTGCACATGAGAGCAGACTATGCTAGATAAATGGGAAGAATGACAGTATTGTGATAGTTGGTTGCACATGAATGCAGACAATATATTCTGTCAAGTACCAGCAAGTATGCTGAGTAAATGTAGGTGCTGTGACTCATCCAGTGATAAGATTGTGATATTCTCCAAAGACTGAAGATTATGCTCAGACTCTTAAAACAGGAGGAAGAGAGATATGGTATGTAAATAACTTCTAACCAATAATAACTGATAATTTGCATGCATGGTCAGTTTTGATTTCTGTACTATTTGTGTTTAGTTTTATTCTGTCACTGACACAAGATATTTCCTACATTGAAAACTGCCAGTTGTATTTAACCCTGATACTGGGTCACATTAAATAAAAGGGCTTTCATAAACCATAAATGGCTACTTCAATAAAGTGTTGTTGATTTCTACATTAATGTTTCTCAATATGGAAAACACTTTTTAACACATGACTCTTATAAATGCTGAAATGACTCTTGTCTTTGAGCTAAATCCTATATACTATGAAATGACTTTATATCATTTCACACAATACTGTGACTCTTTGGGATTCAAAATAAAACGAGTAAGTCTTGCATTATATGATGATTCTGTGACAGCTACATTGATATGTGCCCAATTTTATCATCTTAAAATGCCAGTTCTCTCTGGATTAATACCCTCTGTGATAAAGGATTAGGAATGATCTGTCCCTTTCAAATACTAAATATAAGTGGAAAAGACTGCCTAAAAAGTTGTTTACTGAGAGACTTAATAAACAGAATATACCCGAGTACACAGAAAACTGAAGTTAGCATATCAATCAACAACAACATTATCTACTATGCCCTTTGCACAAGCAACAATCCTTGGGGAAACAGAGAAATTCTTGAGACAGGTCTGCTAAAGAGGAGGTCAACAGGGTTAAGAGCACTTCATATTTTTCTGGAGAGCATCCCAAACGATGTAAATAAAGGATGGAAAGAGGAAATGCACATCACACGCAAAACCCTTGGCTACAAAAGCTTTGCTTGTAACTCGCCACTATAACAAAGCTACATTAAATGGAGATTTGGCAGATCACAAATAGACTCAGTGACTTACCAGTGACCATCAATTTTATGTTGTAACAATAATTAAATGAAAGTGTCTTAAAGCAGCAGTGCACAGTTTAAAATAATTTCAGATGCTAAGTGTATTTTGAGGCTACAAATATCCCTACTAATAAAACAGATTTGCTTTAAAGCTAGCACACAAAAATAGCTTAATTTCAGATGCATTATTTAAAGAGACTAGTTGCTATACTTGGCAGAACAAGGTGATACACTGTATATACCAATGTTTAATTGTAGTCAAATATATTTGCTGAAATGTTTGAGTTTCATACCACACACACTACGTCTTAAGTGTTTTGTCATCAGAAAAAACAGTGACAAGAGAAGTAGCATGTTGTTCTGCCACTGACCTGTGGCCATAACTGCTGCCGTCACCCTCAGGCCTTACTACTTGCAAGTCCGTTATGATTGTGGCCAATGCCAGTGTTGCTGTGGGCCCACAGGCATAAAACTGACAAGAGGAAAGAGTTGGAACAAATCATTCAAGCATTTATCAATTTGGTTGTGTACCTCAAGTTACACCTATAGCTCCGTATGACATCTACACAATTTTTCAGGCTGGCTTTCTTAACTAAATGACTTCAAAGGTAATAATAAGCATTATTACAAAGGGCAAGGTAAAAGCAACAAAAGGACATCAATTCTTAACCTAGGAATTCCTGCAGTGGAAAATAATCACCGTTTGTCACTTACTATTCATATCTTCATACCTGCATTCATATTTTCATAGCTGGGAGACCTGTGTTTTATACAGAGGCATTGTGTTAAATGGCATAGCTCGAGAGAGAAAAATACCCTGTCAATATTCATGTACAGTATACTATACTGTAACTATTACAAGCTTTTTGCTCGTAGTTATAAATTTATCAAAAGTGCTCTGATAATGTATGCCTAGGCTGTACAGTTGCGAATATATGACAATTTGTGAAAGTCTGAAAAACGATAATTTTGGGTTTGTGAGCATTATAATGTATTATAGTTTAGTTGTAAAGACTATGAATGCATTGACTGTTTTTATTGTAAATAGGACGTTTTACTGATAACATTGCTATTACCATTTTAATAGCATTTACTGTTCATAGAGTATCAGTTACAGCTGGTACAATTTTTGGCAGCCTATGGCATTTAACTACTATGTCTAGGCAGTTCAGATTCTGTGTCCCATCTTAAAAGAATGATTTCCTTACTTACAACCATTTGTTTCCATATTTTTACAATGCACTCTGCAGTGGGTTTTTATAATCTGCCAACTTAATACAATTCCAAAAAGCATGTGCCCAATTACCTCTCTCTTTCCATCACGTCTCCAGCATTTGCTGTCTACCTGTGGAAAAATTCTCAAAGTTTGTTTGGGGCATAAAATACTTATTTAAACACTTCTAAGCTTATATCCCAAATCTTCTAGACTGTGTTGCTTTCTTGGAAGCTGTACAGATGCCCTCCCATTGTTCCTTTGTAAATTTACCTTTCCAGTCTTTCTTCCCATTTTTCGAACCTCTGATTGATTCTCATACTTATCATAACAATATTTTATATGCCCTAAAATTATCCCAATTTTAGCAACAGCTTTTGTTCTACACTTCATTAAAACTGGACCTTCATTTGGCACTCTCCTGTCCCGTTTTTTTGCTTATACTCTGAAATTAATCTCACGTAGGGAAGACGGCCTCTAACCTGCAGTTCAAATGTCTACTTTGCCTCAACTCTCTAGCTGTTTGCTTGCAATATATTGGTTCTTTTGCCAAGTTTCTCCAGTAAATTCAAGCCCCCTCTTGCCTATATCTGTACTCCTACATGCAGTCATCCTTATTGTTAAAATCTGATTTTAATTTGATGTAGAAGGTCCAACACAGGTTACATCACAGCAGGAGGGAATGAGTCCCGAAAGCAGAGAGAAACAGGAAGATCATGAAACATCTGAGGAAGAAATACGGACATGGGAAAGAAAAAGAGATTTAATATGGTGTAACATTTATGCAAAGGAGAAAGCAAAATTAGCCAATGCAAAAAGAGCAGCACCAAAGATATTTGAAGAGAAATACAGGTAAAGGAATCCAGACATGGAAAACTTTACAATACAAAAAATAAGAAGACAAAGAGGAAAAGGAGATTAGTAATGGAGAAGTTAACGAAATAGAAACTGAGGTTATAGAGTACCTGCAAAGTGAAGGATTTAGTGTAGAAAATCTAATTCAGAAAGCACCACAACAGGATATAGTAATGGCTATACAAATTAAGGGAAAACAGAAGCAACTGGTCAGGTGCCACATGAAGATAATTTGTAGCCTTCCAAAGGAAACCAGTATAAACGTTCACTTGAAGCTAGACAGCAAGAGAAGGAACAGGAAACTGTGGAAACTCTGACGCAGTCAATGTTGAGGAGTGATAGGCCAGTGAGTTCTCATATGATAAAGCAACGGATGGCACAGGATGAAGTTGAAAAGAATGTGCCACAGGAAGATGGTTTAGAACTTTCTATAGAATGCCCGCAGGAACTGGAAAACAACGGATGTGCCTCAGTTTGGAAGAAAATGAGCTAAGAGAAGAACTGCTTGATTTAATAGCTATGGACAGATATATCAAGATCAATGAAAGAAAGAGACCGCAGAAGGCTGATAAAACACAAAAAGTCAGAAGTCTGATAAAACAAATGTATACAGTAATTAGGACTGCCCATAGAGATCCATGAGATATAACAGAAGTAAACAATACATTATTGTGCTGCTAAATTAATAACTGATAAAGTTCTACCACAAGAACACAGGGTAGTGAGGGAAAGGAAGGGGAGAAATCTAATACCATCATGGAAGTATTGAACAGAGAAAATTATAAAGTAATTAAGACAAGACATGTCACTGTTAGAAGACTACAGAAGAGGGAATGGATCAACAAAAATACTAAGAAAGATAGATGTGATAAAAGCAATGCAAACTATTAGAATAGACCAGGACCTATCATGCTCTATCGTAAATAAACTAAAAATTTTAGCACAGGCGGAAAAACTTAGAAGATACGAAGATAAATATAAAGGAAAAGTGCAAAATAAGCAAATTTACTGATGACCCAGAAAAGTTTTATAGAGAACTGAGAAACAATGTAAAAGGAATTGAAAGACCGCCCAAAACAGAAGAAATAGATACATTTTGGAGAAGTATCTATGAAGATCATATGGAACATAACAGAGATGCTAAATGGATACAAGTAAAAGGAAGAATAAGAAGTTTAAAGGTACAGGATATGAAATGGGATGAAGTAACAGCTAGAGAGACTGAAACAAGGTTAAGAAACGCCTTGAATTGGCAAACCCCAGGCCCAGATTCATTACCTAACTTCTGGTTAAAAGTATTAACATCTTTGCACGAAGATTTAGCCATGAGTAAGATCTATTTATATGCACACCCAGAACAGACACCAACCTGGCTAACAACAGGAAAAACAATGCTCCTACTTAAAAGTGAATCTGCAAGCTACCCTGAAAATTATAAACCAAAAACTTGCCTTCTGACAACATATAAACTATACATGGCAATTGATGTCGACAGAGTTTATAGTCATTTAGAATAAAACTCAATTGTAGCAGTAGAACAAAAGGGCAATAAAATAAAGTCATACGGAGCAAAGGATCATTTGTTGTTAAATAAAGTCATAGTGGAAAACTGTAAAAAGGGGAAGAATGTAAGTATGGCATGGATTGACTACAAAAAAGCATTTGACCTCATTCATGTATAAAAGAGTGCTTAAAAATGTATAAGATACACCCCACACTGATCAACTATATTACAGTCACCATGAAACAGTAGCAGGCCACTTAGTAATTAAGCCACGTTAAAGGAAATCGTTATCCCATGGATAAAAATTCAAAGGGGGATATTCCAGGGTGACTCTAACCATTGCTATTCTGCCTTGCCCTTAATCCAGTAAGCTGTTTACTCAACAGCTTAGACCATAGCTATAATCTGGCTCCTAGAAAAGAACAAAGTCTAAAGACATCTCACCTCCTAGTTGTCGATTATTTAAAACTGTATAGCTCATCCGATGAGGAACAGAAAGCACAACTGCAAGTTGTCAAAACTTTTTCAGATGATATAAGAATGTCATTTGGTCTTGATGTGCGAACGCAACCTTTAAAGCAGGAAAACTGCAACGCCAGGAAAACATCAGTTTGGGACAAGAAAGTGATATAAAAGAACTTGAGCAAGGAGGAGTATACATATTTGGGAATTGATGAAGGATCAACAATAAAATGTGAACAAATGGGAATAAAACTTAGTAAGGCATACATCAGAAGCCTTAAATTAATCCTGAATACAGCACTGACAGCTAAGAACAAAATCCAAGCTATAAACCAATTTGGTCTTTCTGTCCTAATTTACAGTTTTGGAGTAAATGGCTAGCCCCAAAATGTGCTGGATAGATTAGAGGGGAAAACAACAAGGATGCTTCATGCTCACCAAATGATTTATAAAAATCAGTGCATACCAAGATTATATATTCCCCATTCCGAAGGAGGGATGGGCCTCCTTGAAATTTATTATATGTATAGATCTGCAATCATGGGACTCCATACATCTGCTAACCTCACAAGACCCAAACATATTGAAAGTTTTGAAACATGAGGAAAATAAATCTAACATGACTTCTATGCTTAATCTAGCAGAAGCTTATTGGCATCAAGCAGGAATGGAAATCAAACCAGAAGTTGATAAAAATCAGGCAACTGAATGCATCAAAAAACAAAAAAAAAGAATATAAGGTGAGGAATCAGATGAGAAGGCAAGAAATGTGGAAAAAGCATAAATATAGTTGGAAGTTTAGAAGGCTTCTGGAAGAACCTCATGCTGATCAGGAACGAACACAGGAATGGTTAGAGAGAGGCAAATTCAAACCAAGAGATGAAAGGTTAATACTTGTGGCACAAGATAGTGGGCTGCATACACGTTGGTTTATAAAGTCCATTGAACATGTGGTAGAAACAGACAAATGTAGGTTTTGCAAAACCGAAATAGAAACAGTTGGTTGCAGCCTACTAATGGCAGGAGGACTGTATACTGAAAGGCATAATAATGTGGCGAGACTGTTACACTGGAGATTGTGCAAACATTATGGTATTGAAGTGGCTGAAAAACACTGGAAACCTGAGCCACAAAGCATCATAAAAAATGAAGTCTACATCACATGAGATCTTCCATTACCAACAGTTCAAAAGATAGAGGCTAGAAAACCAGATATAGTGGTCCAAGAAAAGAAGACAAGAGTAGCATTGATCATTGAAATTGCCACACCCAGTGACTACAGTATCTTGTGTACCAAGAGAGATGAAGTCATAGAATATCTGGATTCTGCAGGCAGAAACAAGAGCAATGTGGAAGAAAAATACCCAGACAGTTCTAACAGTAGCAGGAGCAATGAGTCTTATAAAAAATAATTTACAATCGTATTTAGATATGTTACCAATATGTGTAAGTCCATACGAACTGCAGGAGTCACTATTGGGCACATTGTGAGTGCTGCAAAGAGCACTTTTGGCTGACAAAGATTGAAACAATACTAATTTCATGAACTTTAATCACACTTTGACTTAGGAATGGGACTCATTCCCATCATGGTATTAGATACCCAAAAGACTTGGAGAAATTAAATAAGGATTAAAATTTCCTTTCTCCATTCATGTTGGCTTAGTTCTTATAATCCTTTATGTTACTTTATAAATATAATACCTTGCATGGTGTTGTTATTCTTAAGAACCTGCATCCAAAATCCTACACTTTGCTTATTTCTCACCTCTCTAACCCGTTTCATTTTGATCCATTCCCACTCATTTATAACATTCAACTTGGGTTCTGTATATGAGCCTTTACTGTGTTGCTCCACAGTATCTTTTCAAACCTGGTAATCCTAAACCATATTGTCATATAGGGACATTTAACTTATCTTGTTTAACTCTCGCCCTCTTTCCCTGTCAAATTCCTTCAGCTGTTTATTATTACTCAAACTTTTCATCTGACTGACAAAACTATGCATGACTTGTAAATTAAATTAAGGGGACTAAAACATGTTCACTGTATGTATCTTATTATCTATGTCCAAAATCAGGAACTTCCTGTTTCTTAATGTTTGTATTATCTTTTATTTAGTCTCTTCCCACATATCCTTAGCTGCCATATAGAATATTTTTTAATGTGTATACCTAAAAATCATCTTATCATATCCTGATAAATATGGTGATTTTCTGAACTAATTCATGTGTGGGCACAAATTTCACTGCTATAGCATTTGTCTTCATTGATTTCATATCCCATAAAGACTTGAAACGGTCTCAAAAAGTTCCACAACACTGTCCTCTTTTCTCTTTGTTATTTGTGTTGTATTTAGAACAACTGGCAACTCAGAAATTCAAGGATTTAATTGGTATGGTAATCAAAAAATGTTGGCTTTATTTGCAAATGATATCATTTTGTACCTGATAAAACCAGGAAAGAACATTTCAGTGTTGTGGAACATCCTGAGACAGTTTCAAGTCTTTTTGGGATACAACTTTAATGAAGACATAGCAACGACAATAGCTGTAAACAAAGCACCCACACACAAACCGGTTCAGCAATGCCCATATTTAAGGGGGGATTGTGAAATGAATTACTTAGCAGTATAGGTTAAAAAAGGATTATATTATAGCAGCTATGAATATGTGGGAAGAGCATAAACAAAAGATAATACAAAAACGAAGAAACTGGAAAAGCTGTTTTATGGATATGGATAGCAAGATAAAAATCAGTAAAAATGTTTTTAGTCACTTTAGTTTTATACACAGGTCAGGACAGAAATTAGTAAAGAGTTGATAGATCTTATCTGGGAGGTGAAAAGAGCAAGTATCAAGTAGGATAAGTTGACCCTTACAAAATAACAATGTGATTTGTGATTACCTGATTTGAAAGGACATTTTAGAGTTACACAGATAAGCTCCTACACATAACACAAACAGAAAGCAATAATTCAAAGTGCTAAGGGATGATAATAAAATAGGGGAAGCTCAAGAAATAAGCAGAGAGTGAGATTTTAGATGTAGATCCTCAAGAAGAATAAAAATAGCTATACAGAATATTACATTCATAAAGCAGCAGAAAGTATTCTAAAAACTATGCTAAAATGGGAATGGAGAAAGGAGTTTCTGCCAATAGGGATGACTGCAATTAGAGATATAGCGAATAGGCAAAATGGGGCTATAAAAAATGGCAAAGGAACCAAGGTATTGGGAGCAAATAATTAGAGAGGGAAATGTAATAGAATTGGAAGAGGCCAGGACAATATTTGGAATGAAGGCTACAGATTGCCTTTCCTATTCAAGGAGTGATATTAGAGTACAGGCAAACAGAAAGGAATAGGGTGAAAGACCAGCACTGGTAGAGTTTTTAGTAGAATCTAGAACAAGTGCTGCTGTTAAAAAGGGATAATTAGTAAGGCATATAAAATATTGCATGATAACTTTAGGAATCAATCACAGGAGGTTAGAAATGATTGGGAAGACAGATTCACTAAGCAATTCACAAAGAAACAATGGAAGGATATATGTGTTGCTCCCATATATGAAACAAAATCTAGAAGATTTAGAATGTTTGCTTTGCATAGGTGTTTTTGTACCTCAAGTAGACTGCAAAGAATTTTCCTCAGATAGATTATAAATGTTGGAGGTGTTATGGGGAAGAAAAAGGTAAATGGTAACATATATATGGGAGTGTAAAGAGCTGGCAGACTTTAAAAAATTGTCTGCAGACTACTCTAAATACTGGGTGAACAAACTGATGCAACTAAGGAAATTATTTTTGAGCTGTGATAAAAATCAGAATTGTTTAAACATAGTAAGGCTTTGCTAAGTTTAACTCTGGTGGCTGCCAAAAAAGCAACTACTAGAAAACCAAAATCAAAAGCTAACTGTACTAGAAGTAGTGAATATAGTAACAGAAATAAAATAACTGGAAGTGGGATCTTTAGAAAATGGTAGGAGCGAATTACATAAAACAAAAATGGGAGATATGGGAGCAACATGGAGAATTATGTTTTGGAGAAGCCATAAGGTTTAAGGGAAGGCAGGAATGTAATGTTTGACTGAGAATGACTGGACAGATAAGTGATGTACAATGTTTGCAACGGAAAATATGTCAATATGGGTGGTTTTCATTTCAATAAATGCCTGACTGTCTATGTCATAACTGAATTTAATAAAGATGTTTCTTGTTTAAAAAAATGTTTACTAATTTACAGATAAAGGTTACACCTTTTGTGACATCTAGTGATATGGAGAAAGTTAGCCAACTATCAGTGGTTTTAGAGACATATTAGCAAAGAACTGCAGGTGGACTCTTTAGAAAAGGGTAGGAGCAAATTTCATACTACATAATACATGCAGAGTCATGCTTTGGAGGAGGAATGAGGCTTAAAGGAAGGCAGGAATTGAATGAGCTATGTAATGTTTGACTGACAGTGATTGTACAGATGACTATATGTGATGTATGATGTTTATAACTGAAAATATGTCAATACAGTTTTTTTTTCATTTATATGCCTGTGTCATAAGTGATAATTCGATAATGTCCTTTCCAGGATTTCTCAAGTACAAAATTAATATAATCAGCAAATAAATCTAACTTTTCTTGATTACAATAACATTTATTGGCTTACAATACAAGCCTCCCAACACTACTTCCTGTATAAACCTACATGGGTTTGAGCAGCTAATCACAACCCCAACCTACATTAATAAAGCTCACCTACCTAGCTCTCTTCAAGACTGGATATTGGTCTCCCAACCTCAAAACTATCATAACTCCCAAACCCTTCCAAATGCCCTCAGCAACCACTGCCATATAACAGTTACCAGACATACTTCCCACCTTACCAAACATAACAAATTTATTACCACCTGCTCACTTTCACATTTCTGTCCTAACTCTTTTATTCACCAACTCCCCAAAATTAACTGGTCTTACCTTACCACTCTTCCTTTAGATGAAGCTGTCCACTCCTTCAACACTACATTCCTTAACATTCTTAACTCTGTTGCTCCTTTTTGCACGATTAGAATCAAATCTAATACTGCTCCCTGGCTCACTAAATCTACCAGAACTCTCATGAAATACCAGGATAGGATTTGGAAAATGTGGACTAAAGCTAGGACCCCTTCTCTTCTTCAGAAATATAAAGAACTCAGAAATAAAATAAAAAAAAATCATCCATTATGACAAAATAAACTTCTATGTCAATCCTCCCTCTGCTCTTAAATCAGGCCCAAACAAATTCTGGAGCTCTAATAAACAGACTCTTCATTCTGGAAACCCTTCCTCTCCTAACCCATGTCCCAATGCAACACCTGAAGACATAGCTAACAAATTTAACAATCATTTTATAAACTCAATAACCTCCATAATAAATTATCTCCCCTCCAGAAACAACACTAGCACCCCCACAAGCTCTATACCTCTCCCAAACCCTCCTAACTCCTTCTCTCTAAAAAGCAGTATCAACTATGTAAAGTCATTGCTCTCTAAACTTAAACCTTGCTCCCCATCTGTTGACAAGCTACCCTCTTACTTCCTGCAGATTGCTTCTGAACCTCTTGCCTATCCTGTATCCATCTTAATCAACCGATCCACTTCTGAATACTATGTCCCCACTGTATGGAAGAATTTCTTTACTCTACCCATTCACAAAGGGGGCAACTCCTCAGACATATTCGATTTCAGACAGATTGCCATACTCTCTCCACTTTCAAAAATCCTAGAGAAATGCATTCACAAGCAGGTAATGCATTATCTTCACCAGGAAAATCTTCTCACACAGCATGGTTTCCGTCCCAAGCATAGTACAACTACTGCACTCATATCATTCATCAACATAGTCTCCCTAGCCCAGGATAACATTAAACTTGTCTCATGCCTATTCCTTGACCTTTCTAAAGTCTTTGACACGGTCTCTCACCCACACCTTCTAGATAAACTCACTAACTTAAATTTCTCTCCCTCTACTAACTCTTGGTTCTCCAGCTATCTCTCTACCTGCCAGCAATCAGTTAAATGGCTCTCTGCACTATCCTCCCCTCTCACTGTACAAATGGGAGTCCCCCAAGGGTCCATACTTCGACCACTACTATTTAATATTTTCACCAAGTTGCTCTACTCATCTTGTCCCCAGTCATCTCTTGTGCAATATGCTGATGACTCAACTGTTATAACCATTGCTTGACAACCCAACTGACCTCCACTCAACTACCCAGGCATCCTTCCACACCATTGAGACTTGGCTTAGTGATAAGAAACTAATATTTAATCCAAAAAAATTGAAACTTGGCTTAGGGATAAACTAACACTTAATCCAAAAAAAAAACTAAGCTCCTACTCTTCTCCCTAAAAATATCACCACACTCAAAAGTACATTTACCATCTTATCCTGCAACAACACTATCATCTCAGCTGAGTCTAGTACTAAATTGCTAGGTGTTACAATAGATGATCAGCTTAAATTTGATCTCCATATTACTAACTCCGTAAAAAGAACTCATCAGAAACTTGGACACCTTTTCCATAGCAAGAAATACTTAACGAACACTGCCTGAATAACTCTCTCCCAGACTTTATTATTCCCAACACTCTTGTACAGCTACCACATATTCACAAACCTAAATTCTACACTCATTTCCAAGCTTGAAATTACCTATAATAAGATCGCCAGATTTTCACCTAACCAAACCTACAAGTCATACCACTGCTTAGCACTACAGCAACTAGACTGGCTAGAAATCCCTCAGCTGCTCCAACTATACCAACTACAAATCATCCACTCTATCCTCTACCTACCTTCCTTCTACCCCAGCCTCTCCACTATCATATCCAAATATTCCCCTGCAAGGACGCTACGCAGCTCAAATCAAGAATTATTAGACATCTACAAACCCAAAACCAAAATAGGCTGCCTTCTCTATAACTATTACCCAGCTATATCCTGGGACCAACTCCCCTTGGAAATAAAATCCCTCCAGCATAGCAAAAGTTTCAAATTAGCCACAAGGAAATACCTAAAAACAAAGTGGTCTTGCCACTGTAGCCAACCACCCTGAAACCACCATCCTTTTACCTATTTCACCACCACACTCAATGTATCGCTAACACTATTCCCCTGCCACTTCTACCTCTTCCCTTCCTCTATCTCCAACCACTCTTAATTCTTACAGTCTCAAAACAACCTACCTGTCTAGTCTGTCTCCTATACTCTACCTTCCCTACATCTCCTACTAGCCATTCTTACTTTCCTTTCTTGTTTCCAAATTCCTATACAACTAGATCCTACCCACTTTAAATAAGCATCTGCCTAACTATTAACTCATTTTGCTCTAAGCAGCTTAAATAATATTGTAACTAGTCACATTTTCTTCTGCTAATTGTTTAAAACCTTGTTTGTAACAACTCACATACTTTTCTGCCAATTGTTAATACTCTGTATAATTGAATTTCCTGAGGAGCTTTTTTTTCTCTCCAGGTCTCTGCTTGTAAGATCCTATAGCTGATTGTTACTACTATGTTACTAAAATTTAATAAATTGTTTTCTAGTCCTGAGGAGCTTTTCTCCCCGGGTCTCTGCTGAAAATGAGCCAAAAGCTCAGCCAGACTAACCCGGTTAACAAAAGTAAAATAAAAATAAAAATAAATAAATTATTGAATGTGTGAATTCATTATTTTATTTGTCAATGGCTCAAAATATAAAGCAAATAAAGGGAAAAGAAGACAGCACTACATTGAGTCTCTTATAGATATCTAAGAGATCATCTTATTCAGTTACATAGGGCATTTAGAGACAGCTACCTCTGGGAATGTTTGGGGTTAACAAAAAGTATTACAGAATCATCAGACAACCTATGTAGAAGATTCTACAGGAATGAGAAGTGCACTAATTGGTTCTCCGAGAGAATAGCTGATGCAGTAGCTAGTACCAGTTTAGATATTTTTAAGATGAGTCTGGACACTTATTAGGGAAACAAGTGTTTTGGTATATTGGCAAGCTAGAAGGGCATTATTGCCCATGCTTGAAATATTTGTATGTATGTATGTATGTACATTGTTCCCTTGTACATACACAATGTACAGGGGAGGAACCCTCTCATCTTAACTCTTGCCTCTAATCCTTAACATATATCCTCCTAACTGCTATTGTTCTATCAGGGAATGCAAATGCTACCAATGCACTCCTCAAAAAATGCACAGCTGACTTTGTTGAATGCTTTCCTTGCATCAAGACCTACAAACAATAGCATTTTCTTATATTCAGCTTTCATCTGGATCACTTTTCTGCTATTTTTGTCAAATGTGTGCCTCTCCAACAAAACCACACTGATCCATATTTATCAATCGTGACATCATTGCCATTCCAGTATAGACAAACACCTTATAATCACGGTTTAAAATTGAGATGGTTCTATACAAAACTGGGTCTAAAGGATCTTTACCCACTTTTGGATATTACAACCACAACAATTTTCTTCCAATATGCTGGTACCCCCATCCCATGTAAAATACTGCTAAACACCACCTTCCACACATTTTTATCACTTTCTTCTCTCCAAACCAAAACTTCCACAGGAATACCATATGTTTCTGGAGACTTCTCTGTTGAATGATTACACATCATAATTTTTATCCCATACCTTCCTACATTAGCTCTTAATTGTTGAGACCCATCTTCTTTTAATCTTGGCATTATTAAATCTTGACTTTTACTGGTTTCTCCTATTCTTCTACTTTATACAAATGCTAATAAAATCTCTCTTATGTTGCCCAAGTCTTTCTGCTAAAAGTTCTTGTGCTATGGAGTTATTATCAAACATAGTTGCTTAACTACTCCCTTATTTTCCCACTAGCATTCTGCAGTTGTCCATCTTATTGTTCCCCTTATTCTACAATACTTTTACCTTTGTCAGCCCTTCTAAATAATTACTCCATTTTTATTTCATCCCAGTCTTTAGGTATCCTTCCTAAAAAAAAAAAAAAAAAAAACTTTTATCTTCACTAATAACTTCTGAATCATTTCCATTACCCATTCCTTAAGTTCCTGTCTTTTTAACACATGGAAAGTGCAGCAGTCTCATTTTTAGCTCATTACCCTTCATTTTTATCATAGTGTTATCAATGATGATCCAAAAGAGCTGATGAGACCAAAGCTTTCATTTAAATACATATGCTCCTATGAAACATAAGTTATATTCAATTTAGTCCAGTTGCTGTACCTTGGGGAATAGTTAGTAAATTCTGTCCAAGTTCCTATTACTGAATTCACATCTTCCATGCCAAACATTCTCATATATTTCTTCAGAAATCCATCTTTTTTTTTCACTTCTAGGTCTCCTCTTACATCTTTACTCTTGCAAACAAAGTTCCAGTCCACATCCACAATTACAGGTTCATAGGAGATTACTAGGTTAATGACCCTAGGGCCCCTACAAGCCTAGCCATGTTACACCAGTGTCCATTAACTGATCTTGGTTAGTTGGTCATTATTCACAGAGAGAGTCTATGATCATCCCTGACTGCCCCTGTCTGGGACACAGATGCCACCTCGGCGTGAATTTACTGTGTCCAATCCAATTGTCTAGGTTGCACTTGAACAGAGTTATTGAGAAGCTCTGCTTCACATGAAGTGGGAATTTATTCCGGAGTGGCAATATATCTACTTTATATTATTAATTAAATATTCCCTGTTGAATTTTCCTATGCTCCTAAACAGCAGTTTTTAGTGGAATATAAATATATATATCAGCGTAATCCTCCTCCCTTGCAAACAGCCCCTTATTACCACAAATTGACCATTATTGTCTTTTTTCCACATCTGTCAGTACTAAAGCCCCTCTAGCAATCTGCATTACTTCTCCACTTATCCTTTGTCTTCTGATATTCTGTTGAATGTCCATCCTGAAATCCTTTGTCAAACTCGCATGTTCACTTCTGCTAAAATGTGTCTCCTGCAGCATTGCTATTTGCACTGCCCACTTCACAATTATACTTCAATATTCTTTTTTTTTTGTCTGTACTTGTACGACCCTTTAATTCATGATAATATAGACAGTGTAGCCATTGTGTTAGAAAGCTATTACTCACACAGAAGAGGTGTCATCTGTAACAGGTGCATTTCCAATTTTTGGCCTACAGGCACAGACTGTTTGCCATGCTGATCTCTTACATAGTTGTTTGTTCTCATTTGCCTTTGATCCATGTCACATTTTTGGAACATTTTGCTTCAGTGAAAATATTCAAATAAAATAGCACATTTTTGGAACCTCTACTTCTTTTTAACTTAGAACAAACACAAATATCTATATACATTTTTAACAAATGAAGTTTATTCTGCCAAACAGGAGCAGTTGCCCCAAATTGATGGCTGCACCCACTGGGATTACTTAACCTAAAATTAAGGTTAGCCATAATAAAACACATTACAGATTGTGTTTCACTTAGGCTTATTGCTGTTAGTTCTTTTCTCGCTTATATTCCCTTTCCAGATGTGAAAACTGCTTGCAAGCTTTTAGTATACATTAACTTTTAACATTAAAAATTGCACAGCTGCCTTTAAATAAATAAGCACTGCTGTATTAAATACATTAAAGTATTAAGGCTGCTGGGGAGCCAGCCACTTATAAAATGTATTCACTTCCCAAAATTTCAAACTTTTATTTTTCACTGCCTGACTGCCACTGTATGTTTAAATGTTAATTACCTAGTACTTCATTTCTTTCTTCATCTTTTCATTTCTCTCTGCACTGAGCTTTCAGCATTAATTGCTGACACATGTAGATAGCTGGTCTGCAAGTAAACCCATTCAACAATGAGGAAAACAACAGCTAGTAACTTTGCAGATGCAAGAAAGTTTTTTTGGGGGGGGTGTTTCACGCATAACACATACTGTTTAGACTTCCCATGGGCAACTGCCTGCATCTGTACTCACAACGAGCATTTACTAATAGAAAAATAGCTAATAACCTCGCAAATACAACAAAATTTACCATTTTCAATGCCTTTCATAATTCTGTCTTATTTTTCAAATACATGTGCTTATAAAGATTTGATTATAGCTTAAAGCAAGAACATTAGACAGCCACCCCTGAAAAAAAGGAAAATTATCAATTCTAAATATATAATCTATATAGCTTTATAACGCACCCCCAATCCTGCAGCCCAAAATCACATTATATTAACTAACTTGATTCTTTCCAGTCTTTATCTTATTCACTGTAAAGCTTACATATCTTACAAATAAGAAAAAAAGACCTTGTGCGGTTTACATATAAAGCCATCAATAAGATTACTCTCATATATAAAATACCCAGCTGCAATCCATATAAAATTGCTATATCATAAATTAATAGGAACAAAAACAGCTTTAATTTACAGTTACTTCTTCATTCTCTTCAGTGTCCTTCTAAACATAATGACATAATATAGGGGTATAAGCGTTATAGTTCATCCACCAGTGTAAAACAATCAACAAAATCCCAGTCTTTTTCAGCATTTTTATTTTTTTTAGTTCTGTTTTTTCTTTTCTTGTATCTAATGGGAAGAAGGCCTTATAGTCTCACATTTATTTACTCATTTTAGTGTTGCTGGTCTTCATCCTGATCATCTCCACCTTCCAACATCAGTTTCTAGTTCAAGTCCAAAGTACTCCTGATTCATCTATGTCTCAAGTGTTTTCCTTTGAATCAATGAAAATTTTTTTTTACCAATAAATCCTCTCTACGAGCTTTCTTACTGTCAGAAGAATGAAAAACAGAGTTCCTTCTGCTTGCTCTCTCACTCTTTGTTGGATAAACTTTTATTTCTTTGCCTTTTCTGCATGAAAAATATCTTTGATCTGGGGATATATATATATATATATATATATCCCCGGAGACAACTAGATACAGCAGCTTGAATCTCAGTCCTGCCTCTCAACATTCTCTCATTGCTGGATAAACTTGCTTCTCTTCTACTTAAGCAAACATGTCAGTGTCCCAGATCAGATTCATTTATTTTTATGTGGCCCATACCCTATACCTGTAGGCCACGGTGTATACCTGTTCAAATTCAACTTCTCAAGACTGCCATTTTGCTGAAAACTTCCAAGATGGTTGCACACAAATCAACAGGCTAATGTGAGCTCTCCCAAAAGATCCACAAAGGAAACTATAACTCATTGACTTTTCCCTGCCAAAACTTCTGCAGATACTATAATGGCACCACACTTTATCTTTCATACATGAACCTCTTATTACACACTTTTTTTTTTCTTTTTGGCCCTGCTGTGTTAAATGATGAAGATAAAATAAGCTACAGATATTCGCTGTTGGCTGAATTCCCTCCACTAAAACACTTCAAAGTATCATATATAATGGAGGTCTTGTCAATTCCAAGGAATGACTTACCAAAGTAAAATGGCAATAACTGTTCTTAGCAGTCATTAGGCTGGTCTCATGCCCCTTTTGGTATGTAGGTATGTACCTGTCTGAACACATAACTGGAATGATCACAAGGCTTTCTCACTAACAAAAATCATGGCCTTAAACATTATGCAGACCATCTCGGAGTCTTCTTCTTTAGGTATCAGATAGGCTGCTGATAGGTAACCTCCACCTTGAGTACAGAATATCAACAGACCCTATTATGTCAAATCTATTACACATTCACAAGTTCAATATTATCATAAAGACATGCTCAGTGGATCCCCATTCTCTTCTGTAAAATAAATAAAACATATTGGTGGGGTGTATTTGTGTCACACAGAATATCAATTTGATGGAAATGTGCTCCACTCCACATAGAGCAAAGTACTCCTCTTACTCTATTCAAACAGAATTTGGATAGATGGAAGGGTAACCAGAAATTCACCCCTGTTCCTTGTGGATAATGGAAACAAAAAAAATGTCCCAACATGTATTTGTTCAGCCTATCTCTGGGTTGTTTATATGAAAAATATTAGGGCTACAAACTACCATGCAAACACAAGGCTAGGCTTAAGATGCCCACACATCAATAGTGTAGTAAGTACCTAAGAACCTATGAAAAATCCTGCCAGTCATGCAAAACTGTTTGATTTTTTGATGAACTACACTTAATTGGATAATAAGTACGTACAGAACTGATGGAGAAAAGCACCTCAATAGGTTCATAAAGCACTTGTAGATCTCTTGCTAGCAATGCAGAATTTTATGACAGTAATTATTAGAAATAATATGAGAACGTCAACAGCTGATTGGTAAAGTATTCAGTCTATGGCATTTTGCATGTACTAAAGATGTATTATAAACCAAATAAAGCACCAGTAGTTATGAATGTGTATGTGTTTACACAGCTCTACTTCATAACACTGAAATTTCATAATGTTGAATTTCATAACACTGAGACCATAACATTGAAAATTCAAAGCACTGAAAACCCAAAACATTGAAAGTATGCTTCATAACATTGAAAACTACATTGCACAAGTAAATAAGATCTCCTCCACCTAAACCACTACCTAACAAACACACTTTCTACTACGTTTCTTCAGGGGAGCAAGCTCCCCTGCACCCCCCGTAAATGAAATATACCAACTCCAAGATCGCACTACAGTGGAAAAAAGATAATTTCCTAACCTCACTGTATGATACAGTGAGGTTAGGAAATTAACTTTTTTGTACTGTAGTGCGATCTTGGAGTTGGTATATTTCATTTAAGAGGGGTGTGGGAGGAAGAGCCTCCCACATGGGGAGTGCAGGGGAGCAGAAATATAGTAGAAAATGTGTTTATGTGGTGTTATAGGTGAAGAGGATGTTATTTACATCTGCATTATAGTTTTTAATGTTATGAAGCACACTTTCAATGTTCTGACTTTTCAATGTTTTGGGTTTTCAGTGTTTTGGGATTTAGATGTTTTGGTCTCAATGTTATGAAATTCAACGTTATGAAATTTCAATGTTATGAAGTACAGCCGTTTATATATACAAGTTATTGTTGGTTCGATAAAGTTACCAGTGACTTTGATTCCTGCAGCTTAATATAGAAAACAAAAACATAACTTAGCATTTTAGAATGTTTAAAATCTATTGTTAAATGATAAATTGAAAAATTTATCTCAGATTAAGATACACATGACCACAGGAAAAATGTCACAGTCAGTAGTTACTAAACTCAATGCAACTTAATATGGGGAAAATACTTCTTCAGTTTGTTGCAGAAAAGACAAACTTGCAACATTTACAAATGGACAGAATGCCTGCTAGAATAGTAAGATATGAAACTGTAGGTCGCAATTCTCTAAAATAACGAGATTTTATTCCAGAAACAGTGTATTTCGAAATGTACTTCATCATTATTAAAACTCTTGTGTAAACAAAGTGATGCTGACTAGTAAACAACCTTTGTACATCTGTACATGAACATCTACTTAGAGCCATATACCCAAAAATTGTAAGGAAGTGGGTAAAAAATGGGTGCTCTTGCTGTGACCGTGACATAGATCTGGATTTCAAGAATATAACATTTATTTTTAATACCTTTATTTATTTTTAATACCTTTATTGAATTATCACTTGTGACATGGGCAAATTTAGATTTATATACAAGAAAAGAAACC
This sequence comes from Protopterus annectens, assembly GCF_019279795.1. Classification (NCBI taxonomy): domain Eukaryota; kingdom Metazoa; phylum Chordata; order Ceratodontiformes; family Protopteridae; genus Protopterus; species Protopterus annectens. The sequence continues at coordinate 519,948,655 of NC_056743.1, read as the reverse complement.
ATATTAACAAGTTCATATTTACAAACATTACAGATCATGTATGTTCTTCAATATAATAAAATCAACCTAACATTATATAAATGATTCAATTCCTGCCTTTTCTTAAACCTCCAAAACATTTTTCTACATGTACTCTTCCCACAATTTCCATTTTTTTCTATGTAATTTGCTTCTACCCTTTACTAAAGATCCCCCTTCCTCCTTTTTTTATCGATTTTACAATATTCACAACTTCAGGTATGGTTGGTTTAGAATTTGATTTCCATTTTCTAGTAATTGTGGTTTTGGCAGCTATCGGAATTAAACTTAAAAAGGCCTTACTATGACTAGGCAATTCAGATCCTGTATCGCAGCTCAAAAAAAATTCCTTAGTTACACTTGTTTGCTCACCCATTATTCCTTACTAAGTACTCTGCAGAGAACTTTTAACGTCTGCCAACTCATGACACTCTTCAAAAAAATGCCCTCATGTATCTCTTCCCTACCACATCTCCAACATTTGCCATCTACCGGAGGTAAAATTCTTTCGAGTCTGCTTAGGGTATAAAAGTACCTATGCAAATACTGCTAAGCAAAAATCCTACATCATCTAAACTTTGCTGCATGTTTGGGAGCCATAAATATGTCTTTCCTTATGAATTGCTTATATATACTCTGCCTTCCCAATCTTTTCTGACCTCCTCTGGTTCTTAATATTTATCATGTAATCTTTTATATGCCCTACCAATGATCTCATGTTAAACAGAAGCTTCTGTTCCAGATTCAACTAAAAAAATCAAATAGTGCAGGTCTTGCACTTACGATTCCCCTATCCTTTCTCACTTACTGTTTTCTGACATCAATACCCTGATAGGGAAGCCAGTCTATAGCCTGCAGTCTAAATGTCTTCTTGGCCTCTTTGCAGTATATTACCTTTCCCGCTCTAATTATTTATAATGTGTTCCTTTGCCAGCTTCCTCCTGTAAATTTCTTCCCTATTCTCTGCACCCTTAATTGCAGTCATTCCTATCAGCAGCATCACTTTTCTCCATTTCCGTGTTTGCTTCGTTTTTAGTATACTGTCTGCTACTTTATGAATAAAATATTCTTTGTGACTGTTATTCAGGATATGCATCCAAAATCCCACTCTTTCCTTATTTCATGAATTTTGCTCCTGCTTCATTATCCCTTTCCACTTTGAATCGTAGCTTTCTCTTTGGGTTAATGTACAAGCCTTAATTGTGCAGCTCTAAAATAGTCCTTCAAATTAAGTAATCCTAAATCACCTTGTTCTTTTAGAAGGATCAGCTTATCTCACTTGATTCTTGCCCTTTTCCCATCCCAGATAAAATCCTTCTACTCTTTATTACTACCAACAACTTCTCCTCTCGTTGATTAAAAATATGCCTTACCCATGTATAAAGGACAGTCTTGTTTAAATTCTAGAGTAGAGGGGATGCATACAGAAGGGTTGAAAGAAGGTGAGAGCGAGCTATGGCAATTTTAGCTGGAGGGGTTAGGAAGGCTTTTATTCTGTAACTACGGAACTAAAACATTTTTATTGCTTGTGTTTTGCTATCTATATCCATAAGTATAGTCAATGGCTTACAGTTTCTTAGTTTTTGTATTATCTTTTGTTTAGTCTCTTCCCATATCCTTAGGTGCCATAACATAATCCTTTTTAACCCACACTCCAAAATACTTCACATTATCATGTTCCCATAAATATGGGTATTGCTGAAACAACTGATGTGTAGGCACTTGTGCCTTTTTGGGGTAGAGCATGAGTATTATAACAAAGTGGGCCAAGGTCCATTAGCTGTTTATAGGAAGGACATTTGTTTTAAAACTCTGTTGGAGAGGCCCCCTATTGTTAAGTCCAAGGATGTTATGGTTAAATGTGGCCAATGTTCACAATGCAGGTTCATTCTCAAAGCATCTGATTTATATCTTGAGAGCTTCGGGACTATTAAACTTGCATGTAGGTACCATTGTGATACTAAGGGAATAGGTTATGTGGCGAAGTGTCAGATGTGTCGATGTTTTTATAAGGGAAAAACAAAAAGGTCACAGAAGAACAGGATTTATCAACATCAATATGATATTTCACGGGGGGATGAGAGGAATGCCTTGTTAAAGCATATCAGAAAAATACCCTCTCATCCATTTAAACACATTGCTATTGGCCACGTCATCCTGGGATCCAGGGGAGGGCCATCTGATTTATATCTTGAGTATAAGGAACTTAGCTGGCAGATAAAATGTAATGCCACTGTTTTTCCAGGACTGAATGTCATGCTATCAATCAGCAATGTACTGAAGCTGAAGGCTACATTTGTCACTTAGGGACTAGTGCATTGTTGATATTTAACTTAGATTGTTTTTATTTGGGCAAATAAGTGCACTTATTTGAGTTGTGTGTTATTTCATAAAGATTTTTTGTATTATTCTTTTGTATATCTTTATACTGTTACAAGTGCTTGTGTTTATTTTATGTCCTGTTTCTTTAAATTTTAACAATTAAGTTTTAGTTGTGCAAGTTATATGGACTCTTACTGCTATAAAAGGGTGAGGTTTCACCGGATGACTATTCTGAAGAAGTCCATCGTACCTAGGATGAATGCACTAAAGTTGTTTTAATACATTTGGTCAAGCTATTCAAAGCTGTAGAGATACTGGTCTTCTGCCTTTTGCCCTGCTGCAACACTGGGAAAAGATAAGTGTTTACTTTCAATTGTCTTCTGCACTTCTGTTGTACTACATATCTCTGTAATCTGTACAACTGTTTTTCTCTCCACCCACCTGCCTATTTGTTGTGGTGGTCTTAAATCTTGGTGGCTTTGAGTTGCACGCCTCTGGTATAAAGTTGATACTGGATACACCCCCCCCAGTCACATTACATAAGCTCATTCTACTGTTTATAGTGAGAACTTAGTAAAGGCCCACCCCTTTAGCTTCTGAACCTTGAATTATCTCATTATCTTCTGTCTCTCTCACTTTCTACTTAAAAAAAAAACTGTACTTCTTTCTACTTCATTTTGCCGTTTACCATATTTATCTCTACTTGTTGCTAGCCTAACTAAATTGATGACAGCATTCTACTGAATCGCTGCTTTATTGGTGCTGTCTGATTGCTTTGAAACACCTGCTACTGTTTCAAAGCAATCTACGGATTAACTGTATTTCATTGCTATCGACTGCAGTGCATTACTGTAACTGCATTTTACTGCATTTTGTTGCTGTTTAACTATATTTTTCTTATACTGCAAGTGTAATTCTTTTGACTATAAGTGATTAATCTGTCTCATTGAGTTTTTTCTTAACCTTAAAATTGAGTAGCATAGTTTAAATACAGGTCTGCAGCATCAACACCTTCAGCTGCATGGTGTTAAATGCTTTTTGAGGTATTCCAGGTACAGGTTAACAGTTTTCTTAAAAAAAAAAAAAAAAAAAAAAAAAAAAGTTCTAAGCGTATTTTCCACCTTTCCTGTTACTAGAGTAGTCCAGATACAGATTTGCTGTATCCAAGACTGTTTTGTTAGTTTCTGAGTTCCCTAGAACTTTCTGTATTAGAAAGAAGTGTTCCAGCTTATCAGTGGGAGTGGTAAGCACTAGCTAGCCTCTCTACCACAAGAGGACTGGTTTCTGGCTCTGAAATTGTAGTTTATTGGCAGTTTTTCTATCCCTTTCAACTTTCTGAAATTGTATTTTTTTAGCAGTTTGGGCAGTTTTTCTATCCCTTTCAACTTTCTGGTTCAAAAGCCCATGTTTGCATGGGTTTGCACTCATTTAAGCCCCGTGGATCCTGCTTTGGCGTCCTGTAGACTATAAGAGCAACAGAAAAGAGAAAGAGACCAAGTGCCTGCATTTTGATTTTTTTCAGATTAAACTGCTTTCTGCACAAGTCATTTTTTCATTTAACTGCATTTTAACTGTATTTGCTTTAATATTGATACACACTCAAGTGTGCTAGCTTGCACTGCATTTAAAGTATATTACCGTTGCCAGAAAGTCTGCTCTTTAATTTTCCCTTAGATCTTGCTGATCTAGTCTCTCTTGCACTTCAATGTGGTTATTTAACTAGCACTTCAAGCTTTTTGTAGCAATTATTGTAGCACACAAGTGCTATCAGCACTAGACGTCCTATAAGGAAACCGCTCCAGTACTTAGTAATGATGACCATCTCTCCTGGCATGTCTAAAGATCAGTTTCCTGTGCTTTCTCCTATTAACCTGTTGAACTTGGGCATTCTGAGGCAGTATAGCAACTACCCTCTCCTCTTAACTCCCAACACTCAGACTTTAGAGATACGGTTACATCTCCAAATTGGAAGCCAAGCACTCTCCAGCCAAGACCGGAATAGCTGGTCAAGAGAAGAAGGTCAACACCTGTACCAGAACAACCACCATCACAGCCCTCACATAAAAACACTAACCACACAAACCTTCATGGGGATCTCAATAGAAATCTACCCAAACAACAGAGACCTCCAAGGCAGAAATGCACTCAACCACCAGAACACAGCACAAAAAACAATACACATAGCTCACCTACACAGTGTGCCTCTCATCTTAAGCCCCTAAGGCAAAACAGCTTGCCCAATACAATAATCATAGGTGACTCAATAGTGAGGCACACTGATGGCCCACTCTCTAGGTTGAATAAGGAGTAGTTAACAGTCAGCTGTCTATCAGGTGCCATAATCCGACACATACACACCATTGGATCACTCCACAGCAAGTACAAGTATGACTCTGTCACTGTCCATATGGGTTTGAATGACCTGAGACGCACCTCTCTGGACTACATGAAGAGAAACATGGTGGAGCTCTCGGATTATGTGGGCCAAGCAGGTATGACCCTAACCCCGAGCAGCATCCTACCACTGCACAAGATACCGCAGTACAAACAGAAAATGACTGACTTCAACAATTGGATATGTTTCTGGTGTCATTCTAAGGGGATCCAGTATCTAACTGCTTGGGATGACATGACTGACAGACCTTGACGCTTTGCCAGCGATGGCCTACACCTGTCACCCATGGGATTCCGGGTACTGGCTAAGGCTCTTGCTACCCTTATAGTGTCTTTTTTAGGTGGTGTTCCAAAGACCAAATTACCACCATAACAGCTATAAATAAATGCAATCTGAGGGTCATGCTGCTCAATGCTAGAAGTCTAAATCTCAATATGCACTCGCACGAAGCACTTCTCAAAATGGAGAACATTGACATTTGTGAAGAAACGGAGACCTGGTTTAAAGCAGCAGAAAGCACCCCTGCGCTACCAGGCTATAACTTATTCCACAATGTTCGGTCGCAGAACATTGACTGAAGCTGCAAAAGCGGCTGTGTCTCCATATTCATAAAGGATATGCACACCTCCAGAATAGTAGCTCAGCATAACGCATCTGAGATACTCCAGGTACAACTAACATTAGGTAAGACGGTGATTCAGGTCGTAGCCTGCTATAGGTCCCCAACCATGTCCCAAGACTCTCACTCCAAATTCCTAAGCACCCTGGAAAATATTAAGATCCAACCCAACACTCTCATACTAGGTGACTTCAACTACCCCTCCATCAACTGGGAAAACTACTCGTGCACCAATGCACTGGGCCAACGCTTCCTGGAATTCATTAATTCCAATGCCCTGAACCAGCACATTCGTACCCCCACTAGAGGAAGCAACATCCTTGACCTGATTACTAACATGGGCAACCATTGCTCTACATCAGGAGTCAATTCCTCCCTGGTTAGATCTGACCACAAACTAATCACCATGGAAATCCACATCTCACCCACACACCCCACAAAGGTATCCACCATGAAAAACTACTCCAAAGCTGACTTTGGACTCCTAAAAACAGAGGTGGCTAACTTCACAGCTCCCATGCCAATGGAAAATAGATGAATACTACTGAATCATACACCAATGCACTGTACAAACACGTATATAAATGCATGGAAGTAGTCATACCCAAAAGAACCAAGAAACTCTCCTCCAAAAAAAGGTAGCCAATCTGATGGTCCCCTGCCATTAATAAACTCTACAACAAAAGGAAGAAACTGCTGCAGAAAAAGGTGAAGTCCCAAGACTGGAAAAATTCCCTTATTAGCTTAAACAAAAAGTTGAGATCCCTCAGCAAAACCTCCAAAGCCAGCTATGAAGGCAGAATTGCGGCAGACATTAAAAGCAACCACAAAGCCTTCTATAGTTATATCAAGAATCTCAATGGCAATACCCACATTTGCTCTGAGTTACTGCACAATGGTAGCTCCTACACTGAGCCAACAGATATTGCCAACATGCTGACCAACAGATTCAGTGTCAACTTTACCCATCTCTCCCCCCAAAGGACCAACCTCAATACCAGAAGAATGCCAGACACCCAGCATTACTGCACTACAGGTTAAAGTTGCATTCTCCAAGGCCAAGAATACAGCTTCCATGGGACCCGACAATATCCCAGGCTGTGTTCAACATGAATTACAAAGTGAACTGACACCACATCTGTGTGCTCTGTTCACTCAAAGCCTCACTTCAGGCATTGTCCCTACCGAATGGTGCACTGTTACAGTCATCCCTCTCCTTAAAGGAGGAGCAACTACAGACCCTGGAAATTATTGCCCCATTAGCCTGACAAGTCTGATATGTAAGGCTATGGAGTGCATCATCATGGACCTAACTAACAAGGATACAGGGAATCTCCAAACTCTAGGTCCCACGCAATTTGGTTTTGTGAAAGGTAGATCACACCTACTCAACCTGGTTGACTTCTTTGAGTCAGTCACTAGAGTTGTGGATGAAGGTAAGGCAGTTCATACAGCCTACTTCGATCTGGCCAAGGCCTTTGATACCATTCCTCGCTCAAGAATTATTGATAAACTCACCAAACTAGGCATCAACCCCTATATCATTAGGTGAGTTGCAAGTTGGCTCTCAGAACCCACAGTGTGAAATTACCGGACTCCAAGTCAGACTGCCGACCAGTCATGAGTGGAGTCCCACAGGGATCGGTCCTGGGGTCTCTCCTGTTTGGCATGTACGTCTCAGACGTCCAGGTCAACAAGGAGGGACTCTGGCTGACCAGTTTGCACATGACTGCAAGCTGTGAGCCATTAACTCCCCAAGTGATGGAGACATCCTAAAGAAAGGCCTCACTGACACCAATGACTGGTGTCGAAACCATGGCCTGAAGCTTAATGCCCAAAATGCATCATCCCCTTTGGGAAAAACTCACTTCCCACTAATTACCACCATCGATGGTAGCCCACTGAAGGCGTTATAAGAGATATGGGAACACAGGTTGACAGCAACCTCTCCTTCGACCACCACATTGCCACTGTGGTCAGAAAGTCCTTCTATGTGCTACATCTGATTAACAAGGGTTTTGCATCCAGGAAGAAAAAGGTAATCATTTCTCTCTACTCTTCCCTCATTAGACCAGTCATTGAGTATAATGCCCCATTTGGCATGTACCTCACTAGACACCTGCAACAGCTGGAGAGGCCACAAAAGTATCTCACCAAGAGGATCCTAGGCCTTAAACACATGTCCTACATGGATAGACACAAAAAAAACTCCAGCTATTCTCTGTGTCATATCGTCTACTAAGAGGCAATCTCTGCTTGACTGAAAGCTTGAATGAAAGCAGTGTCTGACCCAGCTCTGTTAAAAATGCTACATCTAAAAGAAATCCCAATCCCTCCACACCACAAGCTCCAGAGACCTCAACCTCATTACCACAATCAACAGAACATGCTGGAGGTTTGGTTCATAACCCAGACACTGCCTATGTTCTGGAATAGACTTCCTATACATCTCAAGCAGAGCACTTCACTAGCCCTCTTCAAGAGAAATCTTGATGAGTGGATGGGAAATAGAAAGTTCACCCCAGGGATCATTCCAGTGGCTCTACTTGATAGAGGCACTGGAAATTAACATTGGGTGGCACAATGCCAGGGCACTTCTATGGGATAGGCTTATAAAGGCTCCAGGGCCATTAGCCTAGTACACACCTATGAATCTATGAAGTGAGGTGCTGTGGTCATTGGAGTTCCTTCCAATTAACCTTATTATTGTATCAGAATGCAAATGTTATAACTGCCCTACTCATATAATTCCATCTTACTTTGTCCAATGCTTTCTCTGTATCAAGACCCACCAACAGCAGTGGTTTGTTCGTACATTCTGCTTTCCTGTAGATTATCATTGTTTTATTACTGCTGTCAAATATCTGTCTTCCCTCCACAATATCACAGTCATCCATCAATTTTGGAAATACCTTTGCCATTTCTTTAGCCATTATAGACATAAATACTTCATAATCATGGTTTAAAATTGAAATGGACCTATAAGAAAGCTGGATCTGATGAGTTTTTACCATCTTTAGGCATTATAACCACCACAGTTTTTTCCAGGTTGGTGGTATGTCCCCTCTTTATAAACTACTGTTAAATTCTTCCAGATCTTTATCAACTTCTTCTTTACTAGCTTCCAGACTTCCAAAGGAATACCATCTGTTCCTGGAGACTTTCTTGTAGGTTTGTTATACATAATTATTTTACCTAATGTCCTCCTGTCTTAACTGTTAATTGTTGAGTCATCTACCTTTAACCTTGGCATATTTAAGTTTTACATTTGTGCTTTTTCTTTATTTCCCCCATTTCTGTACTTTATACACATTTACATAAAATTTCTGATATATTCCAATGCAGCTATAGGATCACTAGTGATTTTTATTGTTAGGATCCCTAAGACCGCAGCTTCAAAGTCTTTCTGCACAGGTTATCCCTAATTCTGGAACCAACTCTTTAGACTTTATTGCCTACATCACTGTGCTGAAAGTTTTTGTGCTCTGGGTTTAATACCAAAAACAGTTGACTCATGCATATTATCCAGACACAGCAACATATTCGTGATAAAACTGGATGAAGCTACATTTTTTTCTCTATTTGCTTAAGCATGCACAAACACAACACTTTGTTTCAATAAACTGGCTGGCATGCAAATGAGATAGTTTATGCAAAATGATTTGCCCTTTCTGATAAGAACTGCAAAAAGCCTTAAAAATTGCAGCCACGCAGTTGCTATAGTGGCTAGTTTCTTCCAGGTTTTCTAGAAGTGCTTGCATGCCTCATAACACATTTGGTCACTGCCATTTGCTTGAATAAAGCAAGTGCTCTGACTCTCATTGGCCCAGTCTCCCAACCATACAAAACTGTACAGTCCTACCAGATCCCTAACGCTGATCCTAAACCTCCACCTCCCTCTGTAACACTAAAATACCAGATTGTGCCCTAAACCCTAAAATCCACCCCCTCCCAAAACCTAAATTCTCCAATCGCTCCCTAACTGAAAAAAAACCCTTTCCACTCCCTAAACCTAAAACTCCCCTCCTATTTCCTAATCTTAAAACTCCCCTCCTGCTTCCTGAACCTACATCTCTTTACTGATCACTGTCCTAATCTACTCTTCCACCCACTTCCTCTCCATGGCTGCTGGACTTACCTTGCACAAACCTATATAATATTTCCAGGTGAAGTGCAGCATCTGTTTGAAAGAACTCCTATTTGAGTTTGAGCATGAGTGGCAGGCCTACATGAACTACAAGAAACTTAAGTACCTGGCTTCAAGACAGTTGTTTGAAGAACATGGGACTCGAGCACTTGCAGTAGACCAATTTCTTCCATTAGTCAACCAATGTATTCCATTATACTGTAGTAATATACCGGTCATGCTGCCTGCTAAGGCTCTGACTCAAGGCTTCAACCTCAGCTTATTATCACTTATAATTCTATAACCTGTGCAGAAAGCCTGTGAAGCTGCAGCTGCATACCAGTTCCAGGTGCTAGCACATCTGCTTTCCATTAAGCCACTGTAGTAAACTTTTCAAATTGCTTGCTGTGCCTCAGTTGCTGGTTTTCAGTTTAGCTCATTTTTCAGGTGATTATTTCTTTTAAAAATACAGTAGAGCTTATTGTTATTTTTGTATGTTTCATTTTCTCCCAAACTTCAAGACTCCCATTAGCTATCCCACAACTGCTCTTTTAATTTCCATCTTTGGCTAGAGCTATTAAAGGGAAATAGCTGAGGAAGTCAACAAGGTTTTCTGGTAATAGTCTAAGCCCTTAACCCCATGTGGCAAATGTGCATATTAATTTACAAAATATCCTGCTATGCATTCCCTTCCACAAAATCACACACATTTCCCTACATGCCTCAGGAACGCTACTGTGTAAGACAATTTATGGAGACATGTGCATGTAAGTGGCTCATATGCTGCGCAGTGTATCCTGGATCCAGAAAAGAATTCAATGTCATAGCAGACCAGATTGCCTCCCTCTTGCAAAGATGGACAAGGAGGTTTTCAACTGCTTTTTCCATCCTCTCTGGTTGGCTGCTCCAGGACCCAAGTCAATAAATCACTTTATAGTTGGTTATAAGGGCTTCACTCCTACTTACCACACAGCCAACTAGATCTTTTTATTATTAAAACCAAAAAAGATGTTTGCTGTTGCTCTTCTGTCACATGAAAATGTTTACTTCACTTTATTATTTTTGTATGTTTTTGCCTTGTGTGTTGACTTTTAATCATCAGCCATCCCATAACTTATCAATTTAACTGTGCTATCTCCGCTCACCAGGCTGAACAAGGAGAGGGTCATGGTGAGCAGCCTGTCGGGCACTAGGATCCGCCACATAACACAAGCACTCAGGTCACTCCAAGGCAAGTACAAATATGACTCAGTCATTGTCCATGCTGGTGTGAATGACCTGAGACGTACCTCCCTGGACTACATGAAGAGAGACATAAAGGAGCTCTCTGAGCATGTAGCCCAGGCCGGTATGACCCTGACCTTGAGTAGCATCTTACCCTCACCAAGAATGATGCCACAATATGAAGACAAGATGATCAATTTCAACAATTGGCTTAAGTACTGGTGTCATTCAAAGGGGATCCAATGCTGTCAGCTTGGGATGATATGCACGACAAGCCACGATGCTTCGCTAGGGACGGCTTGCACCTGTCACCCCTGGGCTTTTGGATATTGGCAAAGGCTCTTGCTACCCCATAGTGCCTTTTTAGGCAAGGCTCAAAAGACAAACCCACCTCCATAGGTATCACAAGGGATAAGAAACTAAGAGTAATGCTACTCAACGCCAGAAGTCTAAACCTCAAGATGCATGCACTCGAAACTCTCCTTAGCATGGAGAACATCGATATCTGTGCAGTAACAGAAACCTGGTTCAGGGCTCCCGAGAGCACCCCAGCACTACCAGGTTATACCTCATACCATGCTTTTCGGACCCAAAACTTGGACCGAACCACAAAAGGAGGGGGAGTATCGATATTCAAAGATACCCACACCTCCAGGTTGGTGGCAAAGCACGAAGCATCAGAGACTATCCATGTGCAACTAACAGTGGGTAAAACTGCCTTCCAGTTTATAGCCTGCTACAGACCACCCTCCCAAACCCAGGAACCCCACTCGGCCTTTCTGAGAACACTGGAAAATATGAAGGTCTCTCCAAACACCATTATATTGGGCGACTTCAACTACCCAAACATAGACTGGGAGCATTACTCTAGCTCCAACACCCTAGCCCAAAGGTTCCTAGAATTTATAAACTCAAATGCTATGGAACAACTTGTTACCACTCCCACAAGAGGAGAAACATACTGGACCTGATCATCACCAACATGGGGACTCTATGCTCCAGACCAGAAGTGTATCCCTCACTGGTAAGATCAGACCATAAACTAATCTCACTGGATATTCACATCCCGACCCCACCCCCTGCCCAGAAAACCACAGTGAAAAACTTCTCTAAAGCAAATTTCACACTCCTCAAAACCGAGGTGGAATCCTTCAAAGCCCCCGGGCCTGTGGAAAATATGGCCCAGACTGCAGAATCCTTTATAAACGCATTCTATGAACACCTTCAGGAATGCATGGATCATGCGATCCCAAATAAAACCAAGACCCAATCCTCCAAAGGCAGACGTCCTGTCTGTTGGACCCCAGCCATAAACAAACTATACAATAGAAGGAGGAAGCTACAAAATGATAGAGCAAAATCCCAAAAAGGGAAGGCATCACTGATCAGTATTAGCAAAAAACTATGGGCACTCGTAAAATTGTCTAAGGCCAGCTTCAAGAGAAAAATTGCACAGGACACTAAGGATAATCACAAGGCTTTCTTTAGGTATGTTAGGAACATGGGTGGTAATTCCCAGATATGCTCAGAATTAGTCCAAAATGACAAAAAATATACTGAACCCACAGACATTGCCAACATCCTAGCTGACAGGTTCAGCGCAAACTTCTCCCCCCCCCTCCCCACCAAAAGGGCAAATATCTATCCCAGCAGAGTGCTGCCCCCCTGACATCTCAGATGCTCAGGTAAGAGCCCTCTCCAAAGCAAAAACACAGCATCAATAGGACCAGACGGTGTCGGGCTGCGTCCTACATGAACTCAAGAAGAGCTAAACCCAAACATAAAACTACTGTTCAATCTCAGCCTTACTACAGGATATGTGCCCAAAGAGTGGCGTACAGCAACAGTGGTCCCTCCCCATAAAGGTGGTGCCTCAACGGATCCTGGAAACTATCGCCCCATAAGCCTGACTAGCTTGGTCTGCAAAGCTATGGAAAGGATCATCATGGACCTCATAAATAAAGATATTGGGGACCTACAGACACTGGATCCTACCCAGTTCGGCTTTGTTAAGGGCAGATCCTGCCTCTTAAAAGTACAGTTTTGTACATACCATAAATGTAGATGTTCGAGTGCTAATACAGCTGCAGTAATCACAGATGGATTTTCAGCCGTCAGGCGGTCCCTCGGTCGGCCGAATTCCAAAGTCTTGGTCCGGCGTCGGTTGTCGTCGCTTACTCTTCTGACGTCAGTGAGGCCAGAGTATATAAGACACAGCCAACGCCATGTTCTTCAGTCTTTCTTGCCCCAGATGTCAGGTGCCCCCAAAAGGAAGGCAATACATAAATAATGCATATCTACATATACAAGCAATGCAATATAAACCAAAATCAGTGGAAGCAAGCAAATAAAACATAGCAGGATAACCCAGTCAGGTAGTATAAAGAGGTTGTTAGGCCCCATGCCTTTACCAAGTGGGGAAGGAGGGAGGGAAACCTGTACTGCAGCTGTATTAGCACTCGAACATCTACATTTATGGTAGGTACAAAACTGTACTATGTTCATCGTGCATACAGCTGCAGTAATCACAGATGGGTAGAGTCCCAAAGCTATGCATAGGGTGGTAGGTACTAGGAGGAACTGGGTTGAGCCAGAATGCCCTGCAAAACAGCAGTGGCAAAGCCTGCTCTTGTTCTGGAATACAAAGGCAGGTGGTAGTGTTTTGTGAAGGTATGTACAGAACTCCAAGTGGCTGCCTCCAAAATATCTTTGGTAGGAACTCCTCTGAGGAAGGCTGTAGAGGTAGCTGTGGCCCTGGTGGAGTGTGATCTGATACCTGTAGGAACAGATTTCCCATGATAGGAATAGCAAAACCGTATGAAGTGGCCAATCCACTTGGAAATAGTCTGTTTTGTAACTGGTTTCCCTTGAGCCCCTACAGCATAGGACACAAAAAGTTCTTCTGATTTCCTGAAGGACTTTGTTCTGTCCAAATAATAACGTAGCTGCCTATGGATGTCTAAAGAGTGTAGCAGCCTTTCCCCTTTGTTTTGAGGATTGGGATAAAATGTAGGGAGGTGTATGGCTTGATTTAAGGCTACCCTGGATACCACTTTTGGCATAAATGAGGGGTTGGTACGAAGGGAAACCCTGTCCTGATGGAAAATGAGGAAGGGCTGCACCGCCATGAGGGCCTGTAGTTCAGAAACCCTACGAGCTGAAGTGATGGCCAGAAGGAATGCTGTTTTCCAGGACAAATATTGCAAATCTGTTGAGGCAGCTGGTTCAAAAGGAGGCAATGTTAATTTTTCTAGTATGTAATTAAGGTCCCAGGCTGGTATTGGTTACCTCCTTGGAGGTCTTATATTCTTAGCCCCTCTGAGGAACTGTCGTAAGAGTGGGTGAGAAAATAAAGGGGGATCAGTGTTGAATTCTGCAGAAATGGCTGAGGCATGTATTTTTATAGAGGAGAAGGAAAGTCCACTGTTCAGCAGCTCAGCTAGATACTGTAATACCTGAGGCAAGTTCAGTTTTCTAGGGTCCTGGCCTCTTTTCTCATTCCAAGAGCAAAACCGCTTCCATTTTGCGGAGTAAGCTTTTCTAGTAGATGGCCTTCTGGCCTCCAAAATGACATCCTGCACCTCCTTGGAGAGTAGGGTCTGTTGTGGTGTTAAGGAATTTTCCATGCAGCGAGATTGAATGTTTTCAGCTGACTGTGAAGAGTTTTGTAGCTGTGCTGAGTCAGCAGAAGAGGCATTAGAGGCAGGGACCAGGGAGGAGTATGTGTTAGGCTCCTCAGGAGTGGATACCAGTGTTGCCTTGGCCAATCTGGAGCAATCAGTATCATCCTCGGTTTGTCTGTTCTTGCTTTCAAAAGCACCTTGGGCAGAAGAGGCAGAGGTGGGAATGCGTAAACTGTCCATGCTGTCCAACTGAATGAAAGGGCGCCACTCTCCAGGCCTTTGGATGAAAGGTCCTTGAACAAAACTTTTCCAATTGATGATTCCTGTGGGAGGCAAAAAGATCTATGTCTGGCCTCCCCCACGCTTGGATTATTTCTGTAAACACCTGAGGATGTAACTTCCATTCGTGTGGATCTGTCATATTTCTGCTTAGATTGTCTGCCAGTGTGTTTTCCAATCCTGGCAAGTACTGTGCTTGAAGTTCGATTTGTCTTTCCAGAGCCAAGTTCCAAAGAGTCATGGCTAGTCTGCACAAGGGGTATGAATGTGTTCCTCCTTGTTTGTTTATGTACCACATTACTGTGGTGTTGTCTGTTCTTATCAGTAATTGTCCTGGATGCAGGAAGTCCTTGAAAGCTGTAATTGCATTTATTACTGCTAGCATTTCTTTTGATTGATGTGAAGGTGCTTTTCCTTTTGGGACCATCTGCCCTGAATGCACCCGTCCTTCATGTGCGCCCCCCAGGCTTAATCTGAGGCGTCTGTGGTTATGACTTGTTTTGCTTGAGGCTTGCAGAATGGAAGGCCTGTGTTTACTTGACATGCTTGGGCCCACCATAGAAATTCCTTTTGTAAACATGGAATTATTGGTATAATTGTTTCCAAACTGTGACTGTGTTGAGACCATAGATTTTTTTAGGTACCATTGAAGTTTCCTCATATGCAGCTTTGCACATGGGATTAGAAGAATGCAAGATGCCATGAATCCCAGAGCCTGCAGGATTTTCCTTGCAGTAAGCCTGGTACTTTTTGCTAGTATTTTGAAGTACTGAGATAGTTGCCCCTGTTTTTCTGGCGTAAGATATGCCATCTGGGTGTTTGTGTCCAAGTTGGCACCCAGGAAGGTTATTTTCTGAGATGGTGTTAGCCTTGATTTCTCTTTGTTGATTGTATATCCCAGAGAAAGCAGTAACCATGTCACATATGCCAGATGTTCCAGAAGTATGTGTTTGCTGTCCGCTTGGATCAGGCAGTCGTCCAGATAAAGGTAGATTTGTATCCCTTGAAGTCTGCAGTAGGCAATCACTGATGCCAGGCACTTTGTGAATACTCTGGGTGCAGTAGATAAGCCAAAGGGCAATGCAAAGAATTGATAGTGGATTGAACCTGCAAGAAATCTGAGGTATCTTCTGCAGCTTTGTCTGATTGGGACATGCAGGTATGCCTCCTTGAGGTCCAATGTTACCAGCCAAAACTCCTTGCCCAGCATGGGAAGAAGTTGCTGTAATGTGAGCATCTTGAATTTTGGTACGAGTAGAAATGTGTTTAGGATGGATAAGTCCAAAATGGGTCTCCAGTCGGTTCCTTTCCTTGGTACCAGAAAAAGTCTTGAATAAAAACCTTGACCTTGTTGGTGCGTAGGTACCTTTTGAATAGCTCTCATGTTTATGAGCTTTGAAATTTGCAGTTGTGCCTCTGCCCTTTGATTTTGTGGCAGGTTTGGCATGCCTCTCATTTTTGAAGAGTGTGAAATTGAAATTTGTAGCCTCTGTTTATAATGTCCAGTATCCATTTGTCTGTTGTGACAATATGCCAATTGCTTGCAAATAATGCTAGTTTCCCTCCCAAAGGTGCTGCCAGCTGAGACCTGCTTGGCATGGAAATGAGGGAGTCATTGGGTTTGCTTCCTGTATTGTTGTGCACTGTCTTCACCACCTCTTGGTGCTGGAGTTTGCCTTTGTCTGCCTCTATATGATCCTTGTGATTGCCCTCTGCCCCTTGTGCGTCTGTATCTACCTCTCTGGGGCTTGTCAGTGGCTGGAAAGGACCAGTTTTTTGAAGGCCAATTTCTGCTAAAACGTGGTGGTTGGACCTGTAAGAAAGCTTTGACAGTTTGCATAGATTTGGCTTTTTCTTCCATTTTCCGTAGTATCTCCTCAGCATTAGTACCAAATAGTACATCCTTTTGTAAAGGAGCATCTAGAAGTTTAGCTTTCACATGATCAGGCAAATTTTGTTCCCTAAGCCAGGCATGTCTGCGAATGACTGATCCTGTAGCAGCCGCTCTACTGGAGGCCTCTAGGGCATCATAACCACATTGTAAGGTGTGTTCACCCACTTGCTCTGCACTATGCATCATATCCTGTAACTCTTTTAAATCTGGTTGTTCAGGTTGAGACATTTTGTTCCTTAATTGTGATAACAGGTACTGTTGATATTTAATCATATGAAACTGGCAGTTTAAGGCCCTCATGGCTAGGGTGGCCGAGGTATATACCTTTTTACCCCACCTTTCTAAAGATCTGGATTCCTTTCTGCAGGAAGTGGATTCTTGGCAGTGGAGGCCTTCAATCCCTTGGGGCCTTGTGAAATGGTTTCAGGGTCAGCATTATGGCCTTTGAAGAGAAATTGGTGAGAGCTGGGTACTCTGTAATACCTATCAGGTTTGACTGGTGCAGGAGGCAGAGAATCAGGGTTAAGACAAGCCTCGAATAGACATCATCCAGTATGTCCAAAACAGGGGTATAGCCAGAGGTCTGTGTTGAGGTAACCAAAGAAATTCCCTAAGTCTTTTCTTGGAATCTGAAAAGTCTTGGCCTTCCCAATGGAAGTGTTCCCTCAAGGTGTGCAAGGTTTCCCCAAAGGAAAAATCCTCAGGAGGGGATACTGATGGAATGGATTGTTCTGCATCGAATCCTCAAAAGGAGAATAAGAGTGTTCCTCTGCATCAGAATGTTCTGATAAAATGGATCCCTGATCAGAAGAGGGAGAATCTTCCTCCACTCTGGGTCTCTTGTCAGGAGGGGGATGAGAACCTCTGATAAGAGTAATTAAATCCTCAGCCATTTTTAGCATCTGTTTTTTAGGCATGGGTCCTGAAGATGGGCCCTGTGCAACAGGCCTCGTGGGATGCCTGGCTGCTTTGGATTTAGTAAAGGCCTTAATTGAAAAAGAAGATGAGGGCCTAAATACACCATGGGTGGAGGTGGACCTGTCCACATTAGTAGGCTCTACATTAGCAGGGGCTTCGGTGGTAGTCTGGGAAAGGGCCGAAGACCCAGCGGTCTCGGGTACAGAAGACACCGCCAAAGGAGTGTCGTCGGTAGTCAGGGACTGCAAAGGCGTCTCGCCGAGAACCGTACCACGTGTAGCCTGTTTTGGCGTGGTGTCGGCGGAGACCGCGGGCCTCACGTGTCGGTCCTTTTCCTTGCGTTTTTTGGACAAAACGGTAGTCGGAGTGTCCGACGACATTTTATAATCAAAAGCTTTACCAAAGTAGTGTTGGGCGAACTCCGCCCGACGCTTAATAGTCGTTATTGAAGGTGGCGAAAAGCGACAGCCGAGACGTCGTGGTCTGGGCCCAAACAAGGTATGCAGAGGGAATGGAAATCCTTATGCGGTATTTGCTTCCCACAAGAAATACAATTATTAACTTTTTCTGACATCGGTCTGAGGCAAGAAAAGTTTCAACGGGTACTTAGCTTTAATGAAGACTTCGTTTCCAATTTTTTCGTAATTCAGGAGCTGGCCGACCGGCACTTGCGAACTGCTTCTGCTTCGGGCACCGCGCGGCAAAAAAGACTGAAGAACATGGCGTCGGCTGTGTCTTATATACTCTGGCCTCACTGACGTCAGAAGAGTAAGCGACGACAACCGACGCCGGACCAAGACTTTGGAATTCGGCCGACCGAGGGACCGCCTGACGGCTGAAAACCCATCTGTGATTACTGCAGCTGTATGCACGATGAACATCCTGGTTGATTTCTTTGAAACAGCCACCAAGGCCATTGACGAGGGGAAGGTGGTCCACACAGCCAACCTGGACCTCGCAAAAGCCTTCGATACAATACCCCACTCGGACATTATAGATAAGCTCACCAGCTTAAATATAAACCCCTATGTCACTAGATGGATTGAAAACTGGCTCAAGGACAGAACCCACATGGTTAGAATTGCTGGAGCCATGTCAGACTCCAAACCAGTTACAAGTGGTGTCCCACAAGGCTCAGTCCTGAGACCTCTCTTGTTCGGTATATATTTCTCGGAGGTACAGGCCAACACGGAAGGACTGTGGCTGACCAAGTTCGCAGATGACTGCAAACTGGAGGCCATAATCGACTCTCCAGCCGACACAAGCATCCTCCAAAAGGGCCTCATAGAAACAGACAACTGGTGCCAGAGCCATGGCCTCAAGCTAAATGCCAAAAAGTGTATAGTCATCCCCTTTGGCAAAAACAAAGTGCCCACAAATTACCACATAGGTGGTAATCCATTAAGTACAGAAGAAGTAATTAGGGACCTGGGGACCCAAGTTGATAGCAATCTCTCATTTGACAACCACGTGGCCAAAGTGGTTAGAAAAACATTTTATATAGCCCACCTAATCATGAAGGGATTCACATCTAGATCAGGGGAGGTCATTGTGCCTCTTTACTCATCCCTCATCAGGCCCATAATTGAGTACAATGCCCTTTGGGATGCACCTTACCAGACACCTGCAGCAACTGGAAAGACCCCAAAAGTACCTCACCAAGAGGATCAAAGGGCTCAAACAGATGCCATATGCTGCCCGGTTAAAGAAACTCCAGCTCTACTCAGTGGCATACCGCCTGTTCAGAGGCGATCTGTGCCTGACGTATAAAGCCATGTCCAACCCGGAATTAATGGACATGCTGCACCTCAGACAATCCAAATCCCATCGAGCTACGCGCTCAAGAGACTTGAACCTCAGCACTGAAATAAATAGGACATGCTGGAGGGACAGATTCATAACCCAGAGGCTCCCTTCACTCTGGAATAAAATCCCAGTCCAGGTTAGGCAGAGTCCCTCATTGACTCTCTTCAAGAGGAATCTTGATGAGTGGATGGGAGATCGTAGGTTTACCCTGGGTATCACTTCTGTGTCACTGTTAGACAGAGGCACAGTATACTAACCTCGAAAAAGGGCATAGCAAAATAAATTTAAAATGGGTGGCGAAAGCCAAACACATTCTGGCTAGGCTTATAAATGACCTAGGGCAGATAGCCTAGTATGAACCTATGAACCGCTCCTCCTAGCTGATCATAGAAGACCATCTTCCAGGCAGCCATCAGGGTTTTCTGGCAATGGCTTAAATCTGAGGTGGCAAACTTGCATGTTTACTTGGAAGAGGGCCCGCTATGAATTTCGTCTCAACAAGCATAGCTTACATGCCCCCGTAATGACTATGGCAAATCACAATTTTACACAAGCAAGCACATGTGCCTGGTTCATATACTGTACTCTCTTTCCACAAAGTCCATCAAAATCACAGAACAGGCTACCTTAGTACCCCCTACAAGATGGGTGAGCTAACGTCAGCCACTCACTCACATCTTCCCTGGTTGCATCCTCCAGAGTCCAGGACATTAATCAAACCAAGATAATCTGAGCAACTGCTAAACCTTCATCCTAGTTCATCATGCAGGACATCTGATCATTTAATTATTAAAAACTAGTCTGATATGGCTCTACTACCTCTTACCCTGTTTTCTCTTTAAAGGCAGTACATTTTTTATTACTGAAACAGTAAACTGCAAAACAAGATCACCTCATCATTGATTTTGAGAGCAGTTTAACTTTTTTTCGGACTATACCATTTACTGCACCTTTTACTGCCTGCTGCCTACTTTTATATTGTGTTTTTATATTGTGTACTAAACTACACAGATGCACTACAATTGTGTGCCTTACTGTGCCTAATTCAATTTTTATTGCAGTTTTCACAGTTTACAAAGCTCTTTGTGCTATTTTCACTATTTAAGCAATTGTTGGTAATTTTTTGTTGTTGCAAAGCAATCGATTCTGCTTGTTCTGGTTTTCCCACTAAGCAGTGTATTAAAATAACTGACATGTTAGCTATTCAAAACAATCTTTAGAGTCAAGTCTCCTTGCTGATTTTCTGTTTTAAAAGTTTTTTAGCATCTCACTATTTGTTTGCTGTGTTAAACATTCTTTAGTAGTTCCCTGTTGAAACTAGGGTAGCTAGTAGCGGTGGCATAGTCCATATACAGGTTTGCTGCATTGGCTGTTTGTTCTCAGCACATTTTCTAGGTGATCTTGGATTGCAAGGGGCCTTTCTGCACAATAGTGAGAGGATTGTGCTGATTGGAACCTGTCTGGTGAAGGGTGATTGGTCTAGGGCTTGGAGCAACCATCCTCATTGGTCCTTTTGAATCTTTTTAAAGTTTTTTTCAAGTTTTTAGCTTCTGGTATTTAAGCAGGTTTCTGATTGTTGTGCAGCACAGCACAGTTATGCATTACGGCCAGAAAGATTAATTCAACTTTTTTCCGTTAGATACCGCTGTGGCACCATTAGTGTTGCCCCCATCCTCAATACTTCCCTTGTGAAAGAAATAGTGCTAGTGAGCTGAAACCTATTAAACTACCAAAAACAAGCAGAAATATCCATCCACTGAGCTCCTCCTTGATCAATCCTGAAAAGTCCTCCTTAGTAACAGACGTCAATACAGCATTATGAACAGCTGGACCACTGTTTCTCCTGCCAACCTTGTTGACTTGGTGGCTCTTACAGAAATGTAGGAATTGCCGCATGTACACAGACAACCCTCTACTAATAACTCACTCTAGTAAAGAGTGTGAGAAATGTAGCTACACCAAGAATCTTGAATCCATGCTCTCTCGCATGCAAAACAGTAACACGGAAGGGGTTGTCAACCCACAAAACACTACATATTTACACAGTACAACTACTCATACACACAATACGTATCTAACACAAACATCAATATGTACGGAGGTTCTCTCAAAAAAACTTTCCAAGACACCAGAGCTCTCCAAAACACAATACTGATACAACTAACACATTTCCCACGGCACCAATGACACAGAGCAACACTAGTGTCTCACCTACCAAGCCCGTAAGGCATAACACTCAAAAACCAAATTTTCGAGTCACTGGAGACTCTAGAGTGAGACATATTGATATCCCACTGACAAGGCTGGACAACGAAAAAGTCACAGTCAGCTGCCTGTCCCTCGCCAGGATTCATCAGCTCATAAAAGAACAAAAACGAAAGCAGAGTACGGAACAGAGCAATAAAAAGCCCAAATAAGAAAAACAAAAGCACTGAACCTACAAGGCTAGAAAACGTAGTCTATTATAAAAAACAGAACAGCTACATGTACATGAGTACATGTCGCAGGAAGGCATGTCTCTAGCCTTGAGGAGCATACTACCCTCAACTAAAACGATGCCACAGTATATACAAAAAGTGACACATTTCAATAATAGGCTTAAATTTTGGTGTCATTCAAGGGGATCCAGTTCCTGTCAGCCTGGGAAGCCACGGTCGACAAACCTCGCTGCTTTCCCAAATACGGTTTGCACATGGCACATCTAGGCTTTCAGCTCCTGCCCACAGTGGCTTGTTTATTCACGGTCTAGAAAACAAACTTACTGTCATAAATTTTGCCAATCCTAACAAAATAAGGGTCATGCTGCTAAATGCTGGAGCTTAAACCAAAAACTGCACACCTGGAAGCACTTCTATTACTGGAAGATGTAGATATCTGTGCAGTCACAGAAACCTGTTTCAAGGCTTCAGAGAGTACCCAGACCTTGCAAGGCTAAAATGCCTTCCACACCTTCAGACTGCAAAATGAACATGCGAGAACCAACGAAGGTGGTGTTTCTATCTGTATTAGAGAGAAATTCACTCCCATCTAGTTAGACTGTACAACTCCATGGAGTTACTCCAAGTTCTGGTTAAGGTGGGTAAGACCCCCATTTAAATCATAGCCAGTTATAGATGCCCCTCCATGGGTCATGATGTGCATGACGCCTACTTGACCAAACTGGAGACAATCCAAATATAACCAAACACTCTGGTTATGGGGGATTTCAATTATTCCATCATCAACTGGGAAACTTACTCTAGCCCTAACTCACTAGCACAAAAGTTCCTTCACTTTGCTAACTCAAATGCCCTGAAACAAATTGCACATACCTCGATAAGAGGAACAAATATACTAGCTCTGGTCCTCACTAACATGTCAAACAGATAAGTCACTTTCGAGCTGATACCAACACCAGAACTCACAATGGGTAGACTCTGACTAAAAAACTTTGAGGCAAACTAGACCCTTCTAGGTGAAGGTATAAATGCGTTCTGAGCTCCACCCCAGCTGGAAGTGGTAACTACAACGAAGCTTCACTACAGCCATGTAACATCACTTGCTTAAGTGTATAGACTCGGTACCAGAAAGAATCAAAGCCAGAGCCACAAATAAAAACAAGCTTGGTGGACATCCAGCATCAACAAACTTTACAATAAATGCAAAAAGTTACTGTCCAAGAAAACAAAGGCGAGAGCCCAACAATGAAAAAGCACCCTCCTCAGCCTCAACAGGCAAATAGGACAACTTCTCAAATCCTCTAAGGGCTTCTTTAAGAAAAACTCAGCAAGTACAGCCAAGGATAACCATAAGACCTTTTACAGCTACATACGTAGCTTAAAAGGTAAGCCCCAAGCATGTGCGGAACTAGAGACCAATGGTATCTCACACACTGAACCCACAGAGATAGCAAACTTGCTAGCAGATAGGTTTGGTGAAACTTTCACTCCCTTATCCCTCCAAACCCCACCCCACATATGTGAAGAACAGGTCATCAAAGCCTTGCCCCAAGGTAAAAAACACAGGCTCTATGGGACCAGATGGCATACCAGGCTGTCTTCTAAACAGGCTAAACATGAACTAGCATCATCAATAAGTACCATTTTCAATCAGTCTAACCACAGGCTTTGTTCCTGTAGACTAGAGAACAGCAAAGTACAGTTGTGTACACTTACCATAAATGTAGATGTTCGAGTGTATTCACTGTTGCAGGCATTACATTTGGGTAATCTGCTGGCAGGTTGCCCTCAGTCGGCCTGAATTCCAAAGTCTTGGGTCCTGCGTCAACTGCTGACTCCTCCTCCATAACGTCAGGTCGTCAGGGGTATAAAACATGCAGCCGATGCCATTTTCTTTAGTTTTTCTTGCCCCCAATGTCAGGTGCCCCCAAAAAGGTAGCAAAAAAAAAAAAAATATATATATATATATATATATCTATAGATACACACACACATATGCATCAATATAAACTTTACCTTCATATACAAGCAAATACACCACATAATTTGTAAAAGATAGAGAAGGAAAGATAAACCACAGAATGATAGGGGGATGGCGGGAGGGTAACCTGGACGGTAACAGTGAATACACTCGAACATCTACATTTGTGGTAAGTGTACACAACTGTACTATGTTCTTCGTGTTTCACTGTTGCAGTCATTACATTTGGGTAGAATCCCAAAGCTATGGTTGGGAGGCCGGAGCTAAACAGCATTAGGAGAGGTTATAAGGCCCTGCAGAACTGCAGTGGCAAAGCCTGCCCTGGATTTAGAGTAGAGAGGCAAATGATAATGCTTTGTAAAGGTGTGAACAGACCTCCAAGTAGCAGCCTCTAGAATGTCTTTGGTTGGTACTCCCCTGAGAAAGGCTGCTGAAGTAGCTGTAGCTCTGGTGGAATGAGACCTAATGCCCTTGGGCACAGGTATACCATGGTGTAAGTAGCAGAAACAGATGCAGTGGCTTGTCCACTTTGAAATTGTCTACTTTGAAATAGCATTGCCTTCTGATCCTGCAGCATATGTCACTAGTAATTGCTCAGTTTTTCTTAGAGCTTTAGTCCTGCTCAAGTAGAATCTTAGCTGTCTGTGTACGTCCAAGAAATGCAGAATTCTCTCCCCTTTGTTCTGCGGATTTGAATAAAAGGTTGGCAGATGAATTGTTTGGTTAAGAGCCACACTGGAAACCACGTTAGGCATAAAAGTAGGATTTGTCCTCAGAGACACCCTGTCTGGGTAAAATATGATAAAAGGCTCTACAGCCATGAGGGCCTGTAGCTCTGAAACTCTTCTTGCTGAAGTAATTGCTAGTAGCAGAGCTGTTTTCCATGATAAGAACTTTATATCAGCGGTAGCAGCTGGTTCAAATGGAGGCAGGGTGAGCTTTTCCAACACATAATTGAGGTCCCGTGCAGGCAATGGTGATCTTCTAGGAGGCCTTAAATTTTTGGCTCCTCTAAGATACTGCTTTAGTAAAGGATGAGAAAAGATTGGTGGGTCTGTATTGTAATGAGCTGAAATGGCAGAGTCATGGATTTTAATTGATGAGAAAGATAGGCCTTTGTCAAGCATCTCAGTTAAGTATTGCAATATCTGAGGAATATTTGGTTCTGCTGTATCAGCTCCTTGTGCTTGATTCCAAGCACAGAATCTCTTCCATTTGTCAGCATAAGATTTTCTAGTACTAGGACTTCTGGCTTCCAAAATGACATCCATCACAGCTTTACTGAGAGGTGTTGTTTGTATGACTACATGATCAGCCATGCTGCCAGGTTCAGGGTCTGTAGTTGTTTGTGCAGGATCTGATTGTTTTGTTGGGACAGTAGTTGTGGTCCTTTGAGGCAAGGTCCAAGCTGGGTATTGAGACATGTTCCTTAGGATTGGGTACCAGTATTGGCGAAGCCAGTCCGGGGCAATTAGTATCATCTTTGGTTTCTTTTGTCTGACTTTTAGGATGACTTTGGGGAGAGGAGGCAGAGGAGGAAAGGCGTAAACTGATAGGGCATTCACTTTCCATGCTTGTCTGTGATAAGTATTTGTGCAGAATCTTTTCAATTGATAATGTTGAGGAGAGGCAAATAGATCTATGTCTGGGGTCCTCCATTTCTCTGTTATCATGCTGAAGACTTGTGGATTTAGTTTCCACTCGTGAGGATCCATAAGGTTTCTGCTTAAATCGTCTGCCAGAGTGTTTTGTTTTCCTGGCAGGAATTGAGCTTGAATATGTATTTGGTTGGTCAAAGCTGTGTCCCACAGTGCCATGGCTAATCTGCAAAGGGGGTACGAGTGTGTGCCCCCTTGCTTGTTTATATACCACATGACTGTGGTGTTGTCCATCTTTATCAGTAGTTGTCCTGGATGAAGTAAGTCCTTGAAGGCTGTTAAGGCATTTTGAACAGCTAGCATCTCTTTCTGGTTGATATGTAGATGCATTTGTTTTGGTGTCCATATGCCCTGAAAGCATCTTCCTGCCATGTGGGCCCCCCAGGCATAATCTGATGCATCTGTTAAGGTTTGGCTGGCAGGGGGTAGAGTGAAGGGCCGCCCCATGTTTTGGTGACATGCCTTTGTCCACCACAAAAACTCCTGTTGCAAGCAGGGAATGAGAGGAATCATTGTTTCCAGACTGTGAGAATGTTGACTCCATAAACTTTTTAGGTATCAATGAAGTTTCCTCATATGCAGTCTTGCATATGGAATCAGTAGGATGCAGGATGCCATGAAGCCCAGGGCCTGCAGAATTTGCCTTGCAGAAGACTGGGTTTTTGTTGCCATCAGTTTGAAGTAAGTAGTGAGTTGCCTTTGCTTGTCTTGCATGAGGTAAGCCATCTGGGCAGTTGTATTCAAACTTGCACCCAAGAATGGTATATTTTGAGAGGGCACCAGTTGTGATTTTTTTAGTTTATTGTGTACCCTAGGCATGTTATAAGCCTTTTCACAAACGCCAGGTGTCGAAGAAGAGTGTCCTTGTTCTCTGCTTGAATGAGACAGTCACCTAAGTAAGGATATATTTGTATACTTCTTTGTCTGCAAAATGCAATTACTGGTGCCAGGCACTTTGTAAAGACACTGGGCGCAGTAGATAAGCCAAAGGGCAGTGCAGAGAATTGGTAATGCATTAAGCCAGCCTTGAATCTGAGGTATCTTCTGCACTATTGTCTTATTGGGACATGCAGGTATGCCTCTTTTAGGTCTAAAGTCACCAGCCAAGCATTCTTGCCCAGCATGGGCAGAAGCTGCTGCAAAGTCAGCATTTTGAATTTTGGAATGTCCAGGCATGTGTTCAAATTCGATAAATCCAGTATTGGCTGTCAGGCCTTGTCCTTTCTGGGTATCAAGTACAGTCTTGAGTAAAAACCTTCTCCTTTTTCCTCTTCTGGTACTGTCTGAATAGCCTCCATATCCATGAGGGACTTAACCTGTTTCTGTGCCTCTGCCCATTGATTTTTTGGCAGATCTGGCCAACCACTTGCCATTGGCAGAGTGTGGAAATGGAATCTGTATCCCTGTGATACGATGTTTAGTACCCACTTGTCATGGGTTATTAACTGCCAATTTTGAGCAAAAAGTGCTAATTTTCCCCCTATGGGTGCTGCCAAAAGATAAGTGCTTGGTGTAAGCAGACGGAAGTCATTGGGATCGCTTTCTGTAGGTTTGCGCTTTATCTCCTCCAGATTTGGAGGTGGAAGCGCCCCATTGCTTTGACCTGTATGAATCTTGCTCCTGGTATCTGGAACCCTTAGGGCGTCTGGATTTGCCCCTTTGAGCTCTGTCTGACACAGGAAAGGACCAATTTTTTTTAGGCGAGTGTCTACTGAATCTTGGTGGCTGCACTTGTAAGAAGTCTTTAACAGTTTGCATAGACTTAACTTCGTCTTCCATTTTCTTTAAAGCCTCTTCTGCTTTAATACTAAACAGAGAATCATGCTGTAAAGGTGCATCTAGCAATTTAGCTTTAACATGATCAGGCAAATTTTGTTCCTTTAACCAGGCATACCCTCCTAATCACAGATCCAGTAACTGCGGCCCTGCAAGAGGCCTCTAAGGAATCAAAACCACATTGCAAAGTATGCTTTCCAACTTGTTCAGCTGCATGCAATAATTCCTGCAATTCTTTATTTTCTGCACATTCTGAAATCATAATCATTTTCTGTTTCAGCAATCCCATAACATGTTGTTGGGTAGTTAAATCTGTTTCCAAAATACTTTGATGCAAAAATATACCGACGCTTAATAGTGCGTTGGTTAAAACTAGCACAAATCTGACAGCCAGGCACGTTGTGATCAGGGCCTAGGCAAGGAATACAGTATAAATGGAAATCCTTATGAGGTATTTGCTTCCCACAAGTAAAACAATTATTAACTTTTTCTGACATCGGTAAAAAGCAAGAAAAAAGTTTCCCCAATGGGGTACTTAGCTTTAGTGAAGACTTCAGTTCTGAAATTCAAATTCGAATATTTCAGTAGTAGGCCGACCGGCACATGCGAAATGTTTCTGCTTCGGGCACAGTGCGGCAAGAAAGACTAAAGAAAATGGCATCAGCTGCATGTTTTATACCCCCTGACGACCTGATGTCATGGAAAAGGAGACAGGAACTGACGCAGGACCCAAGACTATGGAATTGAGGCCGACTGAGGGCTACCTGTCAGCAGATTACCCAAATGTAATGACTGCAACAGTGAGACACAAAGAACATCGATTATTCCCCTCCACAAAGGTGACCTAGCAACAAACCCAGGGAATTACAGACCCTTAAGCCTGACCATCCTCATCTGTGAGGTCATGGAATGTATCATTATGGACCTCATAAATAAAGACATAACCAACCTCCAAACCCTGGATCCTACCCAATTCGGGTTCGTTAAGGGCAGATCCTGCCTGTTAAGTCTGGTGTATTTTTTTTTCAAAAATGTAACCAGGGCCACTGACAAGGGCAAATCTGTGCACGCAGCATACCTTGACTTGGCAAAGACTTTCAACACAATGCTACACTCAGGCATTACAGATAAACTTACCAAACTGAATGTAACCCCCTTTGTCATAATATGCATTGCCAACTGGCTCACAAACTGGACACTCACACTATCAAAGTGGGTGACTCCACATCAACTAGCAGACCTTTTACCTGTGGGGTGCCACAGGGGTCAGTGCCAGGCCTCCTACTGTTTGCTATATATGTCTAAGAAGTTCAGGTTAATACTAAGGGGTTATGGCTCACCACGTTTGCAGATGACTGCAAACTGGGTGCAATTAATGAATACCCAAATGATACCAGTATACTCCAGTGGATCTTATGCAAGCCAGCAACTGGTGTCTTACTCATGGTCTCAAAATGAATGCAAAGAAAAGAGCATCATTCTATTCAGCACAAACAATGTCCCTTCACACTATTAAATCAACAATACCCTAAGTACCCATTGTGACGCCTGTGCCCTGGCCCAGCACTCAAGGAGCCTCAATCCTCACCACTAACACCAGTGAGGGGCGTCTCATATAGGAGGAAAGGATAACAAATACACGCAGTAAAGTGCAATTTCCCTTAAGAGCACACAGAGATCACAGTCAGTCCGGGGTTGGTCGCTCCCTTGCTCTCCAGGTCCCCAATACGACTCCTCACTGGCACAGCTATAGGCTCCAGATCTCAGCCAGCTGGGCAAGCTAAAACCTCCAACACCCTCTCTGTCCAACTAGTGCTTCGTGTCCCTGCCCAAGTAGCTGACACACACACACTTTAAGAGTTTATACAACCACACAGACACTCCTGGGAAATGCTGGCACAGGTTCTCCAGCTGTGCCCCTTTTACCCAGACTATATGGTAGAAATCACTGCCACCACCCAGCTAATAATCAGCTACCCAAAGGCCCTTAAAAGGGTGTCCAATTATTACTGTGCAATATTATTATCCAATTGGTAGTGTAACTAAACAGTCAAGGCTTATTAGAGTGACTTGGTACAGGATCCTTATACACATGCAATGTACTCTTAAAGCTTAACTTATCTCTACACAAAACAGCCACAGTTGAAAGGTTTTAAAATATTTAATAATAATTAATAAAAACACAACACATTACTTCTTACTACACAGTGCTAGTCAAGAGTTCAGAGATCACAGAGAAATACTTAAAATAATATAGTACAGTTCTGACATCACAGAAAAACAGTTGAATCTTTCTAATTTCTAGCTATCTCTAAGAGAAAACACAAATCTAAGATAACTTACATATAGAACACAGGCAGTGCTGAGTTGGATGGTCAAGACAAAAATGCTACATGCCCTCTGATTCTCTGTTTTTAAAAATCACATTCCTGGTTCCCATTACATCATTCTTCACTCTTCCCTGGGATCCCAGGCTAACCGAAACTACATTTACAATCTTAACCTCTCCTTTTGTTATCTTGCAGCTGGTCAGGAAGCAGAGCAATAAAAATACATTTGCATGTTTAAATCTAGCTATTTAACTCTTGGTTAAAACAATAGAAAGAATGTCTTCATCTAGACTGGCTGGAGCCATGTTTACATCAAAGTGTCACAACACACTTCACTTGGTCAGTAGAGAGCAGTTCCACATCTAACAGCAGTTTTTTTCCATTTAAGACAACATGCCTGTACCTTACGTTAATATCTACAAATGATAGAATTATCTACAAAATTATATCTGGCTAGGCTGACAGCCTTCACATTACAGAATTATCTACAAAATTATATCTGGCTAGGCTGACAGCCTTCACATTTCTTCACATTACAAAATTATCTATAAAATTCTATCTGGCTAGACAAGGCAGCCTTTCCATATCTTCAACTCTATTATTCACGCCAAATCTTTTAATGCAAAGCTTTTGGGTTAACCACCCTTCATCAGTACATAAAAAATGTAGGTTCTTACACTGTTTAAAAAAGGAGCCATTTAAAATCACATGCCACAGCCAGCCTATCGTCCTAATTATCAATTAAATTTTTAAAAGGAAAACACTCAATACATAGAATTTCATTTCTAAAACTTTACATTTACCATTCAGTTTAATATCAATATTATTTAAATATCAATATAATTTAAAACGTAACATAACTTTAAAATTACTTTAAACTAAATATTCTCTCTCTGCCTTTTTACTAATAACGGCTTTAGACTAACTGCATTCTTGAGACCAGGTTTAGCATCTGCTTGAAGCCTAACTATCCATTCATATTCCTTTAATTCTAATGTATTGTTCATATCACCCCCTCTAACCCCCATATCTACCGTACATATACCCCTAAACTTGAATTTATGTGTATCATTGCTATCAAGAATGTGCTTACTTAATACATTTGTCAATACCTTCCTTCTTATTTCAGATTTATGTTCTACTATCCGCTCTCTTAATTTTCTGGTGGTTTTACCTACATAGAATGACGTACACATTTGTGCATGTAGCCAGGTATACCACCTGGGTAGTATTACAGTTTATGGGGGCTGTAAGGGCAAAACTTTCTTTAGTTGTCGGGTGTACAAATTTATCTGCATTATCATACAGATCATTACAGCAACTACAGCTAAAACACCTCTTTGTTCCCATTCTGCGTTGCAATGTTATTTTTCTTTCTTTAAAATCTTTGTAACATAACTTTTGTTTTAACGTTTCAGAGTTTCTATATGCATACTGTGGTTTCTCTCCTACAACAACTTTTATCTCTGGCATAGCCATTAGAATAAGCCAATTTTTCTGTATTATATTACGTACATAATTCGTATTAAGGTTAAATGTGGTAACATACCTTACCACTTTTTCTTTTTTATTTGGCAAGTCCTGTTGCTCTATCTCCTCACTAAAAATGGATTTATACTTGTCTAATCTAACAGCACTTCTTCATATACGTCATTTATAACTTGTCTTGGATACCCATTCCTTTCAAACTCTTGTATCATATCTTTAACCTGAATTTTAAAATTATTATCTTCAGCATTGAGCTTACTAGCTCTTATCATTTGTGCTTTCATCACTCCTTTAAATGTATGAGGTGCATGCATGCTACTTCTACTAATATACCTAGAAGCATCAACTTCCTTCTTATGTATTGTAAACTCTATTCTGTCCCCATTTTTGTATAAAAGAACATCCAAAAATGTTATACTTTTTTCTGATGCCAACATTTTAAATTTTAAAAATTCTGTGGAGTCATTCAGGTATGTGATGTACTTATTTAGTTCTAATGTGCTACCATCCCATATTAAAAAGCAATCATCTACAAACCTCCTATAAAATTTTACTTTAGTATTTAAATCATTTAACCCTACAAGTATAAATTGTTTCTCCTACTCGTATAGTACCAAATTAGCATATGTATTTGCTACTGGAGTGCCCATTGCCACTCCAGTCAACTGTAAATATGGCACATTATCAAAAATAAAAACATTCTTTGTTAGTATTGTTTCTAGTAGAGTACATATGTTCTCTATTTCTCTACTTTGCATGTTAACTTCAACATTTAAAAAATCACGTATAGCATTCACTCCATATTCATTTGGAATTACTGTGAAAAGTGATGTAATATCCCAAGACACAAAAATGAAATTTTTACCTATATTGTCTACGTGCCATTTATATAAATCAGACAAAAAGCTATTGGTATCTTTTAACACAGTGGGACATTTATTCAGATGTTTACCTAATACCATTTGTAGATATTTTGAAATGGGTTCGGTTACCCATCCACCCCCTGAAACTATCGGTCTCAGTGGTGGATTTTCTAAACATTTATCTATTTTTGGAATTGCATATATCTGTGGTACTCTGGGACATGGCAGAGATAAATAATTGAAATCAATAGTTATATCATTGTTCAATTGTAAATCGTATACTATCATATTCACATCTGCAGTACATTTTCTGACTTCACTGAAAAATATATTTTTTAAAAGTCATCATGTCATTTAGAATATTTTTAAAACTCATCATAGAAGTCTCCCTATTCATTATTACCACTGCTCCTCCTTTGTCCGCTTGTTTAACTATCAACCTATCATCTTCTTGCAGTTTTCTTAATGCTTCATATTCTAAATAAGACAAATTATATACCTTCTTCCTACTTCTCTTACTATAGAGAGTTCTTAATTCCTTCTCAACAATATCTGTAAAGGCAATCAAAACTGGACATAATGTTGGTGAAAAAGTACTCAATTTTTTACATACAACTGTTTGCGAAGTCACTTCTTTAAAAATTAATTTCAAGCTGACATTTCTTACAAACAATTTCAAGTCAGTGATTGCTTGCATTACAGTATCTGTAGTATTTGGAATAAACTTCAACGCTTTATTTAAAAGGTCTAATTGTGCATCAGTTAATGTTATTACCGAAAGGTTAACAGTACCTTTTATCATTCGTATCAGCGCTGAGACACTTTGCTGTGTACTGCAGGGCTGCTGTTCTTCCTCTTCACCCCCACCATTGTTTGCGGAGTCTGTCATTGTTGCGATGTATCTCTCGGTGTTGGCTTCTGTTGTACCGATATTTTTTCCGGTTGTTTCAGCCGAAAGGGCGAAAAAGAAGTAATATCCTTTTGGACATTCTTATCCTTGCTACTATGCGGATTCTGAGAAGTATTAAGTTCTTTTGTTTTTCGGGGCACAACGCTATCAGCCTAAGTGTTGCTATGAGCTTCTAGCAAACTTGCGTGTCACCTGCTACGTCTTTTGCGGATGACTCTAACCGCTGATTGGATGTATTCGATGTAGTAGAATTTTGAATTTGCATATGACCCTTCCGATTGGATGGAGGGTCCAGGTCTGCTTGTACTGTCTTAAAAATATCCAGCTGATCTAGGGAATTTTTTGTTATTTTCTCCTCAGAATCTGTAACTTTTCCCTTAGAAAACCAATACTGGTTTTCATTTCTCGGCCACGAGAAGATGCGGCCATTCTTGAAGTCATTGACATCTCTTTGTATTTTATGCTTTTTCTTCGTTTACAATTTTGTATCAAGCAGATGCAAACGATCTAAAACAGCTTTATACATCCCATATAAATACACTTAACATGGCATACTCACGTCATTCTCTAAACTCTCTATTTCTTCCAAGAGTTTTTTCTCAATAGGTTCAAAGAAGGTATTCATAAGCATCATATACTCTGCACTTAATTTGAGATTTAACTGTTGCCATTGCATAAGGAGCTCAGTACAGGTATTCGCATACAAGGGCATTTTCAATATTCTCAGCCCTCATGGTACTACACCCAACTCCAAATAAGCCTGAAAGCTTAACCGTTGCCATTGGAGTTGTTTGTACATCTGAACTTTCTTCTCCAACATCTCCAACTTTTTCTTAAACTTCTCCATTGTCTGGTCAATGGTTATCAACAGTGGAGGTGCATTAAATACCAATTGCAGCAAAGGATTTTCTTGCATCTGCAGCAATTTCTTCACTGAACCATTTGGTGCTCTTAACACATTACTTGAAGCATTAGGCAAACTCATTGCTGGCTGAAGCTCTCCCTTAGTTTTGACGGTCACAGTATTAACCAAAGCACAAAGTCACAATCACAAATAATGGTCGTACTGTGTTAACACTCCAACTCTATTATTCACGCCAAATCTTTTAATGCAAAGCTTTTGGGTTAACCACCCTTCATCAGTACATAAAAAACATAGGTTCTTACACTGTTTAAAAAAGGAGCCATTTAAAATCACATGCCACAGCAAGCATATCGTCCTAATTACCAATTAAATTTTTAAAAGGAAAACACTCTTAATACATACAATGAGTATGAGTGGGAGAAACAATTTATTCTTGGAGGGTTAAATGATTTGAATACTAAAGTTAAATTTTATAGGAGGTTTGTAGATGATTGCTTTTTAATATGGGATGGTAGCACAGTAGAACTAAATAAGCACATCACATACCTGAATGACTCCACGGAATTTTTAAAATTTAAAATGTTGGCAACAGAAAAAAAGTATAACATTTTTGGATGTTCTTTTATACAAAAATGGGGATAGAATAGAATTTACAATACATAAGAAGGAAGTTGATGCTTCTTGGTATATTAGTAGAAGTAGCATGCATGCACCTCATACATTTAAAGGAGTGATGAAAGCACAAATGATAAGAGCTAGTAAGCTCAATGCTGAAGATAATAATTTTAAAATTCAGGTTAAAGATATGATACAAGAGTTTGAAAGGAATTGGTATCCAAGACAAGTTATAAATAACGTATATGAAGAAGTGCTGTTAGGTAGAATAGACAAGTATAAACCCATTTTTAGTGAGGAGACAGAGCAACAGGAATTGCCAAATAAAAAAGAAGAAGTGGTAAGGTATGTTACCACATTTAACCTTAATACGAATTATGTACGTAATATAATAGAGAGAAATTGGCTTATTCTAATGGCTATGCTAGAGATAAAAGTTGTTGTAGGAGAGAAACCACAGTATGCATATAGAAACTCTGAAACGTTAAAACAAAAGTTATGTTATAAAGATTTTAAAGAAAGAAAAATAACATTGCAATGCAGAATGGGAACGAAGAAGTGTTTTAACTGTAGTTGCTGTAATGATTTGTATGATAATGCAGATACATTTGTACACCCGACAACTAAAGAAATTTTTGCCCTTACAGCCCCCATAAACTGTAATACTACCCAGGTGGTATACCTGGCTACATGCACAATGTGTACGTCATTCTATGTAGGTAAAACCAGCAGAAAATTAAGAGAGCGGATAGTAGAACATAAATCTGAAATAAGAAGGAAGGTATTGACAAATGCATTAGTAAGCACATTCTTGATAGCAATGATACACATAAATTCAAGTTTAGGGGTATATGTACGGTAGATATGGGGGTTAGAGGGGGTGATATGAACAATACAATAGAATTAAAGGAATATGAATGGATAGTTAGGCTTCAAGCAGATGTTAAACCTGGTCTCAACAATGCAGTTAGTCTAAAGCCGATATTAGTAAAAAGGCAAAGAGAATATTTAGTTTAAGGTAATTTTAAAGTTATGTTATGTTTTAAATTATATTGATATTTAAATAATATTGATATTAAACTGAATGGTAAATGTAAAGTTTTAGAAATGAAATTCTATGTATTGAGTGTTTTCCTTTAAAAATTTAATTGGTAATTAGGACGATAGGCTGGCTGTGGCATGTGATTTTAAATGGCTCCTTTTTTAAACAGTGTAAGAACCTATGTTTTTTATGTACTGATGAAGGGTGGTTAACCCAAAAGCTTTGCATTAAAAGATTTGGCGTGAATAATAGAGTTGGAGTGTTAACACAGTACGACCATTATTTGTGATTGAGCCTTCCCATATCTTTACAACCATGAAGTGATAAGGGACCTGGGATCGCAAGTTGACTGCGACCTTAACTTCGGCCACCATGTGTCTACTGAAGTAAGGAATGTTTTCTACGTAGCACACTTGATTAGTAAAGGCATTACCTTGAGAGCAAGTGAGGTTATAACACTTCTATACTCAGCACCAATCTGGTCCATAATTGAGTATAACGCCCCATTTGGTATGCACTGTACAAAGCACCTGCAGTAATTGGAGATACCTCAGAGGTTTCTAAGAAGATCAAGGGAGTTCAGCACATGCCATACAGAGACTGATGAAAGTCCCTGTCATTATACTCTGTATTGTACAGACTTCTAAGGGGAGACTTACGCCTGGCTTACAGAGCAATCTCAGACCCAAACCTAATAAACTTGCTGCATATCTGTAAATCAAATGGGACTAGGGCCACCCATTCCAGGGAGCTAAATATGGCCTGCAACTTAAATAGGACATGCTGGAGGGACAGATTTATCTCCCAGTGACTGCCACATTTTTGGGACAGGCTACCTATTTATGTGAAACAGAGAACCTATATGACACTGTTCAAGAGGAACCTGGACAAGTAGATGGGGCACTGTAAAGTCTTACCAAGAATTAACACCCACAACCCTCCTGCACATGGGTGGCCATTACTAAATGCAATCTTGGGTATTAACTAACATTTTCTTGAAATGACCTCTGGTTCGACAGCCTAGTAATCTCATATGACTGTTATTTATTTATTTTATTTTTTATTTATTTTACATTTGTTGACTGGGCTAGTCCAACTGGATACATGTCCATTTTCAGTGGAGGCCTGGGGAGAAAAGCTCCAGTTACAAAGCATAATAAAAATATACAAAAACATTGTATAACATTTAGATTTTACAGTTGTAGCAATAGACATTTTAAAAACGCCATTCGGAGTCAATGCAAGGAAAACAAAAATAGGCAATGACATTTGTATAGAGAATAGTTGTAGAGTTATCAAAAATGAGAATAAGGCAGAAACAAATGGTTTATAGGATTATAGATCAAAAGTAATTTTCATGGAAGAGAGTGCAAAGACTATGGAGAAGGGTTAGTTATAATGAAATGATGAGAAGTAGAGATTTATGGTAGAAAATAACATTTTGTTAGTGTCAGGTAGTAAGTAAAAGAAAAAAATGGTTAGTCAGGGTTGTTACAAGAGCATAACCAGTGATTGATTGTTATCCATGGGAGGTTGTGTTTTATTACTAATATAAACAGTTACAGTTGTAGATTTGTTTTTGTTATTTATGAGTTTTAGTAGTTTAGTTTGCAGAAAAGAATAATTAAAAAAATGTGTAATGGTAAGATAGTGTTGGAGGAATGCATCAGAGTCTTGTACACAATAAATATGGTAGATAAATGTGTGATATCTTTAAAAAAATCTTTTTAAATACACCGCATGGAAAGTTTTAATCTACTGTATATTAATGCAAATGAATTAAACAATGGCAACAAAAGGAAGTCATTAATGTGCAAGCTTACAGCAGCACCTTTCTATGCTCTGTACTTAAACTTGTGTTTATTTTATTAACCATTGTACGACTGTGACCATATAAATGAATGAAATGTTCAACTGTACTGCGTATCTTTACCATATGTTTTATATTGTATACTTATTCTATACTTACATTACTACATTAGTATACAACAGCTCCTCTCTCTCTTTGCACTGTACTTTAATAACTCGTGCATTGCATTTACTGCACTAACCTTTGTGGAGCTTTTCTCCTGGGGCCTCCTCTGAAAATGGGACTCATGCCCAGTCAGACTCCCCCAGTAAACAAATATAAAATACATAAATAATAAACAAATACCTAAAATTAAATAAAGGAGATATATTCCTGCAAGAGACTTACTTGATAGATAAAGATATACAATATTTAAATAATTTAGGAATAACTTAGGTTACAAAATACTACCATCTGCCTCTTTTAACAAAAAGAGTAGAGAAATTGCTATACTTTGAAGAAAATCTACTGTAATTCCTAAAGTCATAGAATCTATTAAAGATCCTAAAGGAATACATACATTTGTAATAATTAAATATAATGGCAAACTCTATACATTAGCTATTTTTTACTGGATCCCTGGAATTAGGTACAAGAGTGGCTAAAGATCACAAACTTACTACAGTCATAGCAGGGGGTTTTAACTGCATATCTAGTGCAGAAGGTACAAATAAACAGAAGAAAGCTAAAATTCTGGCATCAGCTAAAGCACTAAAGAGGTGGATTAGTAATAATAATTCAGCTGATTTAATAGTAAAAGCAGAAGATAAGTCATTGTTCTGCACTCATTATTCTCATGCTATGGG
Source organism: Protopterus annectens (assembly GCF_019279795.1). Lineage (NCBI taxonomy): Eukaryota > Metazoa > Chordata > Ceratodontiformes > Protopteridae > Protopterus > Protopterus annectens. The sequence continues at coordinate 519,910,810 of NC_056743.1, read as the reverse complement.
ATGCAAACTAGAATTGATAGGGTTTATGCCTCTATAGATTTACTTAATAAATTGAATTATTTTAAAACTATTCCTTGTCCTTTATCTGATCATAAAGCTATATATTAATGGAAATGTCACATTGTTTACAAAATCCGAGTACATATGATGAAATTAAAATAATTTAAGAGTTATAAAGAACAAATTGAGAATTTTTTACCTTTGAATGATAATGGTCAGGTTAGTAAAGTCATATTATGGGACTCCTTAAAAATGCACATTAAAGATGAATGGGAAGATGGGTTAGCAATAAAAAGAGTGGGATAAAGAGTTGTTAGAAATACAAGATGAAATACACAAAGTAGGTTTGAATAAAAGAAATTAGATAATACTGACGTAATTACAAACTTAATGACAAAATATCAAAGAGTTTTAATGCATAAAGTGAAGACAGCTTTAGAAAAAAATAAACTTGCACAGTTATGTGAGGACTTCAAAAATCTACATAGATTAGCTAATCAAAGTAAAATGTTAAGCATTAAGGCACAAATCAATAATATCCAAAATACTCACTCTAATAAGCTTACTTCAGACATAGAGGAAATGCTTAAGATTTTTTTTAAAATTCCAAGAGGATCTTAATAAAAAAACGATGATGATTACAAAACTGAAAAGTATTCAAAAGATATTTAATGACCAACAAATATCTCTGTTAAACAAGCCTATGAAACTAGTAGTTGTTAAAGTAGCTTTAAAAAACGGAAAATGATAACGTACAGAATTATATAGTCTGCTTTCATTAAATATTTTAGAATTAATGAGTGACATTTTCAAGACAGTTCAGAGTAACAAAATAATTCCTCCCTGAAGTAAATTTTATGTAATATCACCTAAACTTAAAAAAGGAAAGGATAATAAGTTTGTCTCCTTATACAGACCTATTTCATTATTAAATGTAGACTATAAAATATTTACTTCCATCTTCACTACAAGATTAAGAGATATATAGTAGATTGATTAATAAAGATCAAAGAGGATTTATAGTCAATAGATTAACATACAATAATATAAAGAAGGGTAACAGCTATCTTACATTTAGCAAAAAGAATGAACAAGAAATTGGCCCTAATTAGCTTAGGTAATGACAGAGCTTTTCATTCTGAACATTGGAACTACTTGTTTAAAACTTCCGAAGAGTTTGCATTTCTATTACAATTCATTGGAACACTAAAAAAACCTGTACACAGACTACAAAGCAAATGCTAAAATTAAATCTTACATTTCTCAAGGATTATCTTTAAACAAAGGCACAAAACAAGAACACACCTTAACCCCTCTACTGCTTGCATTAGTTATCAAACCATTAGCTAACAGTATAAGAAGCAATAGGAAAAAATGATGGATTCTGAATTAAGGAGGACTGTCAATCTAAAATACAGCTTTTTGCAGATGATATTTTACTAAATATTGGAGACAAATTATTCAATCAAAGAAATAGATAAGGAAATTTAAAAGTTTCAAGTATCATCACTGATGAAATTTAATAACAATAGAAATGAAATGTTAGTGTTAAATTAATTACTAGACAGTAAGTTTAAAGATGAATATAATTGGGAAGGAAAGAAACTAAACATTTAGAAATAAAAAAATCTACACACAACAATAATCACGAGACACAACTCTCCTAAATAGTGTGCCACTCAACCACTCAACCAAAGCATGCTAAGGCAAAATAGCATGCCCAACATACTAGTCATGGGTGACTCGATAGTGAGGCACACTGATGTCCCACTCACTAGGTTGAATAAGGAGAAAGTAACAGTCAGCTGCCTGTCAGGCGCCAGGATCCACCACATAATGTATGCACTCAGGTCTCTCATCAACATGTACAAATATGACTCTGTCACTGTACATGTGGGTGTGAATGACCTGAGACGTACCTCCCTGGACTACATGAAGAGAGACATGGAGGAGCTCTCGGATTATGTAGCCCAGGCAGGTACGACCCTAGTCCTGAGCAGCATCCTACCATCACCCAGAATACCAACACAGTACAAGCAGAAAAAGACTGATTTCAACAATTGGCTAAGCTTCTTATGTCATTCTAAGGGGATCCAGTATCTGTCTGCCTGGGATGACATGATTGACAGACCTCGATGCTTTGCCAGAGATGGCCTACATCTGTCACCCCTGGGCTTCCCGATACTGGCCAAGGCTCTTGCCACCCCTGCAGTGCCTTTTTTAGGCAGTGTTCCAAAGGCCAAATTACCACCATAACAGCTACAAACAAATGCAATATCAGGGTCATGCTGCTCAATGCTAGAAGTCTAAATATCAAAATGCACTTGCTCGAAGCACTCCTTAAAATGGAGAACATTGACGTTTGTGCTGTAACAGATACCTGGTTCAAGGCAGCAGTAACCACCACTGCACTACCAGGCTGTAACTCATTCCAAACCTTTCGACCCCAGAACTTGGACCGAAGCTCCAAAGGCAGTGGTGTTTCCATATTCATAAAGGATGCGCACACCTCTAGACTGGTAGCCCAACATAATGCATCTGAGATACTTCAGGTGCAGCTAACATTGGGTAAGACACTGATTCAGGTTGTTGCCTGCTATAGGTACGCAACCATGTCCCAAGACTCTCACTCCATGTTTCTAAGCACCCTGGAGAATATTAGGGTCCAACCTAATACACTCATACTGGGCGACTTCAACTACCCCTCCATTAACTGGGAAAACTATTCATGTACCAATACACTTGCCCAACGTTTCCTGAAATTCATTAATTCCAATGCCCTGGACCAGCTCATTCTTACCCCCATTAGAGGTAGCAACATCCTTGACCTGGTCATTACTAACATGGGCGACCGTCGCTCTACACCGATAGTCAACTCCTCCCTGGTTAGATCCGGCCACAAACTAATCATCTTGGAAATCCACATCCCTCCTACCTCCCACCAAAGGTAACCACCATGAAAAACTTCTCCAAAGCTAAGCTAACTTTGGGATCCTAAAAACAGAGGTGGCTAACTTCAAAGCACCCATGCAAATGGAGAATAGTTGCATGACTGCCAAGTCATACATCAATGTACTGTACGAACAAGTACAGAAAAACAACGATTTCATCATACCCAGTAGAACCAAGATGCTCTCCTCCAAAAAAAGGAAGCCAATCTGGTGATCCCCTGCCATAAACAAACTCTGCAACAGGAAGAGGAAACTGATGTGGAATAAGGTAAAGTCCTAAGACTGGAAAACTCCCTTATCAGCCTCAACAAAAAGTTGAGATCCCTCATCAAATCCTCTAGCTAGCTATGAAAACAGAATTAAAGCAGATAGTAAAGACAACCACAAGGCCTTCTTTAGTTATGTAAAGAATCTCCATGACAACACCCAGATTTGTTCTGAGCTACTGCACAATGGTACCTCATATACCGAGCCAGCAGATATTGTCAATATACTAGCTGACAGATTCAGTTCCAACTTTATCCCTCTCTCCCCTCCTAAAGAAACAGTCACAATACCAGTAGATTCCCAGGTACCCAGCAGTACTGCTGCACAGGTTGAAACAGCACTGTCCAAGGCCAAGAATACAGCTTCTATGGGACTTGACAATATGCCTGGCTGTGTTCTACATGAACTAAAGAGTAAACTGGCACCTCACTTGTGTGCCCTGTTCAATCACAGTCTCACCTCAGGCTTTGTCCTTAGCAAATGCCGCACTGCTACAGTCATCCCTCTCCACAAAAGAGGAGTGACTACAAACCATGGGAACTATCGCCCCATTAGCCTGACGAGTCTGATATGCAAAGCTATGGAACACATCATCGTGGACCCAGTAAACAAGGATATAGAGAATCTCCAAACTCTAGATCCTACACAGTTTGGTTTTGTGAAAGGCAGATCATGCCCACGCAACTTGGTCGACTTCTTTGGGTCAGTCACCAGAGCTGTGGATGAAGATAAGGTGGTTCATACAGCCTACCTTGATCTGGCCAAGGCGTTTGATACCATTCCCCACTCAGGAATCAAAGAAAAACTCACTAAGCTAGGCATCAACCCCTATATCAATAGGTGGGCTGAAAACTGGCTTACAGATAGAACCCACAGTGTGAAAGTATCTGACTCCAAGTCGGACTGCTAACCAGTCACGAGTGGAGTCCCACAGTGTTCGGTCCTGGGTTCTCTCCTGTTTATCTACTTCTCTGAAGTCCAGGCCATCATGAAAGGACTCTGTCTGACAAAGTTCGCAGATGATTGCAAGTTGTGAGCTATTATTAACTCCCCAAGTGATGTTGACATCCTACAGAAAGGCCTCACTGTGACCAATGACTGGTGTCAGAATCATGGCTTTAAGCTCAATGCCAAAAAATGTATCATCATCCCCCTTGGGAAAAACCCAGTTCCCTTGAATTACCACATCTATGGTAGTCCACTGAACACAGAAGGAGTTATAAGAAATCTGGGAACACAGGTTGACAGCAACCTCTCTTTTGACCACCACATTGCCACTGTGGTCATAAAGTCCCTCTATGTGGCACAACTCATTACTAAGGGTTTTGCACCCAGGAAGAAAGAGGTCATTGACTCCCTCTGCTCTTCCCTCATTAGGCCAATCGAGTACAATGCCTCATTTGGCATGTACCTCACTAGACACCTGCAACAACTGAAGAGGCCACAAAAGTACCTCACAAAGAGGATGCTAGGTGTTAAACAATTGCCCTATATGGACAGACTGAAAATACTCCAATTATTTTCTCTCTCATATCACCTAATTAGAGGCAATCTCTGCTTGACTTACAAAGCCATGTCTGTCCCAGCTCTGTTAGAAATGCTACATCTAAAGAAATCCCAATCCCTCCGCACCACATGCTCCACAGACCTCAACCTCATTACCACAATCAACAAAACATGCTGGAGGGACAGGTTCATAACCTAGAGACTTGCCCATGCTCTGGAATAGACTTCTCATACATGTCAAGCAGAGCACATCACAGGCCCTCTTCAAGAGAAATCTTGATGAGTGGATGGGAAATAGAAAATTCACCCCGGGGATTACTCCAGTGGCTCTACTCTACAGAAGCACTGGGAACTAAGGTTGGGTGGCACAATGCCAGGTTAATTCTATGGGCTAGGCTTGTAAAGGCACTACGGCCATTAGCCTAGTACACACTTATGAACCTATAAGATGCAAGATTTTTAATTTTGAAAAAAAAAACATAGAAAATGTGTTACTACTCATTCAAAAATGGAATTTTTTTTTTTTTTTTACTTTTGAGGGTAGGTTAGTGCTTATTAAAATGACTATATTGCATATATATATATATATATATATATATATATATGTATGTATGTATATATATATATATATATATATATATATATATATGTATGTATGTATATATATAAGCTGTTTTGATTTTAAAATATAATACTATTTTACCTGGGGGACAAAATCATGAGCTCAATTGGAAATGTCTTATTTAGCTAATTATTTAATGATCAATTGTCCCACTGATTGTTTAATTGCTGTATGTATATGTATATATAGGGATAGTTTTATTGAATTCTTGTCACTCTGTTGAAGGCCGTATTTGGCAGAGGCACTACGTGCAATAAAATCTAATTTTGCATCTGCATTGTTGTTTTTTTTCTTTTACATCCTTGTGGTTTTGCTGTAACACTATTTTCTGGATAGACTCAACTTACACTAGTCAATGGAAAACCATTCAGGAGCAGATTATGCAAAATTCTTATAAGTTTATCAAATATGATAAATTTGAAATGTGTAACAATCCTTTCGTCTGGTTAATAAAATTTAGCTTAAAAGGAAATCCATTTCAGACTTTAGACTCTGCATATATGAAATCAATTTTTAAAACAGTTAAGAAATATATTTTTAAAACTCTAATATCAAAATGGAAATTTTTGTGCTTTGTCATTGCACGTAGCTATAGATTTAAGAAAACTCAGGACAATGTTAAAATGAATTTACTAAAGAGGAATGGATTACTATTATAGTCAGATAGCACTGAAAAAGGAAAAGCCAAGTTGCCAAAATACTTAATGAAAGATTCTAAATGGGATGAATCTGTTAAACAGTTAATATTAGCCATCAGTAAGAAATTAAATTTGTAGATGAGTGAAGAGAAACAGAAGACTATTCAACCATTATATATATGACTGCTATCATCAAAGGTAAATATTGATGTACAGAAGAAGCTTGTCCAAATTATGTAAGGTAACTATAAATAACAAGCTTGATGCAAAATTCTGGAACTTTTTTTAGATATTAGTCGACTGAGTGACTCAACTGATGTTAAAAATAAAAAAACTGTGTTACTTAAATCAGTTAGTCAAACATGTTCAAGTTTATACTGAAAAGTTTTTATGTGGAATGTTTGTTACTCCCTATAAAATTTCTAAATTTAGTACAATTACTTTTTCAGTTTGCTGGACATGTAGTAAGATGCAAGAGGTGATTAGACACAAAGGTTTATGGGTTTGAAAAAATAAATGTATATTGGGGTTATGGTATGATAATTGTTCTGTAACTAGATCAGTAATACAAATGAATGTCCCACTTCATGCATCTGTACAAGCCAAAATAAAAAAAAAAAAAAAAAAAAACATGGTCTTTGGCAGTTGCTAGAAAATTTCTTTAAAACAAAATTGGAATCAGACTCAATTTCTACATTCAAAGATTTTTTAAATGTAACAGCAATATTATGTAAAATTTAAAAAAATAAGGTATCAGACTAAGATCTGTAATTCATACTTTTAGTGGTTGGGATAACTTTGAAATGCTGCTACTGAATTACCAAGACTCTTAATGTGTTAATTGGACAAGGTTACCTTGATGATTCAGTGCATTTCTAACATGTTGTATGTGATGATGAATTTCTTACTTTGTGTGTATATGTTATAAATATGTTAAATTAATAAAAAATTTAATTAACAAAAAGATGAAGTCAAAGTAATTTTCAGCCTTCTGTTGTGGTTTTACAGCTACTAGAACCTGAACCTGTAGTATTCTGTAAACTAATGAGGTTAGGAAAAGGGACCTAATGTTCAGCAATAACAGTCTATTTACAGAGCTAGACATCAGATGTTGACATTTAATAAAACTTTAACTGCATTATAGCTTGAATGCATGCATCTCAACTTCTTAGCTCAAGAATTCTGGACAAAGCCAAAAATCAGGGACAATTGTTAACTATTAACCTAACTGCCTTAAAACATATTAATAACAGGGTTTTCATTAATATACATTTTTTGAACAATAATAACTATGTAACCCTAATATCTGGCATTAATGAGTAACTGTAATCCTCTATGATTTAAAAGCAAATCAAAACAGGAGAGATGAGACAAAATTATGAAGCAAAATTGGGGATGTTCTGAAAAATAAAGAACAATCGAGAGGCATGCTTAACCAGCAAATACTATCAAAGATCTTGCTGTTTAGAGTTAATGTCACCACAACCATAACATTTTTTTGCACTGATATTGTTCTGTGTGGAGGTATACATGAATGGGGTGTGCCGTCGTTGAAGGTTGTGCAACAGGGCTGGTAACCCGGTACGTAAAAATCCACTACCAATCATTAGCGGACCAGAGTTCCACTGTGGCGACCCCTAACCGGGAAAAGCCGAAACACACAATTGCCTTTTTACTAAAAAGCTATTCAGTCCTTCAGTGTGACTGCTTAAGCATGATTTTTATGTCTTTTTCCACTGTCATCTGCAGCTGAATGGCTCCGCTACATCCTTGGTGATGATGATGACATTCCAACACCAATCCTGTTCACTGAGATGGACGCACTCCAGCATGATGGAGAGAAACTCAAGGGAAAAGAATCTGCTCGATATGTAAAGTAAAATGCCCTTCTCTGAACATATGTGTGCATAAATACAAAGATAGATAAAAATGTATAGCTATGAACTGAGACAAGTAAAATATATCTATTGACATAGCTATAACTATAGATATAACAGTTCAGAATACTTCATCGCCAGATGAAAAGCTGGTATAGTAGATCGAAAATGAGATGATCGCCCAATCCTTGCTTTTTTCACCATGAGGCAACGGTTCAGTAGAAATCAGGCAATATGTCCTTTGTCTATTTTAGTGTGATCTCTGATTTAGTGTGTGTGTGTGTGTGTGTAGTGTGATCTCTGATTTAGTGTGTGTGTATCTATATCTATATATATATATATATATATATATATATATATATATATATATATATATATATATATATATATATATATATATATATATATATATATATATATTGTTTAGTATCACATGTTCGACATAATAATGTTCGAATGTACAGATGTCTGAACCAAATGTTCGGAAATCTGTACACCTAATAGTGTAAATGTCGAACCGAGCATTTCAGTGCAGTCACAGTTCAAAAATGTTGACTACAGGGAAATGCTCCTACTTGCTCAACATACTACAAATGTGTTTTGCAGGGGGCAAGCCCCCCTGCACCCCTCACACCCTCCCTACTTATATATACAAACTCCGAGATCGCACTACAGTGAGGATAAGGGTACATTTCCCGATCCCCACTATAGTGAAATCTGCACAGCAATGTTGAAGCTGACAACAGCGACTGTTCGCTCATGTCAGCTTCCACATTGTGGTGATCATCATTTCAGTTCAGCAACATGAGTTTCTTACATATTCCAGTCTAAATGACAGTTGAATATGTGATAGTAAACCTATATATATATAGGTACATATTTAACTACAAATGCGTGTTTACATGTCTGTGTATTTAACGTTCAAAATGCTGAAGACTTGCATATCAGCTGTTGCATTATGGTTATGTTCTTCAGTCAACTTGTGCAAGACATGTTAAATGTAGGAAGGTTGACAGCCTGCAATGTTACTTGCCCCCCTGCAAAAGCAGCTGTCTGGTCTGTTTTCGATCTTATGAGTTTTGAGCATTTGGACTTGATCTCATAAGATGCAAGCATTTGGGAATTTGTTGTTTTAAAGTATAACCATACACACACTCACGTAACATACAAATAAAAGAAGACTCAACGAGTACTCAACCTCATGAAAAATTTAAAAAGTAAGCACCTTTCAGCAAGGAAACAAGGCCCCTTACAACTGAAGTTCTCCATACTTGCCAACTCATATATACCAACTCCTCTGTCCCACAAACATAAAAGTGAAAAGACAATAGAGAGCACTACTACTGCTGACATGCGAACATATACACTGCACTGACATTGATTTTTAGGGACAACTCTGATGAAGAAGCAAAAATTCTTCATGTTTAAATCAACAGGTACTCTTGTCCATGTAGACTTCTTTGGCTTGTAGGTTAGCGTACATAGGTTCATAAGTGTGTACTAGGCTAATGGCCCTGGAGCCTTTACAAGCTTAGCCCATAGGATTAGCCTGGCATCGTACCACCCGACCTTAGTTCCCAGTGCCTCTGTTGAGTAAAGCTACTGGAGTGAACCTTAGGGTGAATTTTCCATTTCCCACCCACTCATCAAGATTCCTCTTGAAGAGGGCCAGTGAGGTGCTCTGCTTGACATGTATGGGAAGTCTATTTCATAGCATGGGCAGTCTCTGGGTTATGAACCTGTCCCTCCAGCATGTTCTATTGATTGTGGTAATGAGGTTGAGGTCTCTGGAGCATGTGGTGAAGAGGGATTGGGATTTCTTTAGATGTAGCATTTCTAACAGAGCTGGGTCAGGCATGCCTTTGTATGTCAAGCAGAGATCGCCTCTAAATAGGCGATATGAGACAGAGAAGAGTTGGTGTTTTTCGAATCTGTCCATACAGAACAAATGTTTAAGGCCTAGGATCCTCCTCTTTGAGGTACTTTTGTGGCCTCTCCAGTTGTTGCAGGTGTTTAGTGAGGTACATGCCAAATGGGGCAGTGTACTCAATGATTGGCCTAATGAGGGAAGAGTAGAGGGAGACAATGACCTCTTTCCTCCTGGATGCAAAACCCTTAGTAATGAGATGTGCCACATGGGACTTTCTGACCATAGTGGCAATGTGGTGGTCAAAAGAGAGGTTGCTGTTAACCTGTGTTCCCAGATCTCTTAACACCTTCTGTGTTAACCGGACTACCATCGATGTGATATAGATACATATCTATCTATATATATGTTTATGCGTCTCTCTCTCTACACACACACACACACACACATATATATATATATATATATTTATATATATATATATATACACACACACACGTGTGTGTATGTGTGTGTGTGTATATATATATATATATATATATATATATATATATATATATATATATATATATATATATATATATATATATACATACACACACACACACACGTGTGTATGTGTGTGTGTATGTATATATATATATGCATGTGTGTTTGTGTGTGTATATATATATATTTATTTAAATGTAATTGAACAGCACTAATATCGACATGCATAATGTCAACACCAAATAATCACCATTATGTACGCTGACATGCTAGTGTCTGTGTGCCCAGAATTAATCTCAGTGCATGCAAAAACTTAAAAAAAAAAAAAAAAAAAAATGAAAAAAAAAATTTTTTTTTTAGGGGGGACTTGCCTCTGCATCCTCCACAAACTCTGCTAATTATATATACTAACAACCAGATTGCACAGTTCTCAGGGAAAGTGCAAATTCGCCAACGCTGAGAATCATGTTATCATCTACTTTTGTCAACAGGTGTCAACCATCTGTTAAGTCAATCAAACTGAGCCGACTAAACAGATGCCAACCAAAGCACTATATATATATATATATATATATATATATATATATATATATTTATACACACATACATATACACACACACATATATACAATATATAGGAGAACTTTATAATCTCGAAATACTGAAATGTCGAATTTCTGTATCTCGAGACTATAAAGCCGAATGTTGAGAATAGTGAAAGTTCATAATCGCTAATTTGAATATTTCGATTTTGCGGTTATGGACTTACGCTACGTTGTTTCCGGGTTTGTGTGTTGATGGTGCGCAGTGCAGTGTGTGGCTCTAGGTGTTAAGTCAGGTAACTGAACGTTTTGTAAGGGTTTTGAGTGGGAGTTAGAGTGTATGTGAGTGTGCTGATATGTTTGGTGTGTGTGTGAGGGACTGGAGAATGTGCATGTGTAAGTTTGCTGTTGTTTCTTGTTTGTGCAATAAGTAGGGGGGGTGGGGGTGAAGGGGAGGGCTTGCCCTCCTGCTTATGTGTTTTTCAGTTGTGTATGTGTGTAGTTTTGTTTGTTGATTTTGTGATGTGGGTGTTTTGGAGCATGTGTGTTGTGGCGTGTGCAGTTTGTTCCTGTTTTTGAATGTTGGGGTTTTGGTGTTTTGTGGATTCGCTGTCATGGCCTCGAGATACTGAAATTCGATGTTTCAGTACTTCAAGATTATGAAGTGAATATATATATATATATATATATATATATATATATATATATTTCATAGGACTGAAGTTTTAAAACTTCGAACCGTTTAAATGGCGATCACAGTATAGTGTGGAACGGCAGATTTACCATTTTCCTTGCTGTAGTGCGATCTTGGAGATGGTATATGTAATTATCAGGGAGTGTGAGGATACCCCCCCCCCCATATGGGTAGTACAGGGAGCTTTCCCCATGCAAAAACGTAAAAAAAAAAATTTTTATTTAAATTTCAAGGTCTGAAAACTTTGATCTTATGGTTTTGACCACACATCGATATTTTGTTTTGAAATTTAGAAGTAGACCCATAAAGATATATATATATATATATATATATATATATATATATATATATATATATATATATATATATATATATATATATATATATATAAACACACACACATGCATACATATACATAGATATAGATATGAAATGTGCATTCTACACACACACACACATATATATATATATATATATATGGGTGTAGGTTAGAAGATAGACAGCTGAGATAACCGACAACGCATGAGCGGGCGCCAGATGATCAACACTCGGAAGACCGACGCTACGGATGAAAACTCCGACGCTAGGGATAGTGAGTTGGAAAGAAGGCTGTGTGAGTATGCGGTGGTGACGGACGTTAGGGTGTGACTAAGGTAAGTGTGGATAGTGACAGTCTGTGGGGATAGGGGTGGGTTAAGTGAGTTAGGGTTAGGGCACGGGTTGGGTAAGTTTGCGGTAGTGGTATTTTTAAGAAGGGTTAAGTGAGTTAGGGTTAGCGCGGTTAGGTAAGTGCGGTAGTGGCAGTTTTTGGGTTAGCGGTTAAGTGAGTTAGGTTAGGGCGGGTTATGTAAGTGCTGGTAGTGGTATTTTTGGGTTAGGTGTGGGTTAAGTGAGTTAGGGTTAGGCGGTTAGCTGAGTGCGATAGTGACGGACCTTAGGGTAAGGGTTTGAGTTAGGGTTGGACGTAGTTGTGTGTGTGAGGTTTAGTGGGTTTGTGAGGATTTTGGTGTGCTTGTGTTCTGTGTGTGGTTTTGGATAAGGGATGTGTTTTGTTAGTTGATTGTTGTTATTGTGGTGTGTGCAGTGTGTGGGGTTTCGTGTTTGTGGACCGTCGGTTACTTGTTTGTCGGGCATGTGAGGTGTCGTGTTTATGGTTTGTCGATAATGTGGTGTCTATGTTTTTGTTGTCGGTGAGAGTGGCTGTCGATCTTATGAGCTAGAACCATATATATATATATATATATATATATATATATAAATAACTGCAGTATGCATGGTAGAACATTCATAGGTAGGTACTAGGCTATCGGCCCAAGTGCCTAAGTAAGCCTAGCCAACAAAGTTCCCTGGCTTACGCCAACCCAAGAAAGTTAATTAAAGTTAAGTTAACTGGAAGGATCACATTTGGTAAACGATTCAAATGGCAGAGTCACATTTAGAAGTATGCTTGTAGTTTAAGTAGCCAAGTTAACTGATTTTTGTAGAATGTATATTGTTGTTCCTGATTTTTTTTTTCCATAAAGGTAGTGATGTTATCGTTAGTTTATAAAGGTTATAAATCAGCAAATAATGCCAATGTATGGATCTGTGACCACTGTCCAGAATTCAGAAGCAGGACAGTCATGAGCAATAAGGCCACAGCAAAAATGGCACTTTAATGCAATTTAGAGACACATTAGCTGCAATGAAAAAAGACCTCATTACTTGCTAATGTCCATGGCTGATGATTACCATAAGAGCTAAGAAGCACTTTACTATGGTAATTACCACTGGTGCCCCACGCATCACATTGAGACAGGCACCCCTCATTCACTCTTCCGCACACATCCAAGCACACATGCACAAGGCCACACACACACATGGAAACATCACCATTTCTCTTGACTGCCCTGGCTGTCACACGATGTCCACAACTTTACCTTTTATACTGCTCCATCCCTTTTCCTAGTTAAACAATGCCAGGCATTACAGTTTTATATACTTTAAATCTTTATCTGCAGCTTCTTACAATAAAATGCATTGTTCTATTCACATTTTAAATTTTTTAAAATGACCTTTAAGAAGCATCCTTGGTGTCCAATATTTCCAGTCACATTTTACAGCCACATCTCTGTAATCTTTATGTCATTGAGAAGTATGGAATCCTTCCTACTATACACAGACACACAAAACCATAAACACACAAACATTATTACATAAATATACACACCCACACCCACCCACACAAAACACTCACCCTTACCAGATTGCACGAACACAGACACACATCCATTCATCCATACACAGGCACACAGACACATGAATGCACACGTGCACATACACACAAGCAGACACATGCCCATGTGCGCGCGCGCACACACACACAGACACACACACTACTACTTTGCCTGCCCCCTAATGTAACCACCAAGGTAGATGCACACACACACTCACCTGAAGCTATATGTACCTCTGCATATACTCATATATACAGCCACACATGTACACCCACCACAGCACCTCCTATCTGCTAAACTTAGCATGAGCAGTTAACTGTCATCTTCAAGTTTACATATATCTGTATCTCTTCAGGTCCTAATCTGCTCTACTTATTTACTTAGGAATTTAATTATAATAATGTTGAATGAGTGAATAATTTAGGAATATTTAATGGGTAATTTATACTATTACATAAACAGGTATACAGTACACTGTTTGCTGGATTTAATCTTAAAAGGATTATTAAATTATGTAGTAATGGGGGAATACTTTTAAATGGCAAAATATATAACTAAATTAATAGTATCTTATTATTTTTAACTTGTAACATATTAATTTTAAGTCACTGTAGCTTTTAGTTTGTGATGAATTTTTAGGTATTGGTAGGTAGAGAGTACAGTAGTTTGTCTCTTCAATAGGCAAACTAGAAACTTTGGTATCTATGTTAGGTTGAATTTTATTATTAATACATATAGTTACAGTTGTAAACTTGTTTTTGTTCTCACCCAATTAAAATTCCTCAGCACTCCTCACCTATTATCCACTCATAGGACACCTCAGACACCTCCTCTAATAAATTAAGACCATATCCCATCTTGTTTTCACTTCCATAATAACCTCTCCTTACTCCATCACACTTTACTCACCAAAATACACTTATCAACCAATACACGGCCACCTCATTCTTACCATACTCACTGACTTTCTACTACACCATGTTCATCCTTCACTGTGTAGCACTATTCACTCTTAGCACCTTGTGCTACCTTTCATCCTATCACACAAACTTAAGTTGCACCCAGCACACTTATTTCCATCATCCATATAATCCATTCAAAGTGGAACCAATTACATTTGCCATTAACCCAGCTATCTACAACTACACAGCTTTAGATCTCGCCTCCCTCAATGGTTCCCCCAATATACTACCCTACAGGCAACCATGAAATACAATAAACTAATACTCAAATACCTAAAGAACAACTACTTAGCATTCCTACTCAGTCTCAGTGGAGATGTTCACCTCAACCCCGGACCTCACCCTTTCAGGCCAACACAATCAGTGCTCAAAACCACTCTGTTAATATCCCCAGAAAAAGTAATGATCTACTCATAATAAACTTAAACATAATAAGCATTTTAAACAAAATACAGGAAATTCATGCAAGCCTAGCTCTATATTCCCCTGACATAGTCCTCCTGACAGAAACCAGACTCAAACCAGATATCCTTAATAATGAAATTCTTCCCACCGGCTATGTCATTCTCAGGCAGGACAGGAAAACAAAAAGGAGTGGTGGTATAGCCCTGCTCTTCAAAAAAACATCTTACATTAGAGAGGGTTAACCTTACCCCCCTAATATCTCCAACTTAAAAATACTCTTGGCTAAAATAAAACTCAACCAAAATAAAAATATCAACATTATAGGTACCTATATTCCTCCTGGCAACATAGACAAACTTGAAACCATCCTGCAATCGTCCACCAATAACCTCCCACAAGAGACCACTATACTACGGGACTTAAATATTAACTGGTACTCCTGCAACTCTGACCACCCTACCACCCATATCAACCTCTGTGGCTTTACCTAATTAATTCAAACCACATCAAGGTTTGATAAAACTATTAAAAAGGAAACCATCCTTGACTGGATTCCCACCAACTACTCCACACTTTCCTATACTTCTGGTGCCCTCTCCGATTCACTCAATGACCACCTCCCAACATACATTATATGTCATCAGGCATATCCTACAAAAATACCATCTACTTACCAAAGTTGCAACACCAAAACTTTCAAGCCTCAAGATTTCATATTATCCCTTAAGTTCTGCAACTGGAAAACCCTCAAAACTTTATCCCTGGACAGTGCAGTCAACTACTTTAACACCACATTTTTAAATATCTTTAATAAAATGACCCCTATCAGGACAATACAAGCAAAATTTAATTACTCTCCTTGGCTCACTAAACAAACAAAATCACTCCTAAAAGAAAGGGATAAAGTGTGGCACGAATGGACCCACAAAAAATCAGTAGTTACTCACCAGAAGTTATCTCCAGCTAATAAATAAAGCCAAAACCCAAATAAGACTTGATAAGAAGAATTACTGTACTAGCTTATAAGCTAAATACCAAAATAATCCTCAAAAATTGTGGACCACTTTAAATAAAATACTATGACCAGGTCAAACTAAAACCCCTCAGCCAACAGCAAGTAATCCCCTAGAATGTTTTGCTACCCAGTTTAATAAATACTTCATTAACTCCATCAAAATCCTTACTAACCAAAACTTTCCATCACTGTCCATCAACCCAACCTCTCTACTAGATAATAACAACACATTCTCCTTAAATACAGTCCCAATCCACAACATACACAAATACTTGCTCAGGCTAAAACCCACAACCCTGGCAGCTCACAACCTATCCTCAACACACTTAAAAATAGCAGCTGAAGCCATCTCCTATCCTGTTTCCCTACTAATTTACCATTCCATATCCGAGCAATGCATCCCCACTCTCTAGAAAATTGCTCACATCATACCCCTACACAAAGGAGGTGCCTCCATCGACTTCTCTAACTATTGGCCCATAGCAATCCTAGCCCCTCTAACAAAAATCCTTGAAAGGTGTGTTCACACCCAAATACTTAACTATCTCCTAGACAATAAATTACTTACAAATACTCAGCATGGCTTTTGCCCCTACCATAGTACTACCACTGCCCTTATTAGCTTCACCAACAGTCAACTTAAAAATAAAGGTGAGCTAGTATCAGCAATCTTTTTAGACTTAACAAAAGCCTTCGATACAGTGTCTCATAACAAACTGCTGACTGCCTTGTCCAAACTGAACCTAAGCTACTCCACTCTAGCCTGGTTTCAGAACTACCTCATAGATCGGCAACAAGCGACAGAGTGGAACAAAGCCTTCTCTCCCTTACTACCAGGGAGTATGGGCATGCCTTAAGGGTCTATTCTCTGCCCCCTCCTTTTTAACCTGTTTACAAATCTCCATAATGCTACAACTCTAGCCACCCTTATACAATATGCAGACGACTCCACTGTCATATATATGTTCTGCCCCAACTCTACCTGAACTACAAAACTTAACACAAACATCCTTCAATGCTATTGAATCATGGTTGGCAGATGCCCAATTAACACAAATACAGACTGGTAAAGCACGGATAAACCAAAAACGCCAAAAAACACAAATCCATAATGCTCCACACTAGAACAGAACACTACGCTCGTAAAGCACTCAAATTTTGAAATGCTTTAATCAACTTAAGTGTACAGAAATATAATCACGATGATCATGTGATAGGTATAATGGTATATACATCTGTCATTTGTTTTAACATTTTATTGACTGGTCTCTGAAGAAGTTAAGCTATCTGTCTTGACGAAAAGTGGATTATATTTCTGTACAATTAAGTTGATTAAAGCATTTCAAAATATGAGCACTTTACGAGCGTAGTGTTCTGTTTTAGTGTGGAGCATTAAGGATTCGTGTTTTTTGGCGTAGATGCCCAATTAATCTTGAACCCAAACAAAACTAAATTCATGCTCTTCCACTCCACTAAATTCAAAACCCAATCCACTTACTTCAACATCACATCCAGTTATAAGACACTGATTGAACCAATACCATCCACCCAACTTCTCAGTGGTGTTATTGATCAAAATCTGATGTTCGACTTACACATTGCCCAGACTGTAAAAAAAAGTACACAAGAAAATAGGTACCTTATACAGATGCAAAAACTACCTAACCACAAACTCCAGAATAACCATATCCAGCACTCATCTTCTGTCAACTTTACTATATACCTCACTCATCCTCACCAACCTCTCCAAATCAAGCCTAAGCAAGCTAGATGCCTGCTATAACAAGATAGCTAAATTTGCCACTAGCTGTCCTCCAAGAACCCATCACTGTAAGACCCTAAGACAACTATCTTGGTTAGAACTACCCCACCAACACATTTTCACACAACTCTCTACCGCCCAGCAAATGTACTATAAACCCGATAAAACAACAGCTCTATAAGGCCTCCTCAATTCCCATATAAGTACCCATCCACTAAGATCCACTACTAAAGCTCTAATTGAAATAACTAGGAGTAAAATATCTCAGGTGTCCCTCTATACTCCTCCTACATCCTAAACTGTGGAATGTCTTACCACTTGAAATTAGAACTATAACTACCTTAAAAATTTTCAAGCATCACATTAAAGCCCACCTCACCAACTCCTGGACTTGTACATGTACTGGGCATGGGTAGCCCAAACCATGGAACTAGCAGATTTTAAAATTTTAATTGCATATGCAATGAGCACTGAATTTAAATCATATGACTACCTTATGTTTTTTGTCCCTTCTCACTGTTAATATATATCAGATTTTAAGTATTCAGTTTGCTATGCTACCTGTATATAAGACTAAGTATTGTAATTGCACTCTTATTGTATACAATATCACTGCCTACAAGTACTGTAAGAACTTGTCTCCTAGAATTTATTTTATTTTACATTTGTTGACCAGGCTAGTCCAGCTGGATATATGTCCATTTTTAGTAGAGGCCCAGGGAGAAAAGCTCCACAAAACACAGTTTATATGTAACATTTTACAGATGCAGGTACATTACAAATTTTTGCAATTCTTTACATTTCCTTACATTTTTGCTTTCAGAATTACAGTAAATATCATATATGGATAGTCATATGAAGATATCTCTCATAACATTAGATTAATATATAAAAGCACACTCTCTTTACAGTTAACAGAAAAGTAACTAGCTTATACTGGTACAGTGATCAGTACCCAGAGATAAGTGAGGTACTTGGTCAGGGTTAGCACAAGGGCATAACCAGTGTGATTTAAAGTATGGTTTCAGTTTAATGGTGTTATTGAGGGAAGGGAGGTCAGGTCACTTGGGAGTGAGCTCCAGGTTTTGCCCACGGTATTAGAGAACAAAGAGTCACCAGCCATATTGGTGGTTTTACCTGTTTGTACAAGTAGCTTATTTGATGAGCGTAAGGTCTTAAGCTTATTGTAGGGCTGACACGGTTGGTAAGTATAGGCGTATTAGTAGGTTGATACAAGATCTTGTGGGCAACTGTTAATTGGTTAAATAGTAGTAGATTTAGCAATTCTAGCCATCCTAGTAGTTCAAGATTGTAACAATGATGGGTTCTGAAAGCAGACCCGGTTGCAAATCTGGCAATATTATTGTAGGAGATAGCCAGCTTGTTCAGGTTGTTTTTACACAGTTTAGTATATATATAGGGGAGGCATAGAGAAGAGTAGAGATTAAGTGGGTACGGGCAATAGTAGCCCTGGCTAGTGGAGTCAGAAAGGGTTTGATCCTATAGAGGGATCCTAACTTTTTGTTGACTTTTTAAAGTACTGTTAATATGAGAATCAAAGTTAAGGTTATCAATTAGTACCCCAAGAAGTTTTGTAGTAGGATCAAGAGATATGATAGTACCATTGCTTGATATAACAGTAAAGTTAAGTGGGGAGGCCTACAGGTGGGAGTGAATAGTAAGAGTTTTTTTTTTGGGGGGGGGGGGTGTTCAAGATGAGGCATCGGTGTAGAAGCCGTTTCTTGACTGTATTAAACACATTTTGGGTTAGGGTCTGTAGGTCTGATGGAGAAGTGGCTTAGCATATTAACGTGGAATCAATCTGTGTATTGGATACAGGTAGCTTGAGGTATTACAGAATGTAAGTCATTTATAAAAATAGAAAATATGAGAGGGCCTAATATGGAGCCTTGAGGGACACCAAGGGCAATGGGGCGGTGGGTAGATAACTTGTTCTCCCATAGTAGAGCCTGCAGTCTATTGTTTAAGTAGGATTGGGACCATTGTATAGCCAGTGCATCTAGTGACAGGTTTTTGAGTATGTTTGAGAGTAACTGGTACTTAACCATTTCGAAGACTTTCGAGAGATCAATAAAGAGGGCTGAGGATAGAGTGTCATTACTGCAATTTTTGTTGATACAGTCAGAGAAGGATAAGAGGACAGAGGTGGTGCTATGAAATGACCTAAAACCATGCTGGCAGTTAGATAGTAAGTTGTTTTCTATTTTGTAGTTTAACAGTTGTTTATGAATGCATTTCTCCATGATTTTTGCCAGTGGAGATAATATAGCTATAGGTCTGTAGTTAGATAATTCATTACCACCTTTATGCAGGGGGATATGTGAAATGTTCCAAATTGATGGGATAGTTCCTTCAGTTATAGTTCTAGTAATCAGGATGGAAATGGGATAGGCTATGGCTTTTGCAGCTTTTTTGCAGGTATTCTGCAGGTAGTAGATTGGCAGAGAGGGTGGTTGGTTTAAGTTTTTGAATAAGGGTGCAAACAAGGGATGCAGGAACAAGTTGAAGGTGAAATGATGGGGGAGAGATAGAGGTAGTCAGATATAAGGTGTCAGGGGATAGTGGATTGGCAAGAGATTGAATGGTCTCTGTAAAGAATGTGTTAAAGGTATTGGCAATTTGCTTTGGACTATCGTGATCAGAGTCTAATGGGGTGGGGGTGTGATGGAACGACCTGGGTGTAAGATTGTATTAATGCCTGACCAGAGCATTTGTGGTTTGTTTTGGTGGGTTTGTTGGAGTTGAAAGTAAATGTTTCTTTTATCCAACAGTATGGCTTTTTTTGTATCACTTCTTAGCTGTCTTAACTTTAATTGATCTGCAGGGCTTTTAGTAGTACGCCAATTGGTCCAGACTTTATTTCTAAGGAGGATTGTTTGTTTGGTTGCTTTTGAGAGCCATGGGGCAGGTTTAATCCTTGTTCTAATCGTGTGTGTTGGTGCATGGTAGTCTAAAATGGCTAAGAATTTAGTATTAAAGTATTTTACTGCTTCCTCTAGAGGTATGTGTTTTAGGGGTGACCAACCACATGCCTTAAGTTCATTTTGAAAGATGTCTGGGTTAAAATTTTTGTTGCTCCTTATTGTCCTATAGTTGGTTGGGTTTGGAACGTCACTCATTATCTGATTATGAAGGTGAGTGAATGGTCGCTTACATCTTCGAGGAGGGTTCCTACTTTGTAAGTTTGGTGGTGACTATTTATGAGAATCCAGTCTAGGGTGCTTTCCTTGTTATTAACTTTGTTGGTCCTTGTGGGAGACGTAATGGTTTGAGTAAAACCATATAGGTTAAAATGAGTAGTAGGCTGTTCAGAGGTACAGCTCCTCCAGTTGATATTAAAGTCACCGAGTACTATGGTTTCTTGGGGATAGTTAGTGGAAAGCCAGCTAAGGATATCCTCTAGGGTGTTATTGCCTGGAGGGAGATAAACACAGATGTTATAGATGGATTTACATTTATTGAGCTGAATCTTGGAAGTAAGGATTTCAGCATTACTAGTTAGAGGTGGTTCACAGTCTATAGAGGTCACCTGTAACCCAGATTTGTATAGAATAGCTACTCCCCCACCCTCCTTAGCTTTACAGTCTATTCTGAAGATATTGTATCCGGGCGGAATAACCTCATTGTCTTGTGCTGCTGGCTTGAGCCATGTTTCAGTGAGACATAGGATATCAAATGAATGTACATCTATGAGAGCATGTAGGTGGGCAATCTTATTTATGCTCCGAATATTGACTTATAATGGTATACATTCATAACTAGAAGCACTGTTATACAAGATTATTGGTTTTGTCTCCCACTTGACCAATTTACTCTGTTCTAGTCTTTTTACCGTTATGAATGTCTGTTACTGTTTATTTCTTTAATGTATTATACAATTTTCCTTCTAACAACAAAATAGTTTACTAACAATGGAGCTTTTCTCCCCGGGCCTCTGCTGAAAAAGGGTTTTATGTCTTAATCTTTATGACTCTCCCGGTAAACAAATGTAAAATAAATGTTGTGTCTTTCGGCTTATCCCGGTTAGGGGTCGCCACAGCGGAACTCTGGTCCGCTAATGTTTGGTAGTGGATTTTTACGTGCCGAGTTACCAGCCCTGACGCACAACCTTCAACGAAGGTGCGCCCATTCACGCATACCTCCATACAGAAGACGCTCTAGCTGAGAATCAAACGGGACAACGTCTTGCTGTGAGGTGACAATGCTACCGCAGCACCACTACCGTAGGTAAAATAAAAAAAATAAATTATTTATGAGCTTTAGTAGTTTAGTTTGTATAAAGGAAGAATTCAAAAACTGAGGAATGTTAAGATGGCACTGAAGGAATGCATTAGTCTTGTATACAATTAAATCAATATGGTGGATAAATGTGTCAAATCTTTTAAAAGAAATCTTTTAAATACAAAGTGAAGATAGTTTTAATCTATTACCTATTAAATAATGGCAACAAAAGGAAATCATTAATTAAATCTGCTAAACTTAAACAGATAAGACAATATATGTTCAGATGTACAATATTTAAATAAATTAGGTTATGAAATGTTATCTGCTTCATTTAACAAAAATAGTAGAGGAACTGCTATACTCTTGAGGAAATCTACTGTAATGCCTCAGGCCACAAAATCCATTAATGATTCCAAAGGAATGCATATATATATATATGCAATAATTAAATATAATGGCAAACTCTATACGCTACCTAATTTTTACTGGATCCCTGGAATAAGTGCGAGAGTGGCTAAAGATCACTTAAACTTACTACAAAGTCATTTGAATGATAGTTTAATTTTAGTAGGGGATTTTAACTGCATATCTAGTATAGAAAATACAAGTGAACATAAGAAAGCTATGTCACTGTTCTTCAATCATAGGTTCATAGGTGTTTACTAGGGTTCCTATTATGTAGTTGAATGTTTAAGTTATCGAACGCTCAAAACCGCAACCAGCCAATTACACAAATTTTTTTTCAGGGGAATAGTTTGCTTGGCCGTCATCGGGGATTTGCCATTTTCCCCGATGTGGAGCGATCTCAGAGTCGGTATATTTAGTTGGGGGGGGGGGTGTAGGGTGAAAGCAAATTTTCTCAAGGGGAAATAAATTTGTCTAATTGGCCAGTCGCTGTTTTGAGCGTTCGACACTGAGGTGTCGACAAGAAGTCATTTGACAACCTAAGTGTTTGACCTTCTAATATAGACCCGTTTACTATGCTAACAACCACAAGGGCCTTTTTTAAGCCTAGCCATGCATCCCAAATCTCTGCTATGTTCTGGTGCCCTTGATAAGTGTAAGCAGGGGCTTGTGAGATTAAACATTTACAAGCAGGGGCCTAGAAGATGAACCATTTACAGCCTGTGTTCACTGGAGTCATAGGTGCCAAACCAGGTATGAATTTCCTGTTCCACAACCAGTTGTCCAAGTTGCACTGGAAATGAGTTAGAGCAGAACTCTGCTTCACATGGATGGGGAGCCTGTTCTAGAGAAGGGCTAGACTCTGGGAAACATACATGTCTCTCCATCAGGTCCTATTTATATCACAGGCAAAGTCTAAGTCTTCAGAATGGGTAATTCTGATGCTGTTTGTTTTGTGGATATGCAGGAGGTCCAACAGAGTGGGGTCTGATAATGTCCAGTATGTTAGGAATAGATTACCCCTTAGCCTATACCAGACAGAACACAGGGATAGGCCCTTGAGGCAGAATGCACAGGACATTTTACTTACTCCCTGTATTATTTTAGTGAGGAACCTCTATGGACGCTCCAAATTTTAGATATGCCTGGTTAGGTACATACCAAAGGGGACAGTGTACTCAGTGATAGGCCTCATGAATGCCAAATATAGTGGAGCAATGACCTTCTTAGACCTAGATGCCATACCTTTGTTTATAGGTTTTGCAACATAGAATGATTTCCTCACTATTATAGACATGTGATAGTCAAAGGCTAGATTACTGCCTGTGTGTGTCCCTAAGTCCCTGACTACTGGGTCAACTCTAAGGGGTGTGTTGTGAATATGATAGTTACCAGGGGTGGATTCCTCCTTGAAAGGTACTTTTATACATTTCTTGGCATTTAGTTTTAGTCCATGGGTTTGACACCAGTTGTTTGTCTGTGCCAGCCCTTCCTGGAGAACAGTTGTTTTGGTGTGGGATTCAATACAGCTCCTAATTAGCAATCATCTGCAAATTGAGTCAGCCAGAGACCACTGACATTGGCCACAACTTCATATAAGTAAATGCCAAAATAGAGTGGCCCATGGCCCAACCCCTGAGGAACTCCACTTGTAACTGGTCCCTTTGTAGAGGGTGACTCCCCAATTCTAACTTCCTAGGTCCTGTCTATGAGCCAGCTAGCTCTCCACTGGGTGACATATGGGTTTGTACCTAACCTCGAGTTTGTCAACAATGCTCTAGTGGGGTAATGTGTCAAATGCCTTGGTCTGGTCAAGGTATACAATGTGAAACATTTTGCCCTCATCCATTGCTCTGGTGACCTTCTCAAAGACGTCCACCAGGCTAAGTAGGCGTGACCTGCCCTTGAGATGAAACCACACTGGGTTGGGTCCAGTTCCTGGAGATTTACTACATTATTTATCATTTCCATGATAATTCATTCCATGGCTTTGCATACAAAACTAGCGAGACTTATGGGTCTGTAGCTTCCAGAGTCTGTAGATTCCCACCTTTGTACAGACAGTAACAGTTGCTGTTCTCCATTCATGAGGCATAAAGCCTATTTGGAGGCTACAGTTAAAAAGCAATTCCAGAGGGCCCGATAGGTCATGTTTCATGCTATTTAGAATGCATCCTGGGATACTGTCTGGGCCCATTGATGCAGTGCTCTTGGCCTTAGAGATTAAGGCCTGTTCCCTAATGATAGCAGGGGGAGTTATATATGATGGCATTTCCTATGTTAAGGTTGAGGGGGAGAGAAGGGTACAGTTGGAGCTGAAATTGTCAGCCAGTAGGTTTACTATATCTTCTGTCTCAACAGAGGTGGCTCCATTTACAATGAGCTCTACCCACAAGTGTGTATTGCCTTTGAGGCTGCGGACATAGCAAAGGAATGACTTGTGGTTGTCCTTGGCCTGTGGGGCCAAATTTACCTCAAATTTGGCTTCTGTTGACTTTATCTGTCCTCTGTTAGTTGTTTGTTTAATTTGATGAGAGTCATTTATCCTACTGGGTGCTGCACCTCCTAATTTTGGCTATAATTTTCATCCTTCTGTTACACAGCCTATTGATTTTGTGATTCCACCAGGGTGGCTTGTTTTTTGAGTTAGTTATTCTTATGTACAAGGGACACAAACTAGAATTCACAGGATTTATGCCTCTACGAATATACTTAATGGGAATTATTTTAAAACTTCTCCTTGTCCTTTATCAGATCATAATGCACTAAGTATTAATATATTAATGGGTATAAGGAAATTTCAGACTTATAGAATCCCAGTATATATGATAAAAATGAAAAGAATGTAACAGTTAACTCAAGGAACAAATCGAGAACTGTTTTATCTTTGGTAATGGTCAGGCTAGTAAAGTCATATTACGGGACTTCTTAAAAAAAGTATATTAAAGATAAAATGGGAAGATCGGCTATTACTAAAATGAAAGTGTGTGATAAAGAGTTGTTGGAAATACAAGATGAAATACACAAAGTTAGGTATGAACAACAGAGAGATTAGATGATAGCGAACTTGTTAAAAAAATAATAAAATATGAAGCAGTTTTAACGCATAAAGTGGAGATAGTGTTAGAAAAAATAAAATTGTACAGTTATGTGATAACTTCAAAAATTTTACATAGATTAGCTGATAGAAGTAGGATGTAAAGCAAAAAGGCACAGATCAATAATATCCAAAAATCCTCGCACAATAAGCTTAATTCAGACATTTTTAAAATATTCTACGATGGTAAAAATAATAATCCTGACTGAAACAATACAAACAGTAGAAGCTGATGTGGAGGAAAAAAAGTACATATGCTGTGTTTGATGTAGAAGACTAGGAAAGGGGCGAACAAATAAGAGAAGGCGCTAAAAAAAATGTTTTTTCTTGAGATAGACTAGGAAATGTGAAATATCACAACATACCATGAAAGAGAAGGGTGACATAATAAAACTGAATACGAAAAGTATAAAACAGAGTTGAGTAGTGGTGTTAAGCTGGTAAAGAGTGAAGACTGATGTAACATATTTTACAGATATGATGACATTGTGCATATAATGCAGAAACAGCAATATAAAAAAAAAAACTTATGGGGATGATACAAGACAGTCACCGGATATGAGAAATACACAGGGACACCAGTTTTAGTAAAAAAATAAATAAATTGAAATTCTTGATTTAATGGTGTGGAAAACAGGAAGATTATTTGATATTATAAAACTCAAAAAAGCAAATGAGACCGCAATTTTTTTTGCCTGCAAACATAACACATGGTACAGTTAATTAGTGCAGTAAGATATGCTGTGATTATAAAATGATACGGTTTTGATTGAAGACTAACTGTAATGTAAGATGGAAAGGAAAGACAATATTACAGGATAGGAAGTGATAAAATAAGTAATGGAGTACGAGAATTTGTTTTAGGATAAAATTGAAAACCTACTTATGTGAGGAAATTGATACAAATTGAAATTTTTATTTTTGACAGTGAGTGAACTATATAGGCTAAATTCAGTGAGAACACACAAGGAAAAAGTTTTTACAAGTGTACTAGGAGAGTATGAGAAGGGTGTAGAAATGAAACATGTTAAGTCAGACATAATAATCATGTTACAAAATGTGGAAAGAACTTTGCTAAGGTCAGTCACCGCAAACTGACAACTTATTAAAATTCCAAGTCCTGCCAAACCTGGATGAGACAGAGGCCTACTCTGAGCTATACACGACACCTCTGTACAACCAAATTCATAGCTGCATAGAGGAGGCAGTAGCTGTCAGAGTCCAACCTATGATTACTGGCAAAAATAAACTAGCCTGGTGGAGCTGTAACAAACAGGCTTTTCAACAAATGGGAAAAAATCCTCTCCAAAGCAAAGGAGGAATAGACTTCACAGTGCAAAAAGACACTCACCAGTCTAAAACAAATCAGACAACTGGTCAAATCTGCCAAAGCAAATTATGAAGCAAAGATAGCCTCCCAGGTGAAAGATAGCTATAAGGCTTTTTTTTTTTTTTTAATTATGCCCGTAACTTCAGGGGTAACACTCAGCATTGTGCTGAGTTAATCATAAATGGCAAAACTTACAACCAGCACAGAACTATGGCAAACCTGCTGGCTGACAAGTTCAGTTCAAACTTCTCCCCCCATCACTTCCTAAAAACAAACCCTCCCCCCATGGGTCCTGACGGCATTCCAGGATGCTTATGAAACAGATGAAAACAGACTCTATAAGGGTCAGTAGAAACCTCCAGACGGGATTTGTCCCAGAGGAATGAAGGACTGCAACAGTCATCCCTCTGCACAAGGGCGGGGCTATCAACTGATTCAGGGAACTACAGACTCATAAGGTTGACCAGTCTTATCTGTGAGGTCATGGACAGAATTATCATGGACATGATCAATAACAACATACTCTCCAAAACCTGGACCAGACCCAATCTGGCTTTGTCAAAGGGAGGTCTTGCCTAATCAGTCTAGTGGGCTTCTTCGAGAAAGTCATCAGGGCCATGGTTGAGGGTGAAATGGTAAACACTCCTTATTTAGATCTGGCTAAAGCTTTTTATCCAATCCCCCACATTATCAGATGCATAGCCAACTGGCTCACTGGCAAAATATATGTCCGGACAGGTGAATGCACTTCTGATAAGAAGCGTGTTACTAGCAGTGTCCCACACGGCTCAGAGTTGGGACCCCCACTATCTGCTATATACTTCTCTGAAGTGAAGGCCAATGTTGGGGACCTCTGGCTCATCAAGTTCACTGACAACTGTAAGCTGGAAGCAATCACTGAAAATCCCCAAACAATGCTGACATCCTCCAAACAGGCCTAAAATGAAAAAAAAAAATGGCTGGTGCCAAAACCATGGTCCGAGTCTAAATGCTAAAAAATGTGTAATCATACCCTTCAGTAAATCAGATATGCC
Source organism: Protopterus annectens (assembly GCF_019279795.1). NCBI lineage: Eukaryota > Metazoa > Chordata > Ceratodontiformes > Protopteridae > Protopterus > Protopterus annectens. The sequence continues at coordinate 519,882,886 of NC_056743.1, read as the reverse complement.
TAAAACTAGACTTAGTGGTGAGGGACCTAAGAACACAGATAAATAGCAGCCTAAACTTTGATCACCATGTAGCTACAGTAGTGAGGAAATCTTTGTGTGTGGCTCAACTTATAAGTAAAGGCATGACATCAAGATCAAAAGAAGTCATAGTGCTACTCTACTCGGCCCTCATCAAGCCCATAATAGAGTACAATGCTCCCCTCTGCATGTACCCAACTATGGGACTTAAACCAACTGGAGTGGCCCAGAGTTTCTCATTAAAAAAATACAAAGAGTAAGATGTGTCTTATGCAGACTGACTAAAGGCCCTATCTCTTTACTCCATTTCATATCATTTATTGACAGGGAACTTGTGCCTGACCTTAAAGGCGTTCTCTAATCCAGCCTTGATGAAGAATGTTACATATTCGCAAGAAAAATTATGTAAGGGTTACACGTTCCATGGACTTGAACCTTATTTGTGACCCTAACAGAACTTGCTGGAGAGAAAGATTTGTATCTCAAATGCTACCTCGTCTTAGGTTCATAGCTAAGTACTGGGCTAGCTGCACTCATGGGCCATTTTAAGCCTGGCCAATTTCTCTTGGGAAAATCAAACCTTGTACCTTTTGTCTATCAGGTAAACAATTTAACCATTATGGCAACACCCAAACCTATGGAATGAACTTCGCATCTAAGTAGATCATTGCCTGTCAATCGCTCTCTTCAAAAAGATTTTGGATAAATGGATGGGGAACAGTAAATTCACTACTGGGGTAATTCCCATGTTCCATACAGACAAAGGCAGTCTGTAAAATGACTCTGGGCTCCAATACCCAAAGACCCACAACCCTGACATCACCCAATCCCATATATGGAGAATTAAGATATAATATTGTCATATCCTGGGTTTACTGCCTAGGATTGTAAAGGCTCTTGTGCCATTAGCCTAATAATCAGCTATGAACCTATGGTTGACATTATTAAAAGACAAATTCTAGAGTAATTATTAAATTCCAAAAAACTTTGGTTCCACCAATAAGCTCTAGTATATCCCAGTAAACACAAGGATGCAGTTCTTCACACACGGTTTGTTTAAAGACTGTCATGACACAGGTGTTAAGGCACCTACACAAACTAAGTCGAATGAGTTATTGGTGTCTAAGAGTGATTCGTTGACCAGGACCAAGAAGGGGCAGAATGCTCTAATTATTTCTAACGCATCCTATGAAGCTAATGCTTTAGCTTCTGACATTGAGGGCGAGCATTCCAATGAGAGTTCAGATATACCCAATGGTTAAAGATCTCGCCACAATAGTCGTACACATGGGCTGGATATTACTGCACCGTTATCCAGCAGTAATATTAACATATCTGATTTCACTTTTGATTTCTCTTTATACGACTTAGACTTTGAGGCCAAGAGAATAGGCACTAAACCTAAGAGAGTGCTTCCGACTAAAACTTATTCTGCAGCTGTTGAACCTACACATCACCACAAGGTTAATGGTCATATATTAAGTTCGCAACCTTTGCAACCATTTGAAACACAGAAAGACAGTCATAGTCTATTCAATCAATTTTTAACTTTTGACTTTGAAGTAGATAATGTGAATGGAATGGACAAAGTTATACACACACAAGAAGAAAGAAACAAAGAGACTGGCAGTTTGAAGTCTATGATTTTTATGATGGGTAAAAAATTAAAGACCATTAATGGTCTAAAAGTAGATAATATGTATTTACAAAAGTGTATAGATTTTAAGATTGTCCCAAAAGGTTTAAGATTCTTCAAATTACCTATGGGCATTGATTTGACAGACACTGGTAAAAAAGAATTTAATAGTTTATTTGATGAATGTGGATTTAAATATATTAGATTATTGATGAAATTTTATGATGAAAGATTAAGTAAATTAATCAAAGAAGTGGATGATTTAAATACTATGATAGTGAATGATTTATTATTTAAGGATTGCGAGAAATTGTATAACAAACAATATATAGAAGTGGGAAAATGGGCATCCACTCTATGTAAACGTAAAAACGATAAAATGATGAGGGACAAAGATCAGTACCAACAACAATTGGCCTATGTATGGCCCAAGAAACGAAATTTTTCTATGGGAGAACGCAATAATAAGGGGCATCATTACAATCAAGAGACCAAATATGCAGGGGGTGGCTATCAAGTTTTTGAAGAATGTGGTGAATATACTAATACACAGGGTTTTCAGAAATATCCGAGGGACAAAAATCCACCATATCAGAAAATGTATCAAAAACCATACGCACGGGGGAACGAATGGGAGAGGAAACCCTGCCATTAACTTCGAATAAATATTCAAACAACGATGAAGTCACTGTTAAAACATCCCCTGATACATGTAATGGAAGTTCTGATCAGTGCACTGTTTTAGGCAACAATGAAATTTTAATTAAAGAGAATATTTATTCTTACCGCAATTTTAATATTTATAATTATTCTAAACTGCATATCGACAAAGTACATTTTATGCTATTTGAGAAGGGTATGAAGTATATTCCTAACCCTAAATTCAAACTAACCGATGTATTAATAGACTTCAAGAAATATATCAGGAAAATTAATTTAGAAGTTTTTTACAAGGACAAGATCACCAACAATGACAATGGAGGGGGTGACAAAATATGTCCATCTTTTACTATTAAGAGTAAATTTACACCACCCAATCACCCCACCATTGATATATTTGACAAAGTAGTAACCAGATAAATATATAATGAATATAACCAATTGAAAAGTGTGAAGGAATATCAAAATTTGACAAGACGAGATCACATTATTATATGCTTTAAAGGAAGATAGCTCCATCAGAATAATGAAACCCGATAAAGGGGGGGGCGGGGCATTGCTATATATGACAACATGATTTATATTCAGAAAATTTATGATATATTGTATTCTACAGGTAATTATGAAACAGTTTCCAGGAATGAGCTTCATATAGCATATCAAAGAATAGATTCTTACATTGAAGAATATTTATTAGATGCAAGAATCACGGAAGAAATATACAAGTTTATTAAGGTAATTTATCCTAAATTAGCTACTATGGTAGGCATTCCAAAGACACAAAGATACAAAAGACCCCCCACAGAGACCCATAGTATCGGGTAGTTATTCGAAAACTTTTCAAATAGGGAAATTTATAGATATAATGCTTAAAAATGTATATACTTTTATACCGCATATGGTTAAAGATTCTTGGTGCTTTGTTTCCCAGTACCCAGTGTTGGATACCGACAGTAACAGCCCCAAATTTATAGTCACAATTGACGTGATTGACCTCTTTTCATGCATTCCTAAAGAGGATGGACTGGAAGCTTTCACAAACAGTCTGATGAGACATACAGACTTAGAATGGGACACTATATGTTTGATCACTGAAATTATGTCATTAGTATTAGATAATAACTTTATTTATTTTGAAGGTGAACTCTTTAGACAGATTAGAGGTGTTGCAATGGGGGCAGCATGCGCCCCCATTTATGCTAACATGGTTATGTTGAATTGGGAGGACAATGTGTTATTTAAGAGCAAGTACCATCAAAATGTTCAATATTATTCAAGATTCTTGGACGATATTTACATTATATGGCAAGGAGGTGAAGACACATTGCTAGAATTTATTGAGTTCATTAATAATAGTAGTGATTATTTAAAATTCACATATTCTTTTGACTCAAAGGGCTTGCCTTATCTTGACACCTATATAACACATGACGAAGGGAAAGTAAGTTCTAAAATTTACAGAAAATCCACATTTTCCAATAATTATCTTGACTATTCAAGTTGTCACCCTCCTAATGTAAAATACAATGTTTTTAAAGGTCAATCTATTCGAGCAGCCAGAATGGTATCAGAATTGGATGAATTACACAAAGAGCTATCACAAATTAAAGAATGTTTCAATCAAAGAGGATATCCTCCAAGTATGATGGAAGATGTGGTGTCCTATATTGTTGAACATTGGGGCACGAAATACAAACCTTTATTAGGTTCGGGAGAAATTCAAAATAATCCCATCCTTAACAAAGACGGTGTCAATCCCTGTTTTCAGAGAGCTTGCATTATACCTTATTGTATTGGAGCAGATAATATCAAGAAGATCATTTACAAATTTTGGCATTTGATAAGCAGTGAACAGGATTTGGTTAAAGTCTTGGGTACTAAACCTAAATTTGTTTATAGGATGGGACACAACTTGAAAAAATTACTCGAACAAAATAGTAAAAAAGGAATATGCTCGAATATTCCCAAGAATTTTGCAAGGAGAAAATGTGGATTTTTGTAATTACTGTAAATATATGTCTAGTGATGACAAAATATTTTTAAGAAATGGACACAAAAGTATAATTGTGTGTAAAGAGGGTAATTGCAATACCAAACAGGTAATATATTTGGCTAAGTGTGGGGCTTGCACAGCGTTCTACGTTGGTAGAACAGAACGCTGTTTGAAAAAACGGATTTACGATCACACATATTGCATTAGGACAAAGGATTCAACTAATGCCTTGTATAGACATATTGAGACATCAGGAGAACAACATACATTCAAATTTGCAATTTTAGAGGTGGTCTCAAATGATCCTAGGGGAGGTGATATTAGGAGTCTATTGGAATTTAGAGAATCATGGTGGCAAATATTTCTTGATGCCACCAGCTTACCAGGCTTAAACGATAGTATTTCTATAAAATCATTACTATTTAATCGATAATTAATTAAATTCACATTTAATATATTCTTCAGAATAATTATTCATGCATTTTCATTCACATATATATAGCAAACTCATCATCAAATAATTGGTATTTATATTAGTATTATGAATTGATTACCATCACAACAATGTACGTTTTATCCACTGTTCAACTGGTTTCTTAAAAGTTGTTTTAAAGTTTTTTTAAATGTTACTGTTTTTTAAAAGTTACTAATTTTCACATTTCATACATGGAGTTAGATGTGCAGTAATATATATATTTTTTTAGTAATCTTAGATATTTACATATATTTATTTAATAAATACTATTTATATATACATTTATTAAATATTTTTATATTAAACTTCCTATTATGAATTTGTACTTAAACTCAGCAATTTTGAACATTTAATATATAATGTTTAATATCCAATATTTTATATTATTATACTTTAGTGTATTTATGTCCATTCAATACTAGAGCATGGAAGAGTTTTTTATTATGTTAAGATTTTTTTATGTCAAGATTTTAACAATTAGTTACGTAAACACTCAAGTTTATAGAACCTAATACTGAATTGATAGTATGATTTTTTTAGGGAGTTTTTAGTTAACATTCATACATATTGATCAGTATGGTATTAGAAGTTATATCCAGTTCTCATTTTCCCACATTATTGCACTACATAGACTACACAAGTTTTTCATTCAGTCCACAGTGTCTGTCATCCTTCTTATTACTATTATTATTATTATCAATATTATCCATTAACTTTAAGTAAAATATGAGCAAGTATTATTGTGAACATGATTATACACTGCAAAGGTTGCGCTATTATTTCATTCACTGTTCAAGTTGATGTTTTATAATAACAGATTATGCTCTTATTGTAATACTGTATCTTTAAAGAGCAATTAGGTTTTTGGCGCCAAAGAATTTATTTAAAGTGTATGACAGTTATTTTTCACTAGTTCTGAAGAAGACCAGATAATATGGTTGAAAGCGCTAAACTCTAACTAATTTTTGGCGTTTTTTATTTTGTTACACGTTATTTATATGTGTCAGTCAGTATATGCGCCTTGTTCTTATATATTTTTTATCAGTATCGTAGTTTTAGTCTGTGTCATTCGTTTGTCTTACTGGCGTTGTGTGGATTAAACAACCCGTGTGTGAAGAACTGCATCCTTGTGTTTACTGGGATATACTAGCGCTTATTGGTGGAACCGAAGTTTTTTGGTAAACTGTTATTTCATTAATTCTTTCTAATTATTAAATTCATAAGTAGTTACTATGCATGCAAGCCTGCAGGCCACTGAAAAGCCTAGCCCAATTTCCACACTACCCCAAACCACTGTCTGGTTAAGTGACTTGCTCAAATTCACACAGCAGGTAAATGAAAGCTGAGGGAATCAAACCATGTACCACAGGAATCAACTCAGTAACAGCTCAAACCATAATCCTCTGTGCTAAGTTATGGAGAATAGTTAGTATACAGAGAACTATGAACTGATGTTATGTGAATTTGGAATGTTACTATGACAAAACAAACTTAAAACAAACTGCGGTGGTGGTGCTGCGGTAGCGTTGTCGCCTTACAGTCAGACGTTGCCCGTTCGATTCTCAGTTAGAGCGTCTTCTGTGTGGCAACATGCGTGAATGGGCGTTCCTTCGTTGAAGGTTGTGCGTTAGGCCCGGCAAGCCAGCACGTAAAACTCTACTGCCAATCATTAGCAGACTGGAGTTCTTGCTGTGGTGACCCCTAACCGGGAAAAGCCGAAAGACACAAACAAACTAGGCCAAAATAAGATAGAGTGTTTAGAGACAGAAAAATAAATGCATTAACTGAATAGTGAAAATGTAAAAGAGCTGATTAGAGGACAGCATTATTACTATCTGAAAATAAGAAAGGAAGTGGTAGCATGACCTTTCAGGAAATGTACACAATCTATAGGGAGCAGCACAAAAACATTAATATGAAAGAGGAAATATGTTGTGATGAAGGAATTTTGTAAGCAGTATAAGAATTTGTAAAACAATTGTAATTGGATATGAAGGTAGAGAAAGATAGAGAGAGAGGTAAAATGGGAAGTAAATACAATAACTGGAGCATACTGAGGGACACCCTGTCCGCATGAAAGATGATGAAAGGCTCAACTACCATGAGGGCCTGTAATTCAGACACCCTTCTTGCTGAAGTGATGGCTAAAAGGAAGGCTGTTTTCCAAGAAAGAAATTTTAACTCTGCACTTGCAGCTGGTTCAACCCGCGGTGGTGGTGCTGCGGTAGCGCTGTCGCCTCACAGTAAGACACTGTCCGGTTCAATTCTCAGCTAGAGCGTCTTCTGCGTGGAGACATGAGTGAATGGGCATACCTTCGTTGAAGGTTGTGCGTCAGGGCTGGTAACTCGGCATGTAAAAATCAACTACCAATCATTAGCAGACCGGAGTTCCGCTGTGGCGACCCCTAACCGGGAAAAGCCAAAAGACAAAACAACAACTTGCAGCTGGCTCAAAAGGAGGAAGAGTGAGTTTTTCCAATACAAAGTTAAGGTCCCAGGCTGGAGTGTGTCCTCTCCTGCGTGGTCTTAAGTTTTTGGCCCCTCTGAGGAACTGCTTGAGCAGTGGGTGGGAAAAGAGGGGTGGTTCTGTGTTGTAATGAGCTGAAATGGCTGAAGTGTGAATTTTGATGGAGGAGAAGGAAAGGCCCCTGTGAAACATCTCAGTTAAGCATTGAAGAATCTGAGGTAAATTGGGCGCCTCTGTGGCCATCCCTTGAGTTTGGTTCCAGGCACAGAAACTTTTCCATTTTTCAGCATAAGAATTTCTAGTACTATGCCTCCTTGCCTCCAAAATGACATCCAACACTTGTTTACTGAGGGATGGTAATGGAGAGATTAGGTAATTAGCCAGGCTGCCAGGTTCAGGGTTTGAAGCTGGGGGTACAGAATCTGGCTCTCCTGCTGTGACAGCAGGGTAGGGGTCTGAGGCAGGTGCCATGGGGCTAGCAGTGATATACTGCACAAGAGGGGGTACCAGTGTTGGCGTGGCCAGTCTGGTGCAATCAGTATCATCCTTGGTTTGTCCTGTTGATCTTTAGTAGTACTGTGGAGAGGAGAGATGGAGGAGTAAAGGCATAAACGGATAGATTTTTCCAGCTGAAGGACAGAGCATCCACTTTCCAAGCTTGTTTGTGGGGAGTCCTTGTGCAAAATTTGTCCAACTGGTAGTTCTCGGGGGAGGCAAACTGGTCTATATCTGGGCTCCCCCATTTGTTTATCAACAGGTTGAAAGTCGTTGGTTCCATTTTTCACTCGTGTGGGTCCATGAGATTTCTGCTTAGTTCGTCTGTCAGTGTATTTAGTTTCCCTGGCAGGAATTGAGCCTGTAGATGCACTTGGTAGCTCAAGGCTTTGTTCCACAGAGCCATGGCTAGTCTGCAGAGGGGGTAAGAATGGGTACCCCACTGCTTATGTACCACATAACAGTGGTGTTGTCCGTCTTTACCATTAATTGTCCTGGAAGAATGTGGTCCTTGAAGGCTGTCAGAGCATTCTGTACAGCTAACGTTTCTTTTTGACTAAAATGCAGGTGCATTTGACTTGGGTTTCATTTGCCCTGAATGTACTTCCCTGCCAAGTGAGCCCCCCCCATGCATAATCTGGTGCATCTGTTTTTAGGGTTTGGGTGGCAGGGGGTATAGTGAATGGTAGTCCCTTGTTTTGGTGGCAGGCCCCTGCCCACCAAAGGGATTCTAACCGTAGGCAAGGTATGATAAGAATCATTGCTTCTAGATCTTGAGAATGTTGATACCACATGCTTTTTAGATACCAGTGTAGTTTCCTCATATGCAGTCTTGCATATGGAATTAGTAGAGTGCAGGAGGCCATGAACCCCGAGGCTTGCTGCCTTGCAGATAGCAGGGTTTCTGTGGCCACTATTTTGAAGTAAGTTGTCAAATGAATTTGCTTCTCTGGCATGAGGAAAGCCATCTGGGAAGTTGTGTTCAAGCTTGCTCCCAGGAATATAATTTGTTGACAGAGTACCAGATGTGATTTCTTTTCATTTATGGTGTAGCCCAGACAAGTTAGCACCTTTTGTACAAATGCCAGACGATTCAAAAGTATGTCCTGGCTTTCTGCCTGAATTAGATAATCGTCCAGGTATGGGTATATTTGAATATTTCTTTGCCTGCAAAATGCAATAACTGGAGCCAGGCACTTTGTGAATACCCTGGGCACAGTAGATAAGCCAAAGGGCAGTGCAGAGAACTGATAGTGCATGTAGTCTGCTTTGAAGTGTAGGTATCTTCTGCAAGATTCTCTGATTGGGATGTGCAGGTAGGCTTCCTTTAAATCCAGTGTTGCCAACCAGGCATCTTTGTCTAGCATAGGAAGCAACTGGTGAAGAGTTAGCATCTTGAATTTTGGAATCACCAAAAAGGTGTTTAAGATAGACAGGTCCAGGATAGGACGCCATGAGTTGTCGTTTCTGGGTAGCAGGAAAAGTCTTGAGTAGAAACCTTGTCTCTTTTCCTCTTCTGGTACAGTTTGACAAGCCTTTATGCTTAGAAGAGAGAGAACTTGCTTTTGAGCCTCTGTCCACTGATTTGGGGATAGATCTGGCCAACCGTTTAGGGTTGGTAACATGTGGAAGTTAAATCTGTATTCTTGGGGAAACTATATTAAAAACCCATTTGTCCTGGGTAATGAGTTTCCATTTTTTTGTCTGCAGAGCAATCTTTCCCCCTAAAGGAGCAGTGAGTTGAGAAGTGCTTGGAAGTTTTAAAGTTAAGTCATTGAGAGAGTTTACCATATGGGTGAGTCTTACTGCTCCCTGATTTGCAAGTGGGAGCCCCCCACTGCTTAGTTCTGTGCGTAACCTAGGATTGAAGCCTGGGTGTTCTGCTGGTTCTGGGTTTGGACTGAAGGCCTGGAAGAGGCAGGAAAGGACCAATTCATAGAGGGCCAATGCCTACTAAATCCTGGGGGCTGTACTTGTAGGAAATCTTTAACAGTTTGCATAGATTTAGCTTTTTCCTCCATCTTTTAAGAAAAACGTCTGCTTTGTTACCAAACAGGTGGTCCTGATTTAACGAAGCATCCAACCATTTAGCTTTAACATGATCTGGCAAGGATTGCTCCTTAAGACAAGCATGCCTTCTAAGTACAGCCCCAGTGACAGCAGACCTGCAAGATGCCTCTCGTGAATCAAAACCACATTGCAAAATATGTTTTTCAACCTGTTCAGCAAAATGCATTAAATCCTGTAAATCCTTATTTTCAGCAGTCAGGAATCAACATCATTTTCTGTTTAAGCAAACCAATAATATGCTGCTGATACTTTAACATATGAAACTGGCAGTTTAAGGCCTTAGTGGCCAAGGTTGCAGAAGTGTATATCTTCTAACCCCATCTATCTAACACCCTGGAGTCTCTATCAGAACGAGTAGGATTTTTGGCAGTAGTAGCCTTAATGCCCTTGGGTCCCTATGAAATGGTCTCAGGATCCACAGTAGGATTTTTAAAAAGGAACTTGTGAGAATCAGGAACCGTGTAATATCTATCAGGTTTTCTGGGAGCAGGAGGTAAAGAGTCAGGGGCCAAGCTAGATTCTGAAAAGGCATCATCAACAATGTCTAATACAGGAGGGATAGCTAAAGGCCTGTGCTGGGGCAAGAGTAAGAAATCCCTAAGCCTCTTTTTAGAATCAGAGTAATCCTGGCTTTCCCAACAAAAATTCTCCCTAAGAGTATGCAAGGTTTCACCAAAAGAGAATTCCTCTTGGGGGGAAGCAGAGGGAATGGAGTCCTCTGTATCGGAATCCTCATAGGTACATAAGTTTAAATCCTAGTCATTAGAGGAAACAGAAATTTCAGAATCCTGGTCAGAAGTATTATAAGAAAATTCAGTACTAGGTCTCTTAGAGGGGGAAGGTTGGCTTCCCCTGATTAAAGTAATAAGCTCTTCAGCCATTCTTATCATTTGTTTTTTAGGCATAGAGGCCTGACCATGCGGTCTGGGCATTGGGTTTCTAGGCATGGTTCGAGATTTAGGCCTTGCAGAAGAAGACGGCGTCAGTTTAATATGCAAGTCAGTAGGCCTGAATACACCATCAGAAGCCAGTGCTTGCACGGCGGCTCGGCCCCATCCAAGGTAGAGTCATCCGCAGGTTCCACAGTTGAAGCATCCTGCTGCATACCGGACTCCGAAAGGGTCTCAGTAGAGGCCTGCGAATCTGAAGTAGCGGGTATCAGGGGCTGCAAAAGTGCCTCACTGAGTAACGGCAAACTGGCGACTGGCTTAGAAGTGTCGTCGGCAGCTTTGGACCTAGGTGGCCTGTCTCTGTCTTTATCTTTGCTTTTTTCAGAATGTTGGTAGTCGGATGGCTAACCGAAGATGTATCTGGATAATTGAACAGAGTACCAAAATATTTAGAAGTGTAAATATACAGACGACGAATATTTCGTTGCTTAAATAAGGCACAAAACCGACAGCGAGGTACATCGTGGTCAGGGCCTAGGCAAGGAATACAGTACGAATAAAAATCTTTATGAGGCATTTGCTTTCCACAAGAAATACAATTACTGACTTTTACTGACATCGGTTTAGAGTAAGAAAAAGTTTCCCCAATGGGGTACTTAGCTTTAGTTGAAGACTTCGGTTCTGAAACTCAAAAACAAATATTTCAGGAGTTGGCTGACCGGCACTTGCGAACTGCTTCTGCTTCGGGCACCGCACAGCAAGAAAGACTGATGTAATGGATCAGCTGCATGCTTTATACCCCTGACTACCTGACGTCACGGAAGTAAGACAGCAACCAACGCAGGACCCAAGACTTTGATAATCAGGCCGACTGAGGGCTACTGCAAGCAGATAACCCAAATGTGATGACTGCGACAGTGAAACACGAAGAACATCATTAGTGCTGTATGTTGAGTTAGATCTAAAAATGGATAAGTGTTCTACCCCAGCAGACAAATTCAAGTAAATAATGCACCAGACAGCACAAAGTAAAACAGAATTGCAAAAGGAAACAAAGTTGGCAAAAACATTATTATGACAGACTGTCTAAAAAGAACATGGTTGAATGTGCATTTGGACTTTTGTATAAAAACATGTCATTCTGGTTAGTTTAATGAAAAAGCTAGGTTGTAGCATTTTGAAAGCCCAAATATGCAAGTGTAAAAAAGAAAGGGAAATTATTTAATTAAACAAGTGAGTTAAGAAAAAGCCTACTAATCCAGGTTCAAGTCAATAGTCTACAGTGTCATAAAACATTTATTCAGTTTCATGACAAGTGCAGGGCAAACCCAACAAACAAACCTACATGGTGGAAGTTGGAACCATAACAAACTATATAATAAAAGGAAAAAAAAATGACTAAACGTAAGAAGCATAGTTCCCAGAATGTCAGAGCTTGTCACCAAAATAAACTCAGGATCTTAATAAAATCCACCCACGCCAAGTATGAGACTAAAACAGCTACCCAAGCCAATCCAAATACAAATCAGAAGACATTTTTTATTTATGTATACGCCCCTCAGAGTTGGCCCAGTTGTCTGGGATTTAGAAACTTATGTGGACAGTGACCTAACTTTCGACCAACATGTGTCTGTTGTAAGAACATCCTTCCATACTGCAAAGCTTATAAACAAAGGGATTGTTTCTAGATCTAGGGATGCCACTATCCCCCTTTACACAGCTCTCATTAAGACAATCATTGAATATAATGCCCTGTATGGCATTTATCTGTCCAGACACATTCAGCAACTAGAACACCCAGAGATACCTTACTAAAAGGATGTTGTTGTTGTGTCTTTCGGCTTTTCCCGGTAAGGGGTCGCCACCGCGGAACTCTGGTCTGCTAATGATTGGCAGTTGATTTTTACATGCTGAGTTGCCAAGCCTGATACACAACCTTCAACGAAGGTACTCCCATTCACGCACGTCTCCACACGAAAGACGCTTTAGCTGAGAATCGAACAGGACAACGTCTTACTGTGAGGCGACAACGCTACCGCAGTACCACCACTGCAAGTAGACCTTACTAAAAGGACACAGTGCCTAAACATTTCCTATGTGGACAGACTCATAGTCCTGTTACTATACTTGGTATGCTACAGACTGCCAAGAGTTGACCTGTGTTTGGCATACAAGACATCCTCTGATCCAATACTGATGGATTTACTGTACAACAGCAAGTCAGATGGCAGCAATACTCAGTCAAGGGATCTAAACCTCTTCTGCAACATCAACAGAATGGTTTGGAGGGACAGCTATATATCACACAGGTTTCCACTGTTGTGGAACAGACTCCCCACCCACATCAAAGTTCATCCTTGTCCGTTTTCAGTGCAATTTAGATCTATGGATAGGAAACAGAAGATTTACCCCAGGACTGCTCCCTGTACTTCTACTGGATAGATGCAGCTCATAAATGCTTTATCCTATGCATGGGTCTCCTCAAATTATCTGTTGTATGATCCCACTTATTCTCATTAGGGTAATATATAATTATCAACCATGGGATGAGGTAAAGCCAAGCTACAACAATATGGGCTAAGTTCTTTCGAGCACAAAAAGAGGAACTGGCTAGGCTTACAACAGGCCACTAGGGTAGAGAGTTTAGTCCTTACCTATGAACTACAGAAATCACCACCAATCTGTCTCGTACAGAATGCATCTGTAGGTGATAATTCAGCTCAGTATGGAAACTCTGCATAAGGACCTGACAAAGTCGAATGATGACATGCATGCATGCTTCATATCTGTAAGCTGCTATATAGGATAAAACTAATTTTTCTTCTCTCTACTTTGAATAAATATCCTAGGTAGAGAAGCACATTTAAGAAATAAGTACTACACAGGGAGACTACAGAAAATATCAGCTTTGTATACACTGACTTAATCAGCTGAAAAACTGCCTTTGTTTTTTTGGTTCTCTGCACATCGTGACATGCAAAGAATACCAGTAGCATAGTAAACATATCGAAAAGCACTGCATGTAACGTAGTTATAAAGGTATAAAATGTATATTCATTTTAAAATATGAGACAAAGGCATATGTAAATATATAGCAATCATACGAAAGCTTTGCATTTAAGGAGAGTTACAATTACTGGATTAGTTCATGTGATCTTCACCTCAAAGACACTCGAGATATTTATTTTTTTCTAGGTGCTCGGATCTTGGGGATGGCTATTTTGTTTGAAGGTGCAATTAATTCGCGTGTGGAATTTTGTATTTCCATCTGGCTGCTGGCGTTACTTGTTTTCCTGGTGTTTGCAGAGATGGCTATAATCAGTCTAGAGGTGATAAAGACTATTGCTCTTCTCACAAACAACAGTATTTCATATTTGTAGTACCAGATGTCACTTTCGACAGCAAACAGTGTCCTGCAGGCAAACTATATATGCAGTATTTCTATGGCAAAAATGGTTAGTAGGGGTATTATGTACTATCCTAATTTTAGTGGATAGCATTATAAATCAAAGTCAGACTTCAGATTTCTGGTCCTTTTAAAGAGTTTTGAGAAAATGATACACATTTGACCCCACCATACTCTGAACAAAAACCGCTACGGTTGTTTGGGCATACAAATCAGGCAGTATCACCAGACAGACATCAATTTACAAAAGAGCCTAATCTGTTCTTGATGAAGGCAGAGAAAGTGCATCTGTCAGTAGCTAAAATATTAACACTATGTTGTTATTAAAATGTACCCAGTTAAAATAATGAAACAAGTAGAAAAATAGAAAAATCTATGTAGGGGTACAATGCCTAGGAACAGGCTGTTCTGAATCACCTTTGCATGCAGAGCAAGACAAAGCAAGCTTATTGACAGCCCAACAAAGAATTCAGTGTCTCAGACAATACCTTTGCGACAAATCATTTCCAAATAATTCTGATGAAATGATGTGTTTCATTCTATCTAAAAAAAATGCCTTTAACATTTGTTCTCATAGAGCAACACCCTAGTGTGACTATAGTTTAGGATAATAACCTATTATCCAGAAATGTCACACACTCCTACACCAGTAGTTCTTTTGGTCATATGACAGCCAGAGAGCAAAGAGCTGGCATGACAGGCGACGGAATATCGCATTCTCAACAGTCATGATTAGAAAATAATTCATAATGCCATCTACGGCTATGAGAGTTCCATCTGCTGGAAAGCATTCAGAAGTTTTAACGTGCTTGCATTCTCCCATGGACATCAATGCTTTCACTGTCAGTTTTGCTTCTCTTGGATTCTCTTTATTCGACTGTCTCCAGATTCTCATCAGACATGTCATTCAAAGATATGCAAGTGTGCTGCCAAATCAGTTTTTATCTTCTGCCTGCCCATCAGAGCTCCTCTGCGCTTTCATCTACGTTATTTATCACTTTTACTTTCTAGATACTCAGATTTTGGGGAAAACCATGTTCCAAGACTTCAGATAATGACCTGCCAAAGATACTGCAAATTTAATCCTTCCCTCTAGGGCAGTCAAACACTGAAAAAATTCATACATGCCAAAGGAAAGTATGCTTATTTGTTGTGTGCTTTAAAAGATAATAAATATAACAAAGATATTCAAAAAAACAGAGTGATTCTAGTCAACTGCCCCCGAAAGTATTTTTTTGTCCTCTATTTATTCATGTGAAATTAGGTCACTCAGGCCTAATACAAAATCAGTGAATTTAAGTGTAGCATCATAAAACTGAGTGGCCATGCTGCATTATTCACTCTCCTAGAGAGGGCCTGGAATGCCTTTCTCTGCTCTATAAGAGAAGTAACAAAACCGTAATAAAAGGCCACTCCAGGTAAATTCCAAGGAAAGTATAAAATCCAAGACAAAAAGCATAAGCCATCTTCAGAATTTTCAACTTAAAAAAGCATTTGCGAAAACTTGTATTTGAATAAAATTATATGTGGTTTTTCAAACTAGTTTTTGCTTTTTTTTCCTGTAAGGGAAATATTCAACAGAAATGCCTTCAGTAACCAATTCAAAGTTCTACATCATTACCAAACACACTGTACAAACAATGGAAGTTCTACCTAATTTTACAGGTTACACAACATCCACCAAGTTACCAGGCAAGTCTGTAGCTGGGTTGAGGTCATGTGGATGTCTTTAATTTAAGAAATAGCATTTATGCATATGTTACCTGTTTTTTTTTAAGTTGAACCCTACAATGTTTGTATCTTGTTTTACATTTTATTATAATTTGCAGCAAGGTTGCAACTGAAGAACAGATCTAGTGGATCAATTCACTTACCTATAAAAAAATAAAAACTTTTTTGCACTACAAACACTGGAACATATCTTCTTACAATAGGTGGTAGTTTAAAAACATCCTTATAAATTCTTAGAATACTTCTATAACTTAGCAGCTTTAGCTATTCTGCTGGAAGTGGACTTCTGTTTTTTCATATAAGACAGAACTCAGAAGTGTTTGACGTTATTTTTTTAAATCAAGAAAAGGTTATTTATTTTTGCTTATTATGTTGAACTGTAGGCAAGCTGCATGTGCATATGTTGTAAAAAATGATCATCAGTCTGGCAAGTGACCCAGAGGGTTAAGACCGTGAGCTGTAGTTCCCGTGGTACATGGTTTGATTCCTCCCAATTCTCATTTGCCAACTGTGTGATCTTGAGCAAGTCACTCAACCAGGCAATGCTGTATGGGACCAGGAAATGTGGACTAGGCTTCTCACTGGTCTCCCGGACTGCAAGCCTTGTAAACTACCTATAGACTTACTCACCAATTCACCAGGAAAAGTGCTTTAGTGTAACCTCCAGGAGACACTGTGATGCAACTAGCACTCAGCAGTTGTAAACCATATGGGGATTGCTTCTCAATACCCTCAACAACATGCAGGCCTCCAAAACAGCTCCTTCTTTAACCAACCCAGAGAAGTATGCAACTTCAGAAGGTGCCTGCATAACATGTGCTTAGGTATGACACAGGTTTATTCATACAAGAACAAAAACAAACTCCATTCCTATTGTTTGTCAGCCAACAAACCCATCAGGGAGTCTACCCATTCTTCAGGTGATGGCACATTCATTCCAAGAATTTGAATGACTTGAATGACTTCCTCACTGTTACATAATCTCTTAAGAATCTAGTACCAGCTACAAAGTCCAGCATGAGGGGTACAAATCTAAGGGAAAGTCTAAAGCCCAGCAAAAATAAATGAAACTTAACAACCAAACCCAGTTAGATGAATCAGTTATTTCATTGCCAATCAATATAGACATTAAGTATTTAGAGGACAATATTTTTCTCAAAGGCTTAGCAATTTTAGTATTAGATGCAGTAAGCAGAGTGCTGCAGAGACTCTGGTCCCCTGCCTAAGTGATGTGAGGGTCTCTCTCCACAAATATGTTACAAATCAGATTCTTTTTTGACAAATTACATACACTTTGTAAATAGATGCAAGCCCAACAGCTTCTGTAAACATCCCCTGCACCGTCTGCCATCGAATAGCAAAAGTGTGAGGAAACCAGAAGCTCAGCGACAAACGCACGCATGTACACATACTGGTCAGAGGATCAAATACAATTCACCTGGGAATGAAGAACTAGTAGAAATCACAACAGCAACCCAGTATGAGTCAGTTATAATTACAAAGGGTCTACATTAAATCAGTGAACACTTAAAAAAGCGAACGCTGATCTATCGACCCCATGTAAGTGAAAGCTTACAATCCTGAACAATTATTACAGCGATTTTTTCCCAGGGGAAAAAAAAAAAATTGCTGTTCCAAAAAAGAAAGAAAAAAAAAACTTTAAAACATTACATAAAGTGGGGGGCTGTGCCCCCCACACCACCCCTACTTAAAAACACCAACTCCGAGATCGCACTACAGTGACGAAAATGGCAAACTAATGAAGGCGGTCAAGCAATTTCTTTCTCAGGGAAAGAATATGCTTATATGCCGTTTCAGTATTTTGCCGTTTTGTGCTTTCACGTTTGATCAAGATGCATTCGAAAGAATGCATCTTCGATCATATAATAGGGAACCATTACACAATGGACATACCTCTAAATCAAGTGCTTGTGCTTTAGAAAGGAAAGAAAGAACCACTGTTCAAGCAACAACAGAAGCTAAGCTACAGGTGTACAATGCAAAGCATTCTCAGGTATTTCTGTGTGGGGGCAGAGGGGGTGCTGCCGGATGTCTTGACATCGCTGCTAGCACCGTATTCACTGCTGATGCTCATCAGTGTGGGTAAGGCATGAATACTACTGAGGAAGAGAAATAATGGTCTTCAGCTTACCTGAATAAGACTGCTGAATGCTTTAACAGTCCTGCAGAAATGCCTGTAAAAATAAAAAGGGTAAGACCACAGTCAGTAGAGACCTCAGAAGCCTGCTGGTCCGTGCTGTTCCCACTCTCTGCGGCCGCAACGGTCCAGAGTCCAATTAAGTTAATTTATGCTGCCCCATTCCCTTATCCCTTTCAGAGTTAGCACAGCTACTGCTAAATATGAAATCTCTTAAGTGATACCTGTAAGTAGTAGTTCTACCCATAATTCATATAGGCCAGAAGTGTCATCACACACACAAAAAGAGAGAGATTTAATGAAACTGGGGCTAATAAGTAGAGGCAAACTCTTGCAAAGGCAGCACACAAAACAGCTGCATGATGGATGGAGAGGCAAAGAATAGAAATACTGCCAAAAAGGAGACAGGGAAAAAAAGAAGGTCATATTTTGAATGACAAATTTAATGATGGTGCAGTATGCGAAAACAAAAAAAAGTAAAACCTGTAAAGAAGAGGAGACTGGAGATTGAAAAAAAAAAAACATCCTGGGCAGAGTACATGTAAACAGACTGCAGAAATATGTTTCACTTGGGTCTACTTTGATTGGGTGAAGTTTAATTGCAAAGTATGTATATTACTACCTCCCAGCAGGCTGTCATGGTAAACTCACATGGTGCAGTAGGAAAACGTGGTCAATATGTTGAGCTTCGAATCAATAACACCCTGTGCATCACTTCTCTGTTTATTTCACTGGATAAGTTACAATGAAATATTTAAGTCTCAGGAAGAAAAATACAATTTGTGCATGTTTTTTAGTCAGATGACAACCATCTGCTGCTTTAAAGGATTTAGAGTACAATCTCTTACGCATGATTGACTGATAAATCATCACAATTAAAATTATTAACTCCTCATGACATTTTAAGATCATAGAGGATGTTATATTCCCCATTCAATTCACCCAAGCTCAAAAGTTATTTTCTGATGAAAAACTTGTGTGTTCAAACAGTTTCTTCTTTGATTGTGACTGGTGAACTGTACATAAAATTGACTTTAGTTTTAAGGTGCCATCTTAAAGTGCCTGTTACTGTTTTTTTTTGTTACCGTGTACTATGTAAAATAAACAATTGCTCCCCACATTTGTTTTTAACAGTCTACTTGCTTTAGCCTAATCATGTCAAGACAATAAACCTCTACAGTCTGCCCTTTGAAGTGTCTTGATGTTCAACTTCCCTTTCACCTCCAACATTGCCTTTACACTTTTCATACCTGCCCACGGTCTCTTGAATACTTTTGAGGTTTCCCTTTCCATCACTCATTCTAGTAGTCCCTCAATCTGCTGCCTGTGCCCCCTAACCTCTCTCTACTTTCAGTTAAGTATGACCCCTTAACAGATCTCTTACATAATCATGTACTCATCATCCTGACCTCTCTCTTCTTCTCAGGTGTGAAGAGTTATAGATGATGTAGTCAATGGCCATATTCCATACCCTCCATCATAGTGAACCTGTTTAGTTGCTTTCCATAGAATTTCTTCCAAACGCTTGTACTTTTCCTTATGTGACCTCCAGAACTGCAATCGGTACTCTGAGTCTGGTCTGACCAAGTCTCCGTAGTGTGAAAGCATAAACTCTCTGCTTCTAGAATGCACTCCCGTGGTGATGCACCCTGGCATTCTGTCTCACTCTGCTCCTGCTGGCCCAGACCAAGTGTAAACACCATCAGATCAATTTCCTTCTCTGCTGCCACTAGTTCTATTCCTCCAAGCTGATGCGAAACACTGGTGTTGCCACATCATAAGTGCACAAGTTTGCATTTGCTTTCACTAAACCTCAAACACCATCTTTCATCTCATCTGGTCATTACTAACATGGGCGGCCATTGCTCTACACCAATAGTCAAATCCTCCCTGGTTAGATCAGACCACAAACTTATCACCTTGGAAATCCACATCCCTCCCACCCCCATAAAGGTAATCACCATGAAAAACTTCTCCAAAGCTAACTTTGGGCTCCTAAAAACAGAGGTGGCTAACTTCACGGCACCCATGCAAATGGAAAATAGTTGCAAGACCACCGAATCATAGACCAGTGCACTGTACGAACATGTACACAAATGCATAGCTCTCGCCATACCCAAAAGAACAAAGATGCTCTCCTCCCAAAAAAGAAAGCCAATCTGGTGGTCCCCTGTCATAAACAAACTCTACAACAGAAGGAGGAAACAGATGCAGAATAAGGTCAAGTCCCAAGACTTGAAAAACTCCCTTATCAGCCTCAACAAAAAGATGAGATCCTTCATCAGATCCTCTAAAGCTAGCTATGAAAACAGAATTGCAGCAGATAGTAAAGACAACCACAAGGTCTTATAGGTTCATAGGTAGGTAACTAGGCTATCTGCCCGAGGGCATTTTTAAACCTAGCCAGAGTGTGTCGGCTTTCGCCGCCTCATTGATTAATTAACTGAGCCTCTGTCAAGCAGTGCCAATGAAGTGATCCTAGGGGTGTACTTTCTGTTACCCATCCACTCGTCAAGGCTTCTCTTGAAGAGTGCTAGTGAGGGGCTCTGCCTAATGTAGTTAGGAATTTTGTTCCAAAGCATGGGGAGTCTCTGACAGGAATCTATCCCTCCAGCATGTTCTATTTATTGTTGTGGCAAGGTTTAGCTCACTAGAGCGCGTGGCTCGCAGTGACTTTGATTTCTTTAGGTGGAGCATGTCCATCAGTTCTGAGTTGGACATGGCTTTGTAAGTCAGGCAGAGATCACCTCTGAGTAAGCGATATGCCACTGAGTACAGCTGGAGTTTTTTCAGTCGGGCTGCATAGGACAAATGTTTGAGGCCAGTAATCCTCTTGGTGAGGTGCTTTTGTGGTCTTTCCAGCTGTTGGAAGTATCTTGTGAGGTACATCCCAAATGGGGCATTGTACCTCTATGATGGGTCTGATGAGTGACGAGTAGAGGGGCACTATAACCTCTATTTCTAGATGTGAGCCACTTAGTAACTAGATGGGCCACATAGAAGGATTTACTAACTACTTTGGCAATATGATTGTCAAAGGAGAGATTACTATCTATCTGGGTCCCCAGATCTCTTATTACCTCTTCTGTATTAAGGGGGCTGCCCCCTATGTGGTAATTTGTGGGTGTTTTGTTTTTCCCAAACGGGATGACTATGCATTTTTTGGCATTTAGCTTGAGGCCATGACTTTGACACCAGGTATCTGTCTCAGTATGGCCTTTTTGAAGGATGTCCGTGTCAGCCGGAGAGTCAATAATGGCTCCCAGTTTGCAGTCATCGGCAAACTTGGTTAGCCATAGTCCTCCTGTGTTTCTGGAGCCCGCTATTCTTACCGTGTGAGTTCTGTCTGTAAGCCAGTTGGCAACCCATCTTGTGACATAGGGGTTTATGTTCAGGCTGGTGAGTTTTTCTATAATACCCGAGTGAGGAATGGTGGCGAACGCTTTGGCGAGATCAAGGTAGGCTGTGTGAACCACCTTTCCCTTGTCTCTGGCCTTGATGACCGTTTCGAAGAAGTCAACCAGGTTTAGTAGGCATGATCTGCCCTTAACAAAACTTCTACAGTTATGTAAAGAATCTCCATGGCAATACCCAGATTTGCTCTGAGCTGCTGCACAATGGTACCTCCTATACCGAGTAAAAAAATATTGCCAATATACTGGCTGACAGATTCAGTGCCAACTTTACCCCACCCCCAAAGGACCAATCACAATACCAACAGATGGACAGGCACCCAGTATTACTGCTGCACAGGTTAAAACAGCACTGTCTAAGGTAAAGAATACAGCTTCTATGGCTCTGCCAATATCCCTGGCTGTGTTCTACATGAACTACAGAGTGAACTGGCACCTCACCTGTGTGCCCTGTTCAATCACAGCCTCACTTCAGGCTTTGTCCCTTCCGAATGGTGTACTGCTATAGTCATCCCTCTCCACAAAGGAGGAGCGACTACAGACCTTGGGAACTATTACCCCATTAGCCTGACAAGTCTGATATGCAAAGCTATGGAACACATCATCATGGACCTAATAAACAAGGATATAGGGAATCTCCAAACTCTGTATCCCACACAGTTTGGTTTTGTGAAGGGTAGATCATGCCTGCTCAACCTGGTCGACTTCTTTGAGTCAGTCACCAGAGCTGTGGATGAAGGCAAGGTGGTTCATACAGCCTACCTTGATCTGGCCAAGGCCTTTGATACCATTCCCCACTCAGGAATCATAGAAAACCTCACTAAGCTAAGCATCAACCCCTATATCACTAGGTGGGTTGCAAACTGGCTCACAGAAAGAACCCACAGTATGAAAGTAGCTGACTCCAAGTCAGACTGCTGACCAGTCACGAATGGAGTCCCACAGGGATCGGTCCTGGGTCCCCTCCTGCTTGGTATCTACTGCTCTGAAGTCCACGCCAATATGAAGGGACTCTGGCTGACAAAGTTCACAGATGTTTGCAAGTTGGCAGCCATTATTAACTCCCCAAGTGATGTTGACATCCTACAAAAAGGCCTCACTGAGACAAACGACTGGTGTCAGAACCATGGCCTTAAGTTCAATGCCAAAAAATGTGTCATCCCCTTTGGGAAAAACCCATTTCCCATGAATTACCACATATGTGTCATCCCCTTTGGGAAAAACCCATTTCCCATGAATTACCACATCGATGGTATTCCACTGAACACAGAAGGCGTTATAAGAGATCTGGGAACACAGGTTGTCAGCAACCTCTCTTTTGACCACCACACTGTTACTGTGGTCAGAAAGTCCTTCTATGTGGCACATCTAACTACCAAGGGTTTTGCATCCAGGAAGAAAGAGGTCACTGTCTCCCTCTACTCTTCCCTCATTAGGTCAATCATCGAGTACAATGCCCCGTTTGGCACCTGCAACAACCGGAGAGGCCATAAAAGTACCTCACAAAGAGGATCCTAGGCCTTAAACACTTGTTCTATATGGACAGACTCAAAAGACTCAAACTATTCTCTGTCTCATATCGCCTACTTAGAGGCGATCTCTGCTTGACTTACAAAGGCATGTCTGACACAGCTCTGTTAGAAATGCTACATCTAAAGAAATCTCAATCTCTCCGCACCACATGCTCCAGAGACCTCAACCAACAGAACGTGGTGGAGGGACAGGTTCATAACCCAGACACTGCCCATGCTATGGAATAGACTTCCCATACATGTCAAACAGAGCACCTCACTGGCCCTCCAACAGAAATCTTGATGAGTGGATGGGAAATAGAAAATTCACCCCAGGGATCATTCAAGTGGCTCTATACGACAGAGGCATTGGGAACTTAGGCTGGGTGGCACAATGCCAGGGTAATCCTATTGGCTAGGCTTGTAAAGGCTCCAGGGCCATTAGCCTAGTACACACCTAAGAACCTATGAACCTATCTGTGTGCAGCCTTTTCAATTCCTTTGGTAGCTATTTTCCCATCCTCCACTGCTAATCATTTGTGTCATCAGCAAAGAAACTAACTCTTTTCTTTCTAACCCCCCCAGATATGCTTTCAAGAAAACCATTTAGAGCAATGAACCCAAGACAGACCTCTAGTACTCCAGAAGGTAGTTTCAAATTTGTTCTACTAGTCATTTATGCGGGATATTCACTCACTCACTTTTGGTCCTCTCTATCCCCATCAGCGAAGCTGCTGTGAGGACAAAAGTCAAAGGCACTGTTGAAATCCAGACAGGCTATTTTTGTTGCTACTTTTCTGTCAAGTTATTGTGCAAGAGTCAAAAATCTGAATTTGGTTTGATTGACTGCTCCTTCTAGCCAATAACCCACGCTGGTTGCTATTTTGAAGACTGCAATCCTGTAGAAACATTAACAGCCATTCCCTCATAATGTTTCCATGAGCACCACAATGGATGTCTTCCAGTCCTCTTGTACTTCTGGACCAGCTAGTGATCTGTTGAACATCTCTTGAGGAATCCAGAGGACAATCCCTCTGGCATTTGTGCTTTACCATCCACAGTGATAACCAGATCTCTTTGTACCTTGTCCCTCCCTAACTCGGTGTCTATCCACTGCTGTCCCAACTTTTCCTACCAAACCCAAACATGCAACATTCCTCTTGCTTTCATTTGTAAGACTTATGCAAAGTATTCATTCAGTGCATCAGTTTTTTTCCTTTGCCTTTCAAGCACTGAGGTCATGACTGGGCATGCTCATTGACATATCAATGCTGTTTTTTGATTTTGTGTCAGTTTTGGCATTATATACATACATATATACATATGTGTGTGTGTATGTATCTATAGATATGAACATTGCTCTGGATGATGGTCACTGTTAATGGGACACCCGACCCCATGAGCGAAAATGGGAAAATGCACAAAGATATACACATACATACATACACACTGTACCCGGCAAGGCCAAGGCCTTTTCTGTTCTTTTTATGAAGCACCGTTAAAAGTTAGGTCAGAAATTTTAAAGGTAAGCTGGAAAAGCTAGTTATTTCTAAAGACATTATAGTGTCAACTAGTGGGTGACAAGATATGAAGTGAATGGTAAATGAGGTTTCGTAACACTAAGGGCATTATCCTCCTTGTGTTAGCGTTTGACTTCTAACGATAAGTAGAGAACTATTACATGCTCTTATTAGTATGTGTCATAAAAACATCAACACGCTCTTCTATTATAACAAGCATTAAAAAAATTAACAGTAAGTCAATGGGGTATGCTCCACACTGGCTTCTGGGTGCAACAGTAGCACTAATTACTGATAAAAAGACGCATTCTTCTCATAAGTACTAGAAAGTTGGACTGATACAGAAAGCTTCACCACTGAACTACAATATATCCCAGTTTAAAAAAAAAAAAAAACATATATATGAATGATGCAAGTGTTAAGCTTACAGATTACTCATTCGGTATAAAGTGACAACATCTCTCTTATTTGTGACTAAATGATCAAAATGTGAACATCTGCCTGGCCGACAGAAACAGACAGTCTACATGTGCCATAGATCAACAATTCCGAGGTAGGGGAATACTCCCTTTCCATGTGGGATTGTGTGATCTCATTCTTAGTATATATAACTAGCAAAGGTGTGGAGAGTTTGGGGGGCTTGCTCCATTAAAAATACGTGCTGTTGGTTTAATCTGCTCCAGGGTAATCATCGGAGCATGAACACATCGTGTTGATATTTTGTGTTTGGATATTTGGACATCAAGATCACGGATATCAACGTTACAATTATTGAATAACAAACAGATGTGCGCGTGCACACACACACACACACACACACACACACACATATATATATTTATGTATATAAAGAGCGAGAGATTGGAGGGATACTGCCTAGACTTATATATACCAACTGCAAGGTCGACCAACAGTGGAGAAAGAGGCTTACTCCACTACTGACGAAAGTAGTTCCAGCAAAGTGTTCAAACATTGTATATTAGCTAAAACCTACTTTTCTGCTTTGTTCCCATATGTACATACATATAGGCCAATAATTGCCTAATAATGATCTGAGACATTACAGAAATATTATTAAAACTAAATAAAAAAAAAACTGCTGATTTGGCATAGGGGTATGTTGCTCTGACTGTAGTGCACAGAGTCCTGGGTTCAATACTTGGCAGTGAAACGCTACAGAACATAAAGACTTGCACGGTGTGATTTTTTTTATACCGTTAAATATAATTCTGCACCAGAGTGACAAACCCCACTCCTAGCTTTTATAAATGATTAGTGGCAAGCTGCAAAGAAATAACATTTCTGCTTTATTTTACTACTCTCAGAACTACCTAGCTTAATTTATTTCTGGTTGGTATAAATATTATACTGTTTTAGGCATGTTTATTTTTCTATTAAAGCAGTTATTCTATCTTCAAGAAAACTGCAGCTTTAGCAATAGTGAATGAGAAGACCAAATCTTTAATGTAGTCGCATTTGAAAGAGAACATGTACCCCTAACTCTCAGGAGAATAGCATGGGTGCAGGTACCATGAATGGTAGAAAGATATCTTTGGAGAGTCGGACACAGGATACAGGTACACTGCTATATGTAGACTAGAAGCTAATTAAGCAAAACTTGCTAGCTGTAACGGCTTAAGCAACAGCACAGGCACTGTTTTTGGCTTGCTTCCTAATTAATCTGCAAAAGATGAGGGTATTATGGTGTTACAAATCATTACTTCCCCTTTTTGGAAGCTAAATAATACACTCATTTCAAAGCAGATATTGAAAAGATACAGTAGCTGAAAGGTAATTGTGCAGAACAGCTATCACACAAGACCAAATCTTAAAACCAAAAAATACTGCATTTATGGGTCCTGACAATATCCCTGGATGCATCTTTAATAGCATGAAGCTTAATTTAACCACACCCCTAACAACATTGTTCAATCTCAGCCTCCATACAGGTTTTGTACCAAGCAAGTGGAGAACAGCTGCAGTCACTGCCCTGCTTAAGGGAGGATCTTCCACAGACCCACGCAATTACAGACCCGTAAGTCCGACCAGACGCATATGCAAAGAATGGAAAAACTTATGGGATTATTTACTCAGGATAACAGAAAACCTATAAAGACTAGACCCATCTCAATTTGGATTCATCAAGGGCTGGTCACGCTTACTCAACCTAGTGGATTTTTTAAAAAGGTCACCAAAGCAATGGATGAAGACAAAACACTCCGCATACCTAGACTTGACCAAAGCTTTTGACAATTCCCCACTCAGGCATAGTAGAATAACCAAATAAACAGGGTATAAACCACTATGCGACCCAATTTATTGCTATCTGGCACAAATAGGACTCGCATAATCAAAATAGGGATGTTACCTCCACAAAGAAACTAGTCAGCAGTGGAATCCCCCAAGGTTCTGTGCTGGGACCTCTTCTGTTTCGCAAATACTTTTCTGAAGTAAAAGCCAATACCAAAGGGCCCTAGCTGACTACGTTTGCACATGATAGCAAGCTAGGAGCAGCCACAGAATCCCTAAATGCATTAGTCATCCTGCAGGAACGCTTGCCTCAAAAAAAATAACTGGTGTCAAAATCATGGTCTAAAACTAGATGCCAAAAATGTATTACTGTATCCTTTGGGAAGTCATGTACCCCAGGGAAGTACCACATTGACATTATATCCTTAAGGGCTAACCCAGTTGTTTAGGATTTGGGAACTTTTGTGGAAGGTGATCCAATTTTGACTAACATGTGTCTATTGTTGTAAGAAAGTCCTTTTATAGTGTACAGCTTATAAACAAAGGGACTGTGTCTATGTTTAGGGATGTCACTGTTCTACTTTACTCTGCCCTCATTAGACCAATCTTGAAATATAATTGCCCCCTTGGCTAGTATATGTCCAGACACATGCAACAACTGGCATGCCCACACAGATACCTTACTAAAAGGATAGATAGGCCTAAAGAGCATCTCCTACATGGACAGACTCAAAATCATGACACTACACTTGGTATCCTATAGACTGCTAAGAGGTGATCTGTATCTGGCATACAAGGAATCCTCTGACCCATTACTGATGGATTTACTGCACATCAGCAAGTCATATGGTAGCAGAAATAATCTAGGAATCTAAACCTCTTTTGCAAAAGAAAGGTTTGAAGGGACAGGTATATTTCACAGAGGATACCGCTGCTATGGAGCAGACTCCCCCATCCACATAAAACAAAGTTTCTCACTGTCCATTTTCAAGTACACATTACATCTATGGATGGGAAACAGAGAAGTTACCCCAGGACTGCCTCCTGTACTAATGTATGCAGCTCCTAAACGCTTTACTCCATGCATGGGTCCCCTTCAAATAATCCAAGGTATGATTTAAGTTATTCTCTTTAGGGATAATATATAATTACCAACTATGGGATGGGTAAAGCCAATCTATAACCAAACAGGACATGTTATTTTATGCATAAAAATGGAAACTGGACAGGCTTAAAATGACCCATAAGGGCAGATGTCTTTGTACTTAACCTATAAACCTAGAAGAATAGCAGCTGAATGACACAAGGTTTCCTCAACTATACAACATGGAAGAATTTTTAAGGTTTCAAGGGAAAACCTTTCCATGTTCTGATGTCATGGGATATACTTACCAGATTCTGAATTTTTTTTACTTATTGCATAATTAAGGAATAATCCATGGATACTGTGGAATTATAGTGGGGATTTACTTCCAGCTGGCAGAAATGGTTTTAGTCCTATTCACTTTGTCAGTTAGTAAATCTAATTATGACTCTCACCTGCCTGCCAAAGACGGCATGAGATTTTGTGCTTTTATTATCTGACCTTTTAAGAAGTATTTTCTGAAAGCTGTGGCTAGTGGTATCTTAGTGGTGGCTGGCAGTTATTTAGCATGTTCTTTTCAATGATAGCCATTCTATTCCATTGTATGAGACTTAAACGTTAGCATGGAATTTAGGCAACTTAGTAAACTAGTCTTCAAAGTTACTTAGGGTTGCCACCTTTTCAAATGGGCAAAGTGGGACATTTTTGGTACAAACATCAGATTTCACAGGCCAACACATACCCATGGTCAGTACAAAAGTTAGAACTTAAATTTCTTGCCTAAAAAAAAAGCTTATTCTTAGCATTTTAGTTGCTTATATTGTTTTTTATAACATTTAGGTATTTAGATACAGAATAACTGTTTTATGCAACTATTACATAAAAATATAGGAAAATAATTGTGTAAAAAATCAGGACATTTGCCATTTTTAAAATTTTTTGTCAGGACACAACTGCCCAAAGAGGGACTGTCCCTCGCAAAGTGAGACAGGTAGTAACCCTAAAGTTACTTGAAATCCAGACAACCACATAAGTATGACATTATGAAAGGAAAGATAAAGAATAACTTGCTAAGCAGGTGTCAGCCATCTCTAAGTAACTTGCAGCTGTTTTTACTTCCCTTTGTCAATGGAGAAGAAATGTAAAATACTCTGTTTTTATAGTTAGTAGGAGTGTCATGTCCTGTATAGAGATGCAGGTACTTAATATCAGTGCTTGCTAAACACTACATTAACTAGAAAGCTAGGATTACAAAAGCGCTTTTCAGGTTACCAGTTTACCAATGCACAGCCATATGTTTTGGAAAATATGCAGATGGAGCAGTATATGAAAACTAGGAGGAATGCTACCTTGTATGTCTTTATAAAAACATTAGAAATGCAATGCATGATAGCTTATGCAAGGGTTACAGCTCTTAACATAAATAGAACTCACAAAGAAGACATGGTTTGTATCCAGGTCTCCCAACAGCCACTGCTATATATCATTTTATTGATTCAATGTAATCAGTTTAACATTTTAATTATAAATGTCAAAGATTTGCAGATGTTACTCATGTTTATTTTTGTAATTTCCTTCTTGTTTCTTTCCAGTTGCAATTACTTCTTTTGCTACAAAGAATAAATACTCCTGTGTATTTTGACTGATTTCGGAATATTCATGCAGGCATAAGGATTAGTTCTAATTGTGCACCATTTTCTCCTTCCATGAAATAATTATTACTGTACAAAGATCATGGCAATTAATTTAATGATACAGTTTAAATGGCTAAAGGATACTTTGTCTACATCATGAAACATTATCACTGAAAGATGCATAGCATCAATGCATGACCATCTTTCCAGACATGCGCTAGAACGCCCAACACAGATCCCGTACTAAAAAAAAAGTTACACTTAACATATTATAAACTCTTGGTGAACCAACCCAGTACATTTTATGTACAATGATCCACAAAATAATAAATGCTATTGCATTGTCTTTCGGCTTATTAGGGGAACTCACAGCGGATCACCAGTCCACAGATCGAATGCCAGTGGTTTTTACATTGTCGAGTTGCCAGCCCGACGCCCAAACTTCAAAGAAGGCACATGCACGCAGACACACGCTCCTACCTGCATGTCTTAAAAACTCACTCGACCGCAGGGAGGAAATGCAGACTCCACACAGAATGTACACCAGGCGAGAATTGAACCAGAGAACCAATTGCTGTGAGGCGACAAAGCTAACCCCCACACCACTGCGCCCGACACGCTATAACTATAATTGGCACAAACAAAGCTTACAAAGTCAGACAGCTTATGAAATGGCTATAGATTCACAAAGTAAACTGGAGTACTAGGACAGGCAATGTGATGTAAACAGATGCCATAATGTGCTGTATATGCAAGACAACATAGCTAACAGCTATTCCTTAACATATGACAATGTGGAAATTGAAATATAATGCTTTAAAACAATGAATTTATTTAAAATGATTTCAAAATAACATTTATTACTTGTAGAACTGTACGTATTGTCCCTAGTATAATGTCTCATTTTGAGACTATGATTCAGTTCTAATACCTCATATTGTTTGTGATTGGACAGGCTATACTTACTGCTTTAGAGCATATTTCATTGCTGGTGATGTTTCGGGACTACACAAGTCATGGGCAGCAGCATAGTGCATGAAGCAATCATTTAGGAATTACATTTAAATAATTTCTTTTGTTAACTCTTGTTTTTCCACATAATGTCACAGGTCCTCCTTATGGAAATATCAGCTGAAATTCACAAAACAGGAGGACAAGGATCCCCTCAAAGCATTCTCAAGGTGGATGAGGTGCTACTCATTGACATATAATGGTATGGAGAGCAGTGGGTTTGGCACCATAATCAAACGGGTGCTGATGTTATTGTCTGAGGGACATGGTCATATAACCTATAAATGCAGACATGAGGTTAAAGATACAAAAGACAGGACTGTAACATATGCCTGCAGACAAAATGTGGACATGCAGGTATTTCTACCACACTGAACCCCAGTGAGACTAAATAGCAGCATCTCAGTTTGGTCCCTGACAAGTCTTCTAGCCATATAAATGGTGGTATTCATGAAAGGGCATCACGCTGGTATATGCATAGGCCATACAGAAAAGTGTGTTTGCACTGGGTCATTACTATACAGCAACAATGGCCTTAGTTAAATCCTTAGCAGGATACGACC
The DNA here is from genome assembly GCF_019279795.1 of Protopterus annectens. Classification (NCBI taxonomy): domain Eukaryota; kingdom Metazoa; phylum Chordata; order Ceratodontiformes; family Protopteridae; genus Protopterus; species Protopterus annectens. Next base: position 519,851,901 of record NC_056743.1, on the reverse strand, counting down.
CATATATCTTAGGCTGCTGCAGCTGTGATCAATATGATGAATATCCCAGGCATCATCATTACGAATCCTGGAATATTTCCTTAAATGAATGATGCTACAGATATGAACAAGGTGGACTGGCAATAGACACATGCTGCTTCCATACAGTAACAGGACATAAACAAATGGAAAGAGCAGAGAATAGTAATAGACTAACATCAGGAACTTATTAAAAAAATTAATTTATAAACTTGAGAAATTAGTAACAAAAACTAAATAATTACAATTTAAAAATATTTATTAAAAGAAATGTTTGGAGATGGAAATAGTGCCACAACGGCTTTGGATTTATAAATTTCCTTTTGGTTTGACATATGATGATGAAATGTATAATGATTGTGTGAGTATGTTTAATAGGCATGGATGTGAATTAATGGAAAAGATAATAAAACAATGACAAAAGAATATGTGAAGTTATCAATGAGACAAACTGAACAGGGATAAGAAATTATTTGATTTTTGATCAATGGGCAAGCATTTTATGGCAAAACATTACAGAAAGTTGAAGGGAAATGTAATAGGGTGGTCTTGAGGAAACAGAACATAATAGATAGGGACTTGACACAATATGAGAAAGGGGAAGCTTATCTGATAAAAAATGGGTTAGAACACCAAGGATCACTTGGGTACAGTGCAGGAAATAAGCCAGTCACAAAATAGGAATGAATGCTTAATGCAAAGGCAAGGTAATTATCAGGATTTTCGGTACACTCGTCAACTGAGGAAGGACAGGGGGAATATACAAATGGACAGTGAGCACAGACAGGTGAATCAGATGAAAGACAAGGTGAATCGGAAACAGAATTGGGGAACTGGAGGCAAAGATAGATTGTTCCAGAGATGCATTTAACATTTACAATTACACTGATAGAAACATCACTGAGGAATATGCTGACCTTTTTAAAAAAAGGATTTAAATTTGTGCCCTGCAGAAGTTTAGATACTGTGGACGCCATAACAGAGACTCAGTTTTTTGATAAGGAAGTTAAACTTAGCTATTCACTTCAAAAACAGAGATGACAAAATAAACCCCGCCCAGTCGAGTGAAATTTTAAAGAAAAGCATTTTTAACCCCCAATTACATCCCACTTTGAATATTTTAGAAAGAGCAATTACAGATGACTTGCGTCAGTTGAAAGTGAGGACTAACGACAAGAATTTTTTTGAGGAACATCAATGATGCACAGAAGCAGTTGTTCAACAATTTGATGGACGACAAGGGCTTCCGAATTATGAAGCCAAACAAAGGTAGGGGGTGGTTGTGCTTTTTAACATAGCACATAACAATAAAGTTGTGTATGAGATTTTAAACAATATGAATAACTATTCCCGGTTTCCCTGAATGAAGTGAACATTGCCTGTGGTAGAACTGACTCTTACTTGGAAGAATATCTAGCAGAACAGACTTATGAAAAAGTGAAAGTCAATAAGCCTAGAGTTCCAACAATTTTCAGTAGACTGAAAGTACATGAGAGGGTAGTGGAACAACCATTCAGACCTATTGTAGCCGCAAGGGTTTTGAAGACCTACTCATTGGGGTTATGTATAGATAGGATGGTGAAAGATATTAATGTGAAGACAGCTCATAGTTAATGACTCATGGGCCTTTTTGGGAAGGCTTAAAAATGAGTTATGGTCAAAGCAGTTAATCTTTGTAATGGCTGATATAGCTGACCTGTTTTCAAGTATTCCAAGGGATGCAGAGTTGGAACATTTTCAAAATAGTTTATTAAGATTTGGTAATTTTACCAAAGATAAGATACAATTATTAGTAGAAATAATGTCAATTATCCTTGACCACAATTACATTTTCTTTGAAGGGGAATATTTTAAGCAGACTAAGGGGGTGGCTATGGGGATACCATGTGCCCCAGCTTAAACCAACATGGTCTTGCTGGATTGGGAAACTAATACAATTTTCCCTTCCATATACAAAGAAAATGTTAAGTTATATCTGAGATTATTGGATGACATTTATTTTATGGCAAAGTCCAGAGAACTCAATAGATAACTTTGTGGATTGGACACTCCAAATTGGCCCTAGGCGTGACCGTGTGCATGTGGGTACCTTCTGTGGAAAGATGGGCGCTAGGCTGGCAACTCGACACCATAAAACTCCACTGCCAACCATGAGCAGACAAGTGATGCGCTGTCGTGACCCCTAACCGGGAAAAGCCGAAAGAAGAAGAAGAATGGAGTTTTTGAAATTTACATATAGTTACAACAAGGAAAGGATTAAATATTTGGATACTAAAATTTCACACACAGAATAGGGCTTTAGATCAGTTATCTATGGGAAACCAATATTTGGTAATTCCTATCTGAACTTTAAGAGTAGTCATCCTTACAACCAAAAGAAAAGTGTGATCAAAGGGCAATTCATTAGAGTAGCGAGAATGACTTCCCACTATGAGGACTTAAAGAGAGAAATGGATACAGTATCTGAAATGTTTATTGCAAGACATTACCCCCTTGGCAATGGTGAGTGATGTGCGAAACCATGGGGTGAGTGAATGGGGAGAAAGATATAAACCTTTATTAGGGTTAGAAATGGGTACTGGAAAAAGTGGGGAGGATGGAAGTGACATAAATGAATGAAAAAGCATTGTTTATTGAATACACCCCACAAACGGAGGAGATAAAAGATTTAGTAATTAAGAACTGAAACATCTTAAAAGCAAACCAGGTCATTCAGGGAATTTTGGGACCAGCACCAAGACTTGTTTTTAAAACAAGAAGAAACTTGAAGGAAAGTTTTGAGGCACAGAGTGATTATAGCTCAGTTAGGGAAGAGAAAGGCACTACAAGATGTGGTGTGTGTCCGAAAGTAGTTTTATCTACAGGAACAAATTTATGATATTAGGTAATTATTTAAAAACTGCAGTTAGGTTTGCAAAAGGGGATTGTGGGACAAAGAATTTTGTGTATTTAGCTAGATGCTCAGGTTGCCCCGTGTTCTATGGGGGGAAAAACTGAGCAAAGACTTAGAAGAATTTACGAACATAAATACAGTATTAGTAAGGCTAATGAAAATAATGCTTTCGACAAGTATTCATTAGTATCCCCACATTATAAGAAATTTAAGTTTGCCATCTTACAACAAGAAAAAGAAAACCCCAGGGGAGGTGATTCCAAGGTGGTGTTGGAAGCAAAAGAAGTGACATGGCAAATACAGAAATAAAACAATACCAAGGCAGTAAAGGTCCCAACACAGCAAAATAATGTATAGTAGCAAAAAACAGCAATCTAGGACCACCAAAGCCTCAGATAAAAAGAGCTTTAATAAAACGTTAGTGCTTTCATGCCAATAACTCGGCATTTCATCAGACAAAATACAATGACACAAAGGCACTCCTTATACTAAAAGCAATCAATCAATTAAACAATTTACACTCTCTTAATAGTAGTTTTAAAGGTACATAGGCATCAAGTCCAGGACTTCTATGTGCCTGCAGCTTCATGATCCACTTACTTTCAGCCTTTTCAATACAATTGTTTGTCACCACCCCTCTTATTGACATTGATTCTCTGCAGTACTAAAAAATTAAAAGAATTATCTTTAAAAGCTTGCACATGTCTATATAAGGGGCTACTATCATCTTTATTCCTTATATAGCCAACATGCTTCAAAATACATTCCCTTAAAGTCCTAATAGTTTTGCCTACATAAAAACAGCAGCATTTTGTGCAAAATGCAAGTTATACAAGGTGTTTACTAGTGAAGTCTGCATAAAACCTAGGATTAAAAACAAAACCATTAGATGGATGTGCAAATGTTTTAACATCTGAAATATAGTGACATGCAGCACAATTCCTACAAATAAAAGTACCTAATCTAGCAGATAGGGATCTAGTATTACTATTTATTTATTTTACATTTGTTGAACGGGCTAGTCTAACTGGATACATGTCCATTTTCAGTAGAGGCCCGGGGAGAAAAGCTCCAAGCAGTGACAGTAAACTTATTATACAATATTAATATAAAATATAGATTGTTCTTAAGATAAATGTGTACGGTGTCATTTAGTAGGATTAAGCTGTGATCAAATACAGATAATATTTGAGAGAAATAAATGTGTGCAGAGTCATTTAGTGGGGATAAACTAAGATCAAATACAGAAAAAAAACATCTGAGAGGAAAAAAAGTACAAATATATATATATTTTTTTATTTTGTACTAGGATAGAGATAATATTATTTGTGAGATGATACGTATGAATTGGCCTATACTCACCTTACTACTTTTCCCATAACGAAGTTGCCTCTTAAGGGACATACCATTTTTAAAACAAAAGAATGGTGTAGCACCTACAATATCCAAAACAGAGCTATCAGAGGTGAGTATAGGCCAATTCCTATGTATCATCAGTAAACGTAATGACCGGTCTAACCTGATTCCTATTAGAAACTCTCTTCCTGACACAAGGATTATCATTTCTAGAAAAAAACAGTCTAGCTGGTCCAGATCTAGCTTTACTCACATCTCTCACTGCAGAGTCTACCTCATTAACAGAATAGTCTCATGCCTGTAGCTTTTGTCTCAACGTACCTAAAACAGTGTCTAAGACATCATTATTAGTATGCAATCTTGAAGCCCTAAAGACTTGATTCCTAGCTATGTTCCTAAAAACATGTGCAGAATGCATACTATTGCAAATGGAGCAAGGTATTCCTTCTACAAGTTTTCCTAAAGACTGAGGTTTGTAATAGTCCACTAACATCTTTATACAGATGTACATCTAAAAAATCTATACATTCCATATGTGCATTGATCGAAAATCTCAAAAAACTAGTAGTAGACAAGATAACTCACAAAGGAATTAAGCTCAGAGAAAGTCCCATCCCAAAGAAAAAAAATGTCATCCACAAATCTCATGAAGAATCTTAACTGTGAAGAATGCCTATGAGCAGCCAATAGAAATTCCTCCTCCCAGTTGGCCAGTACAAGGTTGGCGTAGCTATTGGCACATGATGTGCCCATAGCCACGCCAACCTTCTGGAGACAGATACACTCATTAAACATAAAGGTATTATTCTCAAGAATAATATCCAAAAGTGTACAAATTAAAAAAAAAATCATATCATGAGAATCATCACTATGTTTATGTAAAAACAATCTCACTACCTGAACACCTTCAATGTTAGGTATAACTTGCAAAGAGTGTGTTCACATCAAGTGTAACCAAGAGAAAACTGGTGATATCATCATTGAATTAAGCTCATACAAATCATGTAAAAAATGCTGTGCATCTCTAAGGATGGTACCAACCCTATTAACTACAGTTCTTAGTTTATCCTCTGCAAAAATGGACAGAGGCTCAGTGAGCCAACCATTACCTGACACAATAGGTCTTACGGGTGGATCAATGCTGCTCTTGTGTACCTTAGGTAACCCATGCCATTAAAGCCAAGCCTGTTGAGACTATGTTACAGCTGCGACTGTTTGCCCGTAACGTTATGTTAAAAAACATTTATCCAAGTGAAAGTGGTGTTTGTTTACATAGGAAACCTAGTGCGTGTGGTCCTAACTTTTTACCATCTGTAGAGTTGTTTTTAAATAAATGTGAGCAGGATTTAATTAATTCAAATGCAGAGCAAGTTTCAACTTGCAATAAGCACTTTGTGAATCTGACACACACTGAAAGAGATGCCCTGAAGATGTTAAGGAGAACGACAACATCCAAATTAGACCTGCTGATAAGGGAGGGGGCACTGTATGAACAGAAGATGTTTGCTATGCTGTCTGATGAATGTGTTTATGTTAAATTGCAATCTGCTTCTTTGAAAAGGTAAACATGTGCGTAATGAATTGTATGATCTGCTTATGCATAGAGTGATAGATTTAGATCTGTAGGATTATTTCACTGTTGAATTTTCCCTTCTACTTGTGATTCATGGGTTACCCAAGGTACACGAGCAGCACTGATCCACCCATAAGACCTATTGTGTCAGGTAATGGTTGACTTACTGAGCCTCTGTCCCTTTTTGCAGAGCATAAACTAAGAACTGTAGTTAATAGGGTTGGTACCATCTTGTATGAGTTTAATTCAATGCAGGATATCTCCAGTTTTCTCTTGGTTACACTTGATGTGAATACGCTCTTTACAGTTATATCCAACATTGAAGGTGTTCAGGCAGTGAGATTGTTTTTACATAAACATAGTGATTATTCTCATGATATAATTTTTTTGATTTGCACACTTTTGGATATTATTCTTGAGAATAATGCCTTTATGCTTAATGAGTGTATCTGTCTCCACAAGGTTGGTGTGGCTATGGGCACGTCCTGTGCCAACAGCTACGCCAACCTTGTAATGGCCAGTTAGGAGGAGGAATTTGTATCGGTTGCTCGTGGGTATTCTTCACAGTTAAGATTTTTCAGGAGATTTGTGGACAGCATCTTTTTTCTATGGGATGGGACTCTCTCTGAGCTTAAATCCTTTGTAAGTTATCTTGAGTTTACTACTAGTTTTTTGAGATTTTCGATCAATGCACATATGGAATGTATAGATTTTTTAAATGTACATCTATACAAGGATGTTAGTGGACTATTATAAACCTCAGTCTTTAGGAAAACTTGTAGAAGGAATACCTTGCTCCATCACAATAGTATGCATCCTGCACATGTTTTTAGGAACATGGCTAGGAATAAAAGTCTTTAGGACTTCAAGATTGCATACTAATAATGATGTCTTAGACACTGCTTTAGGTACGTTGAGACAAGACTACAGGCATGAGGCTATTCTGTTAATGAGGTAGTCTCTGCAGTGAGAGATGTGAGTAAAGCTAGATCTGGACCAGCTAGACTGTTTTTTTCTAGAAATGACAATCCTTGTGTCAGGAAGAGAGTTTCTAATAGGAATCAGGTTAGACCGGTCATTACGTTTACTAGTGATACTGGGGCTATTTGTGAGATGATACGTAGGAATTGTCCTATACTCACCTCAGATAGCTCTGTTTTGGATACTGTAGGTGCTACACCACATTTTTGTTTTAAAAATGGTATGTCCCTTTAGAGGCAACTTTGTTATGGGAAAAGTATTAATACTAGATCCCTATCTGCTAGATTAGGTACTTGTATTTGTAGGAATTGTGCTGCATGTCACTAGATTTCGGATGTTAAAACATTTGCACATCCATCTAATGGTTTTGTTTTTAATACCAGGTTTTATGCAGACTGCACTAGTAAACACCTTGTATACCTTGCATTTTGCACAAAATGCTGTTGTTTTTATGTAGGCAAAATTATTAGGACTTTAAGGGAATGCATTTTGGAGCATGTTGACTATATAAGGAATAAAGATGATAGTAGCCCCTTATATAGACATGTACACGCTTTTAAAACATCATTCTTTTAGTTTTTTTAGTACAGCAGAGAATCAATGTAAATAAGAGGGGTGGTGACAAACAATTGTATTGAAAAGGCTGAAAGCAAGTGGATCATGAAGCTGCAGGCACATAGAAGCCCCGGACTTAATACCTATGTGCCTTTAAAACCCCTATTAAGAGAGCGTAAATTGTTTCATTGACTGATTGCTTTTAGTATAAAGAGTGCCTTTGTGTCATTGTATTTTGTCTGATGAAGTGCAGAGTTATTGGCATGAAAGCACTAATGTTTTATTAAAGCTCTTTTTATCTGAAGCTTTGGTGGTCCTAGATTGCTGTTTTTTGCTACTAAGTGAAATGCGAAATTAAGCTGAATACTTCCCAACACCCTGGTATTATCTTTTTTCAATAAATTTTCTGGATTTAGTGCTGCAGTGTTCCTTTGGTGATCCTCTTCATATATTTTTACTTGGTTTTGGTGCTCGTTGTTTCTAAGTTTGTTTTAAATACCCTGGTATTCATGAAGTGCTCACTTTACATCCTTTACCGGTTATGAAATCAGAAATGTATTAATGAAGCTCATATTAATTTTTAGTATAAATGGTATTTTATATGGATTTTCTGCATTTAACATATATACTTAAATATTGAAGAACAAACATTTTCATAGGTAATTATAATTAGTGATGACAGGCAGAAAAGGAACAGTACTTTAGAAAGTATTTTACAAAGTAAAAGACCAAGTACCAACTTACGTTCTTATTTTTAGATTTTGGGGGTGGTTAAGGAGGACAAAAAAACCCTTTTTAAAGAATGTTCAAGTAATCTGTGGGCACTGGGGTAGGAATCGCCTTGTTGACATTCAATTCAATAAAATATGCCATTTTTTCATACATTTATTTGGGATTCATCCATGCAAGGGTTAACAATATTCACAAAGTCTGATTAGTTATTTAAATAATATAAAAATATTGATTTTAATTGTAACAAAATGATTACGTCGCCGTCCAATATTATGGATGAAAGCGCTTAACCGAACATGTTTTACTATTTTTATTGTTGTTTTAATTTTGTGGTTTTACACCAATGTTTTTTAGCGAATAAAGTGACAAGTATTCCAAAGACTTCACTAGCTGCTGGCATTACTATTCATTTTCTTGTTATTAGGACATGTTCTTTATAACGATCACTGCTGCAGCAGCCTAAGCTATATGAGTTATAGCCTTAGTAGGATACAACCTATATACCTTAGGCTACTGCAGCATTCAAACATCAACTGTTATGGTGCACTTACTTAAACAACTGTACTTAATGCCAAGGCTGTCACCTGCACATCACTAGAATGTTCCTGAGGTCAGTATACTCTTGTTCACAGTAACTCTGGCTCAGGGCCTATGGATTACTGCAGAACCCAACATACCTGCACTGAATCTATCATGACAGAGGTCATATAAATGGCCAAGATGTTGACTGCCATCTTGTATCTGTGTTGCTCCCTGTCTGATAGGACACTGTAACAAAGTTTGTGCTTTAATATGCAAGTTGCACTGTTGTCCATCTACTAGTCAATACCTGCTGACCTGGTAGCACTGAGGATGTTACCATCAATTAGGCTGCAGCATCAATTAGTGTATACTTGCAACTATATTTATGTATTTTTCCAAAGTTCTAGCCTTCTCATATGATCCTTCACCTTATATTCTCTCTCTTGTCTTTTGGCAAATTTAGTTGCTGCCTGATTTTTATCTACTTCTGGTTTGATTTCAATTCCCTCTTGACGCCGATATGCTTCTGCTAGACGAAGAACGGAAATCCTCTTAGATTTATTCTCCTCATGTTTCAAAACTTTCACTATATTTGGGTCCTGTGAGGTCAGCAGATATGTACGCAGTCCCACAACTGCAGATCTATATATGAAATCAATATCAAGTAGGCTCATACTGCCGGAATACCTTCGGAACTGGGAATATATAATCTTGGTATGCACTGATTTTTATAAATCATTTGATGAGCACGAAGCATCCTTCTTGTTTTTCAGTCTAATCTAATACCTTTTGGGGCTAGTTAATCACTCCAAAACTGTAAGTTAGGATAGCAAGAGCAAATTGGTTTATAGCTTGAATTTTGTTCCTAGAAGTCAATGCTGTTTTCAGGATTAAAGTCTTCTAAAATATTCCTAAATTTTATTTGCATTTGTTCATGTTTTATTGTTTATCCTTTATCAATTACCAAATATTTATGCACTCCTTCTTGCTCAAGTTCTTTTACATCACATTCTTGTCCCAAACTGATGTTTTCTTGGTGCTGCAGCTTTCCTGCTTTAAAGATTGCTTTTGGACATTTATCAAAAGCAAGTGACATTCTTATATCATCTGAAAAAGTTTTGTTCCTCATCTGATGAGCTATACAGTTTTGAATTATCGACAAAGAGATGATGAGGTCTTTATACTTTAGTCTTTATACTTTGTTGCTTTCTGGGAGTCAGATTTTTCCACTATATAGTATATGCAATGATAATTAGTTGTTTGTCTTTCAGCTTTTTCCCGGAAAGGGGTCGCCACAGCGGAACTCCGGTCTGCTAATGATTGGTAGTAGATTTTTTTTATGAAATGCCGAGGTGCCAGCTTGATGCTCAACCTTCAATGAAGGCATGGCCATTTACGCACACATGTCTTTTGAACGCTACCCAATCATGGGGAGGACATGCAGACTCCACACAGAAGGCACTCCCAAGCCACGCCGAGAATCGAACGGTAGAACCTCTTGCTGTGAGGTAACAATGCTACCACCGTATCACCCCGGCATATAATATATGCAATGATAATTAATGTCTTTATTCTCTAACTAAAAGAATCACTGTCTGTGATATCCAGCTGGCATGTGTGAAACTAATTTTTAAATTAATACATTTTTAACACTCTGTTCTTTTGAAATAGTTCGGATCTCTTATCCTGTCTCCACACTTTTGCTGTTCCTTAACAAATGGTGTATTAGAAAAAGGCTCCACAAAATAATGAGCATGTAGAGGTAACATTAAGAATACAGACTCGTGTACACAAGTTTATTCAACCAATGTGCAGATGCTTTAAAAGCACTTCTAGGATAAAACCAACATGCAGTTAACTAACACAAAAGTCATTTCACAATTGACTTGTGACTATAATTTAGCAAATGAAAAAGCAATATCAGTGTTCAGCACTGCATGCCATCACCAACAATCTTTGGGCCATTACAGTGAAGACCAGTATCACATTTCTGACAAGCCAGAGTAAGTAGCTTAACATACAAAAAGGCAATTTCCATGCACTGAAAATGTTTGGATGGCACAGTGAGCTGAGAACAACTATCCGCTATGCAAAACATTTTAAACTACAGACCGTGGAATGGTTGAATACATATCACTTTTCCATACACACATCAACTGAACACATATGAAAAGTGACTGGAAATGTGACCTTTGCCTATGTACTAGAAAATCTTTACTCTACCGTTATACCTACTGAAATATTGCTAAAAAAATATCCAAGCAGACATGTTTCTGCTTCTATTATTTTAATTCTTACAGTTAACTGAACAACCCAATGAAGACTGCAGTCACATCATCTATTGTGTCACTTCCAAAAAAAAAAAACATTGCAGCATATAGCAATACTTTTGGTAATCTCAGTTTTAGCAACGGTTCAGCAGCATAAATTACAGAATATGTAAAATCAGGCTTGAATATAATGCTGTCAAAAAAAAAATCTGAGAAAACATTTGGTATATACTCTGAAGGCTGCAAGAAATGTGTTACTTGCTTAACTAGTGTCTGCTAAATAAAATAAGTAAAAAAATCCCAGACATCCACAGAGTGAGTATAACAGTATAATCCAGACATCAGCTATCGCAAGAAGCATGTCTTGGCCCTTTGTCATGATTTCTGACATTTAGGCTATGAACTAAGTACGTTTCATAAAAGGACTTAGCAGTCGAAGTCAAAGGATATGGCAATTTTGGTTTATTACAAGCTGCTGATGTGTTCCACTCTTCTTTGCAAATCATAATGTTGCATGTGGTAGGTAAGTGCATTCTGTAATAGCTATGCACAATATCTCCAAGTGAACAGAAAGTGAAAATATTTAACTTTCTTCTTGTATTGCTACAGGCCTGACTGACTGAGACTCACCTGGAATACAATACTGTGAAGGCACAAGGGTTGTTAAGCTGAATACATCAACATCCAGTGGAATCATGGTGTAATGCAAATTCAGAAGTGAACTGCTCCAAGCAGTGCCCCCCCATACAAATATCTAATTAATCTGAATTAACTTACATAATCTTTTTTGCAGTACTGCAAATTTTCACTTTGTAGACAATATATTTTACAACTATATACTGCACTACATGGTTTATGGTAGTTACTCTGTGTGGCTTTCTAAATATGGTTTGAGCCTGTTCATGCTACTGGTCCAAGGAATCTTAATAATATGCTACTTTTTATCACTAGATGTATCCAATTTATTCTGCAAGATGGGACACCTATTTTTTTAATTCAATTTTTATACAGTCAAGCAAAATTTATGACACTTCTTTTTTTAATTCAAGGATTATAAGGGCAAGCAAAAATACATCAAACACCAGAATTTCATTCACAGGAGATATAAAAATAACACTGTTGGATAGATTCACACAGTTGCAGAAAAACAATACTTAACTAATCTCACTATATTTTCCTGACTGACTAAAGAATTACTGTTGCCTAGTTAAGTTACTTACTACAGCAAGGTAAGAAGAGGTGTGTGGTTGTGTGAGATATCTGAGACAGATCTTTCCTGTCAGGATCCAAAAATCATCTCCTCTCTCACTAATATCTAAAAATCATTTTAGTGCTGGTTATAGAATGACATCACATTTGGTCAGCTGACTCTGGTACAATACATACCCATAGCTTTGCTAAGATCTGTTGCAGCATCTGAAAGCCGTAAAACAATTTCAAAAACTTCTACCCTTCCAGGGTAGCAATTAGTTCACCCCTAAAGACAATACGGTAAGATTCCTAGTCCTGGTTTTCTCAAACATTTTTGTCTCTGGCTGCAATCAGACCCGTAAGATTAAATATTTATGGCCTAACCAAGCCATTTAAATTTCAACCTATTTTTCAAAATTAGCTGGACTGAGATTAACCTTTTCCCTTCCAGAATTCTCTGTTAAAAACGTATACATTTAATCAGTAAAAAAAATGTCTGACATACAGATGCATCTCTCTTCTGTCCAGCAGGACCGTCTATTGATGCATTTTTAACACAAACAATTTTACAAATACATTTTTAACATAAGCATCTGTACAAGTCAGTGTTACAGTCAAATGACATAATTCTCTACAAAACTCCAGCTAGGTATGCTGGCATATATTACACATGCACCACATATCCTTTGAAGACTCATGCTAGTTTTTCAAGTGACCCTGGAAAAACATTGCTTGAGAGAAACGGGTCTGTCTGGGTACACATTATCCTATACCCTCTCTTGTCAGCCCAGTTGCATTGACATTGCTGACCCCACTATCATGCTGCACTGTTATGTCATATATCATATGCCAGCAACCCTAGGCTCCACCTTAATAACTCAGCATTTTGCTGGCTGGCATGACAAAGCTATGTCAAGGGATAGTGGTCTGTAATCACAGTGAATTTTCCTTGCATACAGATTGGGCTAAAGTTTCTGCAGTTCCCATGCTATGACTAGACATTCTTTTTTGATAGCTGCATAACATTACTACCTGCATTGGAATCTACAGTTGAGATATACAATTGGGAACTCTTCTCCCTCTGAGGAAACCTGGCTGAGTACAGCCGTCACCCCATGTTTTGAAGCATCCACCTGCACAACAAATTATTTAATGCAACAAAACCACACTTGAGAAAGAAAACTGTTGTACCATGTCCAAAAACAGTAACACCTTTTCCAGAAGAAAGTCTGTTTAATTCTACAGCAAATTTGACAGTACAAAACACAGTGAAAACTTCACCAGTAAAACTCCTAGCGCCTCGGCTGTAACAGCCTTTACAGAGTAAAATGCATGCTCACAGCATGCCTATTTATATTGAAATCCAATACAATTAATCAATTGACTAATTAAGATATTTAAAGCAGAATCTACATTATTAACAACTCAACAATAAAAATCAAATAAAACTCTGCCAATGACATTCCTTATTTAGCCCGTTGGGCTGCAAAGTGTTATATTTCATTATAAAAATTGATTCCTTTTTTCTTAATAAATATTTCAATAAATCTTCACCAGAATAATGCACAGAAATATGTTCCAAAACTGTTACTGCTAAACTATCTATTTCACCTCTATGTGCTGAATTACAATGATCTGCTACAGGACTCATCATTTTTTTATTTTTTATATCCCTAACATGTTCAATAATTCTTTCGCTTAAACTTCTTTTGCTCTCATCTATATAAAAACAGTTACATGAACATTTTATTGCATTAATTATGCCCTTTGTTGTGCAAGAGAAACAACCTTGTATTTGAAAATTCTTCCCAATGATATGGTGGAATGTAGGCACAATATATTGGCAAATAGAACATCTGCCAGAAGGACTAGTGCCTAGTTTTGTTATATTTCCATTTATCAATTCTTTTGGTCTTTTATATCTACTATGTACTAGAAAATCTTGTATATTACGTCCCCTCTGATAGAATGTTCTAAGTTCTAATTTAGACACACAAGACACTTGCCTCAATTATTTTCCAATATTCTCCTAATATATTATTAAATCTGTCTGAAAAGACTGTATATTTGGTAACAAAAATATGATGTTATTCTCTACTGTTAGATTCCGATTTACTACATTATCCCTATGTATCATTTCTCTGTTCATATTACAATTTTCATAAATTTTCATATAACTGTCCACTATTATTTGTTCATCATATCCTCTATTTAAGAACATTTGCATAGCTTTTATTGCTTCCATTTTTGAATCATTATTATCACTACATAGTCTGCTAATTCTTAGTAGTTCTCCATATAGAATGGAAGCCCAAGTATGCAGTGGATGGCAACTAGTAGCCTGTAAGATTAAATTTTGCTAATCAAATTTTCTATGTATTTTAGTTTTAATTTTCTCTTTATGTATTCCTTCAACAGTAGAAAATTAACCTTCGAACCAACTTGCGCTTGATCATATCCGATTCCAAATCTGTTATTATTCAAAAAATTCAAAAACTCATCTACCTCTTTTCTACCTTCATAACATATAAAAATAAGATCATCTATAAACCTATAATAATATTTAACATATTTTTGAAAAAATACACTTCTATATATATGGGTACTTTCCATAAATCCCATAAACATATTAGCGTACATTGGGGCAAATGCTGCCCCCATGGCCGTGCCCTGTTTTTGTTGGTAAAGGCTTCCTTCAAATTCAAATATATTATTATTTAAACAAAAATAGACTAATTCTTTAATATATTGTGTTCTAGGGTTATCTCCTAGAAAAAAAACTGTATAGCTTCCAGTCCATATTTATGCTGGATATTAGTATACAGACTGGTGACATCTACAACTACAAAATTCATGTTTTCTTGCCATTTTAAATTTTTCACCCTATCCAAAAAATCAAAGGAATCTTTTATATAGGATGGAAGTTTAATTACTTCCTTCAATAACACTTCATGTAAAAGGCATCCTAAAGTGTTAGTAAAATATCCTGTAGCCGAAAGTATAGGACGACATGGAGGATGTCATAAATTCTTATGAATTTTTGGCACGCAAAAAAAATTTGCAACTGTACTCTCTATTTATAAATTTCTTTGTTTCTTCCGAGGCTAAAAAATAATGTAGCCTTACTCCTTTATTAATTAGTGCCCGGAATTCTTCTTGGGCCTGATTCAAAATAATAATATCTACTTTCTTATAAACTTCATTATTTAAATGTTGCATACACATTTCATAATACATAGCAGAATTCATGACAACTAATTTACCCCCTTTCTACGAAGGTTTAAAAACAATTTTATCATTCTTACTAAGTTTTTTCAATTTATACCATTCATTCTTTGATAAATTATAACATTTATCCATATGATTAAATTCATGAAGTTCTTTTTCAGTTACTAAATTCATAGCATTATAATACCTTTGGATATTAACATTCTTAAATGGTGGCATAAATGTACTTTTAGTTGATATTTTACTTGTATCAAAGTATATGCATTATTTTCTACATCTGAATCACATGACTAAAAACTACTTTCACTAGATGAATCAGTGACTTCATTTATCAAATTTGTATTATATGATTGACTATTATAAAAATATTCTCGCAAATGCATTTCCAGAACTAATCTAAAAAGTTCTGCTTTAATTTCATGCATTCTAGGAAAAACCGTGGGGATAAATTTTAACCCCTTCTGTAAAACAGACATTTCATCAATATCAAATTCATAATTAGATAAATTAACCACAAAAGAGTCCAATGTGTCATATTCTACTGTAAATGTAAATTCACTACTTTTTGCAATACCTGATTAATTAGTCCATCTGATTTGCTTATATGGGCCTTGGCCCTGGTCCCTGTGATTACCCTGTCCCTGCCACACTCATTTTCTTGTACCATACTCCGTAGTACCTGGTCCACGAAAATTATGTTGAAAAGATTCCAAGTTACCAGGTCTAGGCAAAGGTGGATACTCTCGATCAACACATTCCTCTTCTTCCATGGAAGATGCCCCACTTACTACAGAGTATATACTAAGATTGTTATGCTGACCATATGTCCGTCGATTCTGAAAACTCACTTTACGTCGCTTAGATTGTAAATTAGAGGACAAAATAAAAGCCTTCTTCTTCTCATAATCATGCAAGTCTCTTTGTAACTTATTCTTTTTTCTTTGTATAAGTTCCTTCTCATAAGCGTGGCGGTCATTAATACTCGCCAACAAAGTCTCCAGTACTGAGTTGGATGTTGTTTTTACCACTTCTTCGCACATTTTCTTACTCTCATCCAATACCTTATTTCTTCTGTAGTTATCTCTATCTATTAGAATGGAAACCCATTCCATGCTGCACTGATGTGCTGCAGCAATCCATCTATCATGGAACCTTTGTTCCTGCTCCGATAGTTCAAACTGATTTTTGCCCCAATGTACGCTAATATGTTTATGGGATTTATGGAAAGTACCAATATATATAGAAGTGTATTTTTTCAAAAATATGTAAAATATTATTATAGGTTTATAGATGATCTTATTTTTATATGTTATGAAGGTAGAAAAGAGGTAGATGAGTTTTTGAATTTTTTGACTAATAACAGATTTGGAATCAGATATGATCAAGTGCAAGTTGGTTCGAGGGTTAATTTTCTTGATATTACTGTTGAAAGAATACATAAATAGAAAATTAAAACTAAAATACATAGAAAATTTGATCAGCAAAATTTAACATTACAGGCTACTAGTTGCCATCCACCGCATACTTTGGCTTCCATTCTATATGGAGAACTACTAAGAATTAGCAGACTATGTAGTGATAATAATGATTCAAAAATGGAAGCAATAAAAGCTATGCAAATGTTCTTAAATAGAGGATATGATGAACAAATAATACTGGACAGTTATATGAAAATTTATGAAATTTGTAATATGAACAGAGAAATGATACATAGGGATAATATAGTAAATAGGAATCTAACAATAGAGAATTACATCATATTTTTTGTTACCAAAACTCTGTAGAAAGTGGGGCATCTTCCATGGAAGAAGAGGAATTTGTCGATCAAGAGTATACACCTTTGCCTAGACCTGGTAACTCGGAATCTTTTCAGACAGATTTAATAATATATTAAGAGAATATTGGAAAATAATTAAGAGGCAAGTGTCTTGTGTGTCTAAATTAGAACTTAGAACATCCTATCAGAGGGGACGTAATATACAATATTTTTTAGTACATAGTAGATATAAAAGACCAAAAGAATTGATAAATGGAAATATAACAAAACTAGGCACTAGTCCTTGTGGCAGATGTTCTATTTGCCAATATATAGTGCCTACATTCCACCATATCAATGGGAAGAAATTTCAAATACAAGGTTGTTTCTCTTGCACAACAAAGGGCACAATTTATGCAATAAAATGTTCATGTAACTGTTTTTATATAGGTGAGAGCAAAAAAAGGAATCAATTTTTATAATGAAATATAACACTTTGCAGCCCAACAGGCTAAATAAGGAATGTCATTGGCAGAGTTTTATTTGATTTTTATTGTTGAGTTGTTAATAATGTAGATTCTGTTTTAAATATCTTCATTAGTCAATTGATTAATTGTATTGGATTTCAATATAAATAGGCATGCTGTGAGCAGGCATTTTACTCTGTAAAGGCGGTTACGGCCGAGGCGCTAGGAGTTTTACTGGTGAAGTTTTCACTGTTTTTTACTGTCAAATTCGCTGTGGAATTAAACAGACTTTCATCTGGAAAAGGTGTTACTGGTTTTTGGACATGGTACAACAAAATTATTTAATGTAATCTGGAATGGGTAACAAAAAATTAATACCCTGTTATCTTACCTCCCTACCATCCTAGCTTTCTTTCCTTTAACCTGCAATAAGGGACCTACCTGGCTACAAAGGATATCCTCATCTACCTCAAGCCTTCACAACTTAAACCAACCTTTTCTGCTGCCCCAGTACATTCACCAGTTTGAACAGTTTCTGGCAAAGTATGTTTTATTATTCCCCACGTAGAAAGCAATTCTGTGTTTAGCTTTTTAACCCTATTAATCTATTTTGTCTCAGAGTCAGGTGAGATAGCAGCCAAACTCCTCTCCAGCACCTTTTTATTTAAGTTACTGTCTTCTCTCCATCTAGCTTACCCTTCACTACTTGTATACTACCGTGCCTAGTCACCCTTGTAAAACTTACTCTCTTTTCAATTTGTATGAGTTTTGGCTCGTTACATTCCCTCGGATTTTCTCTTCTCTTGACCTATTGCCTAACTATTCCCCTATTTTTCTATCTTTCTGCTCCTAGTCTGCACTCTTCTCATTCCCTTCCCTCTACCGACGTGTTATCTCTTACTCTGTCCTCCTCTTGTCACTTTCTTTTCTATCATACCTATATCACTGAAAGCTCCTTACCTGCTCCACCTTCTCACTCCTGGCTTTAGTGCTTACTGATTGTCTCCATCCCCTCTTGCTCTACCCGCTCCGTTCGCCCTGTGGGCTCACTCCGCTCCCCTACCCCCAAATCCCACCCACCCCCACTACCTCTAGATTTATACCCATACAGCCACACCTGCTTCCTCTACACCAACCAAACTCCACCCCTTCCTCTTCCTATCCCTTCTAGTCTTACCACACCCACATCACCTCTCCCCACCTCCTTACTCAACACTTACATTGCTTATTAAAACCCCAACATGTCTGTAAAATATCCATCCTTTGCAATCCAACTACTACTCCTAAACCTTACCCTCATCTACAATCTCACCCAGCCTTACCTCCTCAACCACACCCTACTCCTAAATACAACCTACCCTCTCCACACATCACATACCTACTATACCAACTCCTTTATCCCACTAACCACATCCTATGGTTTCATTACAAACCAATCCCTTCTCATAACACCTTTACACACACTTTTCACCCCATATATCCTCCACTAATCCCTTAACCCTCACCTCTCAAGCAAAACATCTTAAATACCTCTACTACGTGACAACTCCTAACTTCCATACTATTATCTGGTGATATACACCCCAACCCAGGCCCAAACCTCCCCTCCTCCAATTCTAAATCCATCTTATTTGCATCCCTTAATGCACAAAGCATAGCTAACAAAATTCCAAATCTACATGCCTGGCTATTTCACAACACACCAGACATCCTAGCCATTTCTGAAACCTGGCTAAAACCACATATAAAAGATTCAGAGATAGTACCACCTAACTACTCAATCATCAGATCAGACAAAACCCATAAAAAGGGTGGTGGAGTAGCTCTACTCTACTCATCCTCCCTATGTACATCACCCTATGATAAAGCCATCCCCCAGTTCCATAATGCAGAATTAATACTGGCTCATCTCCAGCTAAACAAACACAAATATATATACATTGTTTCTCTTTACATTCTCCCAGGAGACAATATTCCAATACTTGAAGAAATCCTCTCCTGGCTCTCAGCTAACATTAAAAACGCAACTATAATCAAGGGAGATACCAATATTAACTGGTCCTCCATTCAGTCCCCCTCTCACTCCCTTAACATCAACCTATACAACTACTCTCAACTCATCAACTCCATTACTAGACCACGCAAAGACTTCACCGCTGGCAACATCCTAGACTGGATTCTAGTCTTCCACCCTCACTACTACCCAGATAGCGGAACCATACCCGACTCCCTCAGTGACCACCTACCTATATTCACTAGACGTCTTCCTTCTCCCTTACACGTCACTCATAATTACATTACTACCCAATGCCATAAAACCTTTAACCCAGAAGCTTTCTGCAATACCCTAAAATCATTTAACTGGTACCCCTTAAAAACTCTACCCCTTGAAGATGCGATCACTCACTTTAATACCACATTCCTAAACCTTCTAGATACTCAAGCTCCTTTAAAAACCAAAAGAATAAAAAGACAATCCACCCCCTGGTTAACTATAAACACCCTAACCACCATGCGACTTGGAGACAAAACTTGGACACAATATCAAAAGAACAAATCTACATCTTCCCTCAATGAATACAAAACTCTTCGTAACTCAGTTAAAAAACTTATCTCTGCAGACCGTCGTTACTACTTCACCCAACTGCAAAGTAACCACAATACTAACCCTCAAAAATTCTGGAGGGGTATTACTACCTTCTTAAAACCCGGGACCACAGAAAACCCTATCCCTTGCCCAAATGTAGACAACACAAATCTTGCTACCCAATTCAATTCCTTCTTCATAGACTCCATCTCCAAACTTACCTCCTCTTTCTCAAATAACAATCCTTTCCCTACCTCCACTTCTCCTCAGACTTCTCCCACCTCTCCTCCTGCTTCTCCCCCTCCAACTTCTCCCACTTCTCCTCAGACTTCTTCCCCTCCAACTTCTCCCACCCCTCACCATGCTTCTCCCCCTCCAACTTCTGCCACTCACTCCACACCCCACCATTCTTCATTAAATCTGTTCCTACATCCATCATAAAAAAACTCCTGAAAAAACTAAAACCATGCACAAATGCCCTAGATGACATTCCCTCATACTTCCTTAGTATAGCAGCAGAAGCCATTGCCCTCCCTATCAGCATACTAATTAACCGCTCCATCCAAGTATTGTTCCTCAAATCTGGAAAAAAGCCTACATCATTCCCCTACATAAAGGTGGTACCAATACTAATATTACCAATTTCCGTCCCATCGCCATCCTCTCCCATTTCAAAGGTCCTAGAGAAATGTATCCATCAACAACTACTTCCCCATCTCCTGGACAACAATCTATTAACTCCCACACAGCATAGATTCAGACCCCATCATAGTACTATGACTGCCCTCCTATCCTTCCTTGAAACTGTGAATAAAGCAAGAAATTCTGGCCTCACTGTATCTACCATCCTCCTCGATCTCTCTACACTCGACACTATCTCTCATAATCTAATACTTACTAAGCTATATAACCTAAACCTTTCAACCTCTTCCCTCCATTGGTTTACTAGCTATCTCTCCAATAGGCAACAAGCCATCAAGTGGAAAAAAGCCACCTCCTCCTTCCTCAACACCCCTACAGGAGTTCCACAAGGTTCTATTTTAGGCCCCCTCCTCTTCAATATCTTCATCAATGACTTTTACCACTCTATCCCCCTTGCAAACATTATTCAATATGCAGAAGACTCAATAATCATATGTGCTGCCTCATCCATCCCAACTCTTCTAAAATTTACCCAAGATGCCTTCACCACCACAGAACAACGGATGAGACAGCCATCTTGCACTCACAATGCTGCTAAAACTAAACTTATGGTATTTACCCCCTCCAAAACTCATAACTTGGATAGATCTCTATTCTCCATCACCAGCCAAAACAACACATCTCTTGAGCTAGTATCTGAAACCAAACTATTAGGAATCCAAATTGATGACAAGCTCAAATTCAACTCCCACCTCCTACTAAATATAAAAAAACTCACCAAAAACTAGGCCTGGTCTACCGTCACAATCGGTTCCTCACCTCAAATACCAAAATTACTCTCTCTACCTTCTCTATGGTGCCCCTCTTCTTATAAACCTACAATCCTCCCTGAAAACCAAGCTTTCATCTTGTTACAATAAAATAGCCAGATTCGCCACCAGTACCAAATCATCCACCCATCACTGTGAACCTCTCCATAAACTCAACTGACTAGAGCTTCCCAACTACCTCTACTACACTCAGCTCACCTATGCACAAACTCATTTTTCAGCCATCCCTCTGTCCCTCTCTCTCAACTACCTTCAAAATGCATAAAACTCAAAGACTTCTAAGATCTAATAATCAAAACCTCCTAGAAGTTTACAGACCCCTACACCCTCCAGGACAAAACCTCCTGTCCTTCTCATTAGCACGCCTATGGAACTCCCTATCCCCCTTCATTCATACAATTGCAAGCCTGCCATCCTTTAAAAAATCTCTACACTCTCATTTAACATCCTCTTGGGAATGCTCCTGTTCACATCCCTCATAACCTACTCTCTAATCCCAATACTTTCCTCTTTCCTTTTTCTCAAATCCCAGCTAGCAAATTCATGCTGGCTCCTAGCATACAACTCCTTATTTGTACCCTGAATTTTTTAGCAAATTTCTACAATGTTTTTTTTTTTTTTCCTTCTTCAATTTCTCATATAAACTATGTGTGTAACAAAACCTTTGTATAATCTGTATGTGGAATATAATCTCTGTATAATCTGTATGTGGAGCTTTTCTCCCCAGGACTCCACTGAAAACGGGTTCTTCAGGCCCAATGGACTATCCTGGTTAAACAACTGCAAATAAAATAAATAAATAAATAATAAAGGGAATCCTCCCAAATCTTCTTTAAGCTTTTGAAATGCTTGAAGCTTATTGTGTCTGTCAGCAATGAGCACCATAACCTGCTGTCCTATAGCATACTCTCTGGGTCAAGCATTCCTGTCATGCCAGACTTTTTTCTGCTGTTGCGCTCCTGCCAGATTCTCCTGGGCCAAGCTCATGAGCTCCCTAAGCCTTGTCCTGAGGTCTAGGACATATGCCACAACAGACTCTGTGGGATTCACACTCACCCTCCCATTCATCATGAATCAAACATCAAGGCCCCCCTCACCCTATACCCGTACATCAAATCAACTGGTGAAAAACCTGTAGATTCCTGGAGTACTTCTCTGAATGCAATCATCAGATGGGGCAAATATTTGTTCCACTCTCTCTTAAACTAGTCTGCAAATGCCTGTAGCATGGTCTTTAGTTTACAGTTGAATTTTTCCACAAGACCATTACTCTGGGGTTGGTAAGGAGTGGCCTTTAGGTGCTCCCCCCACAGAGCTTCCACAGATATGCCAGCAGGTCTAACATGAAACTGGCACCTCTGTCAGTGAGTATTTCTCTAAGGAAACCTACCCTGCTGAAAATCTCTAACAAAGCATTTGCCAATTTCTCTGCCTCAGTGGAATACAGAGCCACTGCCACATGGTATCTAGTACCATGATCTAATACCACCATGATATACTTCTTCCCTGTGGAACTTGGGGTACCCAGAGGCCCCACTATATCTATAGCTAAAGGCATTAGAGAGCTAGGGCATTTATGGTTAGGGGTGGTATACCTACATCTCCCATCCATTGGTCAAGATTTTCTGGTGATGAATAGCTGTGTTGAGGCTTAAGCCTCTTGCCCTTTGTGTTGATCCTTATTAGATCTTTTAGGTGAAGCATGTTTGATGATTAGATCTGATGCTTGAAGTATATTCAGCACAGGTCACCTGGACATAGATCTTCAGTATGGCTGAATAGAGCTGGAGTTCCTGAGCTTTGCAGCAATAGACAATAGAGCTTCCTTTCATCCGGGCAGCATAAGACATTTTTTTTTTTTGAGACCTTTGCCTTTGATGAGGAACTTTCTGGGGCCTTTCCAATTGCTGCAGGTCAATCATTGGTCTGATCCGAATGGGCATGGTAATCATTGGTGGTCTGATGAGGATGAGAACAGGAAACGATGACCTCCTTGATCTATGTAGAAATCCTTCATGACAGTATTTTCAGGAAAGCTGTGTGAGGTTCTTGTCTCTGTATCTGCCTACAAGCTGTAAAGAGCTCCTCCTTGTCTCTGTCATGTAGTCCAGGGAGGTACGCCTCAGGTCAGCATGGGACAATGTCTTGACTTTGCAGCTGAGTGACCTGAGTTGAGCGTTTGGCGCTGCTGGGGCGGATGCCTATGGGCCGGAGCTAGCAGCCTTTACTGTGACTCACTTACCACCCAGGTACTTGCCGGTGTCTGGTCTACTATGGTCTGTGTCTGGACCTATGTCTGACATTAGTTTGGCCCTATGGCTGTGTGATTGGCACACTTGACTCACACACTGACTGTGTGGTCTGTGTGTTGCATGTTGTGAGCCAGTGCAGTTGCTGTGGTGTGGTGGCCTCTGCTGCCTTGGTAGATTTTTTTTTTCAGAGTGAGCCTCTGAGTATGTGTGTGTGTGTTTTTATGTGTTGATAGTTAGTTGTGTGCTATGTGAGATGAGACTTGTGTGTGGTGTGTGGTAACCCTTCTTGGTCTTGCCAGTCCTAGCTTGAGAGAGAGAGCTCAGCCTCCAGTTTTTATAGTTTGCATCATCTGTTGCATCTCTTTGTGTTTGAAGAAGGTGAGAGAGAGAGATGTTCAGGTAGGTATGAGGCAACATTGTGTTTCAATATTACAAAATAACAGGTAACAAAATCAACAATAAACAAAACGCATCCACTCCAACAAGTTAGCTTAAAACCACCAGGAGTAGAAACTATGCTGAAAACAGCAATTATTGATGATAAAACAACAAAGGTTGCTTTCCATATAAAAACTGTCTTCTTCCAGAACAAACCATACTAAAACTCATCCTCTTATATACAAACCTCCTACAACTAACCTTCAACATATTACAAAAATTATAAAATAAATATATCAAAAAAATAATAAATGATAAATGACACATTTTATTATTTCTGCAAGAATCAAGAATGAATAAATGTATAAAAACATAATATAATATAATATAAATATTATATAAATGTAATATTTTGTCCTGACTATCTGATATTCCTACACTAAAAAAAATGTTATACATAAGTAATGAAAATTATGGACATGGTGTACTAAGATTGAATAATATATATATATATATATATATCTCCTTGAAGCAAATACTATGTATATTTAATTTAATTTAAATTTTTAAACCTTGACAAGAGGGTTTTAGTAGGATCACCTCATTTGAGGCCGGAGTGGCTGCATCCAACTTAATCTGCCACCTGATCTCCGGTTGGGGTGATCAAAAATGCAAAATTTGAACACCTACATTGTGGGTTTGTTGATAGGGTGCCTCAATAAAGCGTTATTGTTGATATTTTGATTTTGATTTCAATGATCCTTTTAAATTGTTACCAGTTTTGTAGGCGAAAGTGTGGCCTGTCAGTTACCTATTGACTGGTCACTAATCAAAATATAAGTAGAGTGATTTTTTTTTTCAATTTTACTAGTCTACTATATATTTGATTATACAAGCCTTAGAATGACGTTCTCCACAGCTGGCATATCCTTTGAGTTAATGTACTATATGTATGAATCCATTGCAAAACGTATCCTTTCTGTAGATACTGGACTGAACCCACGCCTTTGCTGCATATAAATGTATATAGATAGTTGATAGATACCCCATTATATTGATATTTATACTTAAATAATCAATAGTTAAAAGTTGGTAATATTTCATGAATTTTTCATGAAATCCAAAAATCCCACCCCCACCCCCATAGATAAAAATAATCGTCAGGGTATCTAACATATCTCTTAATTTGTACCATCCATTTAGACTGTAATGAATTCCATTTCTTCTCTGTCTGTAGTGCTCACCCTCAAAGTAAATGTAATTGTGATCCAAAACAATGTCCATGAACTCCATCAACAGGGGAGATATCATCCTGTCCCAGACCACTCACACTACTTAATACTATTGTTGAATCTGTTTAGACATCCTCCTTGGGAATACATGAAGGAATATACCCAGAACCAGGAATCTTTCATGATGTGGTCTACAGTATTGTAAATATGTTTCAGTTTGTGATGGATCACCTGACCAAAGGGGAGGCTAGCTATATTAACTTTGAAGGATGAGGGGTGTGTATTGTGTAGAATTATTCAATAGCTCAAAAATTCTAATGTGTATTCTCTTGATCATAAAAACACAAAGGTTGAATCACATCCGGTTTCTGAGTGCTTATATTTGTTGTGTGTTGTATAAATACCGTGTATTTACCACATTTCTCAAGGATGTTTTAGTATATTGCAGGGGGGGGAAAGTAATGTGCTCCTTGAGGAGGTCACCTGATTGTGGAACACTAATAATTTGATTCTTAAAAAATATCCTAGATCATTTTTCTTCAAAATAGTTTGAATTCCCACAAGTGTGTATTGTTGAAATGTAAGTGTTGTTCCTCACAAGTAAAGTAGTGTCCCATATTGTCAGTGGTAGGGAGGTTGGATCTGTAATTCCCAGACATTCCGCCCTTTCCCCCTTTGCTCTACTGTTCTCTGATGCTCTCTTCCTTCCTCTAAAATTTTTTCTCGTCATTTGGATACACAACTGTCATATCATTATTAAATTTCCACCTATATGCAATTCCTTTCTCATACATACAAATGTCCTCTGTAGCTTTACATTTTCTCTCATATGTTTGAAATCATTACATTCAATAATAAATAGCATAAACTTTTTCCTACTTGGATATTCTTAACCTTAGTTAAATTGTCACCAAATGAGTAGATATGTTTACAACAATATCAGAATCATGTCCGCTGACAAGGGAAAACAGAATTAGTGAGGAATACAACAGATTTTTAAAAAGTGAGTTTCCCGTTGCTACCATTACGGGGCATCCAAGGGTCCACAAAAAAATCACAACAACTCATTCCGTCCCTATTATTTCTCTGGCAGTGCAAGCAAAGCTCCCTTTGGTCAGGTGATCCATCACAAACTGAAACATATTTACAATACTGTAGACCACATCATGAAATCTTTTTTTCATGTATTCCCAAGGAGGATGGTCTAAACAGATTCAACAATAGGGTCTGGGACAGGATGATATCTCCCTGTTGATGGAGTTCATGGACATTGTTTTGGATCACACCATTAACTTTGAGGGTGAGGGTGACAGACAGACAGAGAACAGAGAGCGGGCTGGGTGCCCCTGTGCCCTATATATAAAAACTTTCTCTTTGGACTGGGAAATGGAATTCATATACAGGTCTAAATGGATGGTACAAATTAATGATTAATGACATCATGGGGGGTGTGTTAATGAATGGGGGCGGTAAATATAAACCACCTATGGGGTGGGTACTAATAGTTTTCAGAAAGGCAAAGACAATATTAACTCAAAGGATATGCCAGCTGTGGAAATCAAATCATATCAACAGACACACCAAAGTACAGAAACAGGTACAAAAAAAATGTGGTCAATGCAATTTAAAGAACTGTTTGAAGTAAGGTTCTGTTTTCTAATGGTAACTGTGGTCTGACCAAACATAGTTTTGGGCATTTGCCAAACTTGTATGAGTTATTATGGGTGTGATGTCAATAACGCTTTGTCAAAGCACCTTATCAACAACCCACAATGTAAGGTGTTCATATTTTTTTTTCAATGAAGTGATCTACTAAACCCCTGTCAAGGTTTAAAAAAATTTAATTTTTTTTAAATATACATAGTATTTTGCTTCAAGGAGATATATATATATATATTTATATTCAATCTTATTTATAGTATTTATTTTGATTTATGAATTTTGTAATATGTAAGGTTTTATGTTTCACTGTACTATGTATAATAAAAGCTATATAAAAAAGTAAAAAAGTACTTAAGTGAGTGTGCTAGGGCTTAGAGAGAGAGAATAGTCTACAATAGCAATCAAGTAGAGCTAACTTTTTAGTTAGAGAATAGGCTGGTTAGATTAGCAGTACAGTTCTAGAAGAGCTGTTCTAGGGAAAAAAAATGAAGTGGACTTAGGGGTAGTCCGAATAGTTTAATGCTTTATAGCAGGGGGAAAAAAAAGGAAAAATGACCAAAATGGCCAATGAACTACAAGTTAATGTCTTAAACCAAATGCTATCAAAAGCTAGTACACTTGAGTGTATTGGACTGTAGTTTAACTTTTACACAAACAAACTAGGAGTGCAACAAACAATTCAAAACAAAAAAACAGGAAAACAGGTAATAATATAAAAAAATAGGATGAAACAGAGTGTGAAAGGCACAAAAGGTCGAAAATGCAGAAAAAAAATACTTAGAATCTGGAAAGTTGTCTTTTCTGGTCTCTGCTGCTCTGGGAACTCCTGCCTTGCATACCTCTTGGCAATGCTAACAGGTCCTGCAGTACCCTATTACATCCCTTGCAATCTCAAGGCTAATAAAAGTTCTGTATAACACATCTCTTGATACACACTTTATGTCTATATGACCTACAAAACCAATGTCATGGGCTATGGCTATAAGTGCCAGATGGCAGCTCTGGGCACTACCAACTGCTGTATTACCTCACTGTCTAGCTCTCCATCAGGGGTCTACTCTCTATACAGTACCCCTTTGTTCCAGTTCCATCATATTTCTCACTAATCCGCAAAAAAAAAAAATAATAATTTTAGTGCTGATTATAGACTCTGGTACAAAGCATACCCAGAGTTTTGCTAAGATCTGTTGTGGTATCTGAAAGCCCTAAAACAATTTCAAAAACTTCCACCCTTCCATGGTAGCAATTAGTTCACCTCCTAAGGACAATACAGTAAGATTCCTAGTCCTGTTTTTTTTCAGACATTTTTGTCTCTGGCTGCAATCAGACCTGTAAGATAAAATCCTTATGGCCTAAACTAACCCATTTAATTTTCAACCTATTTTTTCACAATTAGCTGGACTGAGATTTAACCTCTTCTCTTCAGAATACTTTGTTAAAACACTCATTTAATCAGTTATAAAAATACTGTCCGACATACATTTATATATTTTTTTCTGTCCAGCAGGACCCACTGTTGATGCATTTTTAACACAAGCAACTTTACAAATGTATTTTAATACAAACATCTGTACAAATCAGTGCAACAGTCTAATAACATAAAATTCTTTACAAAACTCTAGCTAGCTATGCTGGCATGTGTTACACATGCACTGCCCTACTTTCCCTGGCACAGACAGCACTACCTCATATCATTACAATGGCTATCATGTCAAACCCCAAGATCTGAAGAAGTTTGTGTGTGTTTTTTTACTTCACCGTTGTGCGTCCATGGACTTAGCATACATAAGGAGGTGATGGGGTTGCAGAAGGCTTGCACCCCTGCAAAAATTATTTTCATGGTATATACATTGTGTAGAATGTTTTCATTCAGTTATGATTCAGTGAAGTAAGTTTTTAGTCAAATGAGATTCTACTGAATTTTGCTGAGTGAGTTTTTATTCAGTGAAATAAGCATTTGATAAAACATACTACACACACACATGAAATTTGTCTCCAAGGACAGTATTCAGAATGCAATTATGGGGGATTTGTATAGCCACCACAGCCTGGAAAATAATATAATCACCCCATAAATGAGGATGCTTCTTCAAAAGACAGTATCAAGTTTCCATTTACATGTTGAACTTTGTGCATCAGTTTTCATGAAATTCCCCAACTCAAACAGAGACATAAATGAAAGACGCATTCTAAAGGTAAAAATTCACAATTGAACAAGTCATCCTATAATAGTTTTTTTCCACATGCATTTTTGTGGACCCTGACAGTCCCCTATCTGTCATGAGGTGATGGATCATCCTCAACCTCCACAGCAAGGCAGAGTAGACAAACAGCCATGTTGAGATTGTCATTCTGAGTGTACAGGACGTTCTTCTTTGGTCTGCCCTTAATAGCCTTCTATCATTATTTATGGCACATAATGACAGCAATGTGGTCTGTGTGCACATGCTACCATGTGTACACACTCTGAGGTGGATACGCTCACTACTTATCCACTACAGCTGGCCTTATGCATAGGCCAACTAGGTGGCTGCCTAGGGTGCCACTCTAGCAGGGACACTTTTCCAGTATGTGTATTTTTTGTTGAATGAATATAGAGACAAAAATGAAGAGCAAGACAAACTGTGAGAAAAAGAAAGAAGAAAGCAATCTGATGGTGTAAGGTAGACTAGAATGGGGACACCAGGTAGTGGGGGTGGTGCTGTGGAGCCCTTTTGCCTACAACACCAGTTGATCTAAGGCTGGCCTTGCTACCCACCTCACTTTTTGGTCTGCTTCAGCTAGAGCACCATACGTCAAAAGCAGTCTGTAGTCAAGCAGAGAACATTAATGGTCAAACGCAGATTTTCTGGGTTACAGTTTGAGCTCCAGCCCTCTGCACTAAGGACATGGTGGATGCAGTACTGTCTAGGACTATCAGCGACCGTTACTGAACTTGATTAACCTGGACCCTTCAATGTGCAGTAGTCAAATGGTGGTTTCTGAAAATTAAATCTACTGAACTGCTCAGTGGCCAAAAACATACCCAAATACATGTTTGAGATTACAATTTCTTGGAGATGGTTATATTTTGCTTCGAGGAAGCTAAGCTTACACAGCAATTTTTGTGGGAAATACTCATTTCGGCAGCTGGAGTTCAGAAAACCAAAAGACTGATTTTGACAATGATCCCACCCGCATAAACACCCCTAAACTAAATAAATCACCTCTGATGAAATATCTTGGTTAATACTATGTTCATATTGTTAAGCGGCAGAAGATGCCCAGCATACATCCAGTGACAGCCAAGCTGACCAAATGTTTCCCCACACCCATTCATCTACCACTAGGCTAACTAATCCAATATCTCAACACACACTTCACCTAATGAGTATAAATATTCACAGCATTTGCAATAAAACTACCGAGTTCCATGCCTGGTTAGCTGCCCACATCCCAAACATTATTGCAGTAACAGAAACATGGCTGAAACCACACATTGCTGACACTGAAGTTGTCCCTCCAGGTTATAACATAATTCGTTCAGACAGACTTCATAAAAACAGAGGCGGTGTAGCATTAATCTATCAAAACTCACTACAAATATCAACCTATGCAAAATCTGTCCCCTCGTTTGGTAATGTAGAGCTACTACTCACATCCTTTCACATAAATAGAACAAACAAATATGCATAGCAGTTATTTATATTCCCCCAGGCCACAATATCCACATACTTGAAAACGTGCTTTCTTGGCTAAATCAGAATATACTGCATGAAACTATAATACTAGGAGACATCAATATTAATTGGCTAAACTTAGACTCCCCCTCTCCAGTAAAAAGCATAAACCTTCACAGTTTTACCCAACTCATCACTACCCCCCACTCATGGCCTAACAACAGACTCTGAATCAACTCTAGACTGGATACTTGTAACACATCCCCAAAACTACTCCAACTCAGGAACCCTACCAAACACATTAAGTTACCACCTTCCAGCATTTACCTATAGAACTCACCCTCCTGCAATCAAAATCCACTTGTATAAAACCTCCAGGAACCTTGCCCACTTTAACCAGGATAACTTTATAAATATTTTAAACTCCCAAAACTGGAACCCACTAAAAACACTCCCCTTAGATGAAGCCGTTGACTATTTTAACAAACTCTTTTTAAATACTCTCAATAGCCTAGCTCCTATGCGTACTAAACAAACCTAAACTAACCATGCCCCCTGGTTAACAAGACTAACCAAACAAACTATGTCTCTCAGACACAAAGCATGGACAATTTGGCTGAGAGAGAGAACACAACAAAATGAACTCCACTACAAACAACACCGCAACAAATCAAAAAAGCTAGAAATACAAGCTAAAAAAAGATTATTTCTCTGATAAACTATCCACCTCATATAACAATCCCAAATATTTTTGGAAGTCTGTCTCCTCTCTATTTAACCCAGGCACCATCCAAAACCCATCTCCCCTGCACCAGAAAAAAGCCCACAAGAAACCACCCAAGCCTTTAATACCCACTTCATCTCTACTATCCAAAAGCTACTCAAAGACTGCCCATCCAGCTCAAACATACACATCCCAACCCCAACGGAACACACTCCCACTATACAACCAGGCAACTCCTTCACTATTCAAACTGTACCCACCTCTCTGATTTTGAAATTCCTAAAACACCCCAAACCTTGCTCTCTCTCTCTCTCTCTCTGCAGATAACCTTACCCCAGAATATCTGCAAATAGCAGCTAGCTTAATAGCATATCCAGTTACCATTCTTATAAACCACACTCACTGAATCTTACGTTCCTCTCCTATGGAAAAGATTCATCATTACCCCACTACACAAAGGGGGCAACTCCCATGATCTTTCCAACTACTGCCCTATCTCTATATTCTCCCCTCTAACTAAAATCTTGGAAAAATGTGTTCACTCACAACTACTTGAACACCTTTCAAATAATGCTCTTCTATCCCCTACCCAACATGGTTTCCGTCCAGGGCATAGCACCATTACTGCCCTATTATCTTTCACCAAATCTGTCAACAAAGCCTTGGATGCAGGCCATCCTACCGCAGTAATCCTACTAGACCTATCCAAGGCCTTCGACACAGTGTCACGTGCTAAGCTAGTAAACCAACTATCAACACTAGGTTGCTCCCCAAAATCCCTCAGCTGGTTTACCTCCTACCTACAGAACAGGGAACAATCTGTAAAATGGTTAAATGTGCAATCTCAGTACCAAGCTAATAATATAGGAGTACCACAGGGATCCATTTTAGGTCCACTACTGTTCAATATCTTCATCAATGACCTGCACAAAGCCCCCCTAATCCAGATCATCCAATACACTGATGATTCAACACTTGTATCCACCTCTAAATCTTTCTCAGACCTCCTCACACTTACACAACAGGCTTTTACTTCTATTGAATAATGGTTTATTAATGCACAACTAATGCTAAACCCCCAAAAAACTAAACTTTTACTTTTCTCAACAAAACCACGCAACATTGACTTTAAAATCCTGGCTAAAGATAGCACAGAAATTGAACTAGTGAAAACAGCCAAATTGCTAGGTATAACAATAGATGATAAACTCACATACAAACAACACATCCTAACTGCAATCAAGAAAACCCATTTCAAACTAGGTAAACTATACCGCCACAAACTCTACCTGGATAAATATACCAAAATAAAACTAGCCAATACCCTACTCATCCCCTCCCTTTTATATGGTAGTGCCGTTTTCACTAACCTGCACACAACCCTTAGTAATAAATTACAATCATGTTATAACAAAATAGCCAAATTTGCCTCCGGAAAATCTTGCCGCTCTCATCACTGCCATGACATCAATGAACTAAGATCGCTAGAGTTTTCCCACTATCTACAATACACCCAACTAACCTTAGCCCACAAACTGATTTCTAAACCAAATGACTGCCCTGCCCTTACCTCAATCCTACATACACCCCCACTAGAAAACTAAGATTTCCTGTAAACTGATGCTTACAGTAGCCAAAGCCAACAAAAGAGCAGGACAATGTCTGTTCTCCCATATCATAGCTAAGCTAAAGAATAACCTTCCATCTGAAATAACCCAAATTGATCACCCAAAAACATTTAAGGCAGTCCTAAAAACACATTATCTAGACAATCCATTATGCACCTGCCACAAAAGCAAGCCACCTTAAACAATATACCTCACCAAATACTACAATGACAAAATATTTGCAAAAACCCAGTATTTACATTTATTAGTGTATTCTTACTATATAGGAGACTGGAATCTCACCAAATAAGGAAATGATGTAACACTACTATTCAACTGTAAACTTCTTGTTTTATTTTTCATCTGTCATATCTTCAGTGTGTGTATATATTCTATGTTTTTTTCTTCCTGTTATATCAGTAACATTGCCTCTTTGTGTTTAATTATTGTGTTCCTTTGTATTTTGCTTGTGGAGCTTTTCTCCCCGGGCCTCCACTGAAAATGGTTCTCTGACACAGTGGACGTTCCCAGGCTCAGCCAAATTTGTCCTGAATGGTCACTGTCACCCTATTTCCCCTAACACCTACAATCAGACTTGAAGCTACAACCATTTAAACTTCTAGTGTTCAGCAACAAAATATAATCTTGACTTCATTAACTACAGAAATAGAATTCATACAGTATGATTTGGCAAAGTAAGGTACGAGTCTTTAAGATGCCTTTGCATTATGCAGTAGTGAGTGAAACAAGAGTTTCTATAACTTTTTTTTTCTCTTCCTCACAGCTGACCATCAGCTATCACCTCTCCTCATCCACATGGTCTACCAGACCCATCATGGGCTTAATGTGGCCCACATCTGGGGCTGGCAAAGACATGAGAATGCTGATGCTGCACCACACTGCTGTCAAGAAGTGCGTCCTAATTCCTGCTCCTTTGTGGCAGCCTTAATAGCTCCACAACTGCTGACCTTTGGGAAGGAACACAAATGCTTTTGCACAATGCAGCACTGAGATTGCCAGGGTCATATGCTGTTTATTGCAGCAAACCTAAGCTGCCTTCTTCCCCCCAGGTATTCAATTCCATCTTCATCTCTTGTCATAGCACCTCTACTGCCTATGTAAGTAAAAAAGTATAGGTAGTCTGTGGAACAATAAGGGCTTTATCCATCTGCACCACCTGGACACCAGAACAGGAGTTTCTTATTGTAAAGATCCAGTGTAACTATTGATGCATACTGCAGTGAGGCGAATATTTACTTCCTTACAAGAACATCACTATACCATATTATATAACATACATTTGACATCCATATCAACTGATACAATACAGCAAGGTTATCTACAGTGTGTTGCAGCTCTACAGAACTTCAGGCAAGCATTTTCACCACAGCGAAATAAGGACCTGAACTGGGGTCAGCAACCACACAAACTGAGAATAAAAGATATAAATTTATTATGTACAACTAAAATTAACAGCTTTCATCGGTTTGTAACAAACGACTTCAGCAGAAAAAAAGACTCACATTAACATACATATTTAATCTTCCTACCTTAGTCACATGTAAGTATTGAAACCAATAATAAGTTGCTAGCTTAAAAAGCAAAGTGCTAATTTAAAGAGGCCTCCACCACATAACATACGTGTAAAGCATTATTTAAAACCTCATACCTTGGCATTGTTGGTCTCAAAATGAATTCAATAAATATGACAAGACCTATCCTGTTAAAAATCAAACCAAATATGAATGCAACTTTAAAACTCTGGCTACTGACAAGGATTAATTAAGTCCTGGATAAATACAAAGCTTCTAGTTGAAAAGATAAAGTTTGCAAGGCTATTTCCTGAAAGGAATAAGGGGTAGGATTCCACATTTAGGTCCATATTGTGAAAAAAAGCATAACTAGTGCTTCTAAGGGATGATGTCTGAGGGTGATCAAAGGCTGATGAGGATGAAATTGATGGGTAAAATATTTAAATTTGAAAAGTTCTGTAGACAGGAAGTGCAAAGACATAGCTGCAGCAATTTGAAGATAACCGAAACTACTACTAGCGTCACCTTGAAGTGGACAGGAAGACAGAATGCTTTCTGCAAGCTAAAGCAAAGTTTTGTTCTGACCCAGCCAAGAACTGGCCTATTTTATTTAGGGCTAGCTGAAGTGTCTGCATGTTCAGGGGCTTTGCTATCAGCAGAAGCAGGTAATTTTCTACAGCAGGAATATGGACTCCATTACAGACAGCAGTTTTAGCAGTTGGTTTCAGCATAATTGGTGAGCAAGACGGCATGTGCTTTAGCAGTAGGTTTTATGACGAGAAGAGAAGGTGCAACTCAAACAGTTATACAAAGGAACACATGCATGCAACTCCCATTTGGAGTAGATGTGAAAGTTCATTATTCACAGGACAGTTTCTTTCCTTCTACCAAATGACATAGCTTTATTATTGTGGGAACTGAGATTGCAACACAGTTTTTTTGCCACTAGGGGACTGTTTGAGAGATCTGTCTTGTTAGAGTTTCTTTAAATATTTGTGTGGTCTTTGAGCTGATATAATGCTACACTATCAGTGAATATCATGATAACAATTAATAGACAGGATCAGAAATATGACTTATAAAAGATTGCAAAAAGTATAAGGGCTGGAAATGATCCTTACTGAATGCCACATTTTAAAGGAAGGCATGATAAAGTAACATCACCTACCTTTATCTTGATGGCTCTTCCAGCCAAGACATCTTGCAGATAAGCTATGTCTTTGTCATATAGCTCCTCAATTCCAGTTGTAAGAAACCAAAATCCATATTCCTGTAACTGCTGGCTTTGAGGTACAGTAAAACAGGAGCAAAATTGTGCCCTTCTATGAAGGCACGGTGCTCAGTAGGAAGTAAGCCATTGGACTCACTGTTGAAATGTCTACATTCAAAATGCCAAGCACAGACACAAAAAAACACCACCAGAAATGCAGGAAGATTGTGAATATCAAGCATCACTCTTCCCCTTTAAACTTTTTTTTTTTTTGCAGGGGGCAAGCATTTCACTCCACCAAACTTATATATACCAACTCTCAGGTCACCTTACCTTGGAGAAAATGAATATTCCAATAACTGGCTAACTTGGACTTTGTGCCTATTACTCTCTCTTTTTTCAGCCATTCAATCGAATAATTTTGGAACTCACTAAAAGCAGGCTCTTGCATTTCAAAGGGTTAAATTCCTTAAGTTTTAAGCAAACAGGGTTTTGAAGAATTTTTTATAAGTGAAAATGAAAGGAGGAGGACATTAGGGTTACGCCAAGGAATGCTTTCAACCTGGTTTAGAAATGGACACAATGACTCTTGATTTCCAGAAATCAAGACCGAGTAATACTATGGTGCAAGGGACACCGTTAAACATGCCAAGTACCTCTAGGGATCCCAGCTGTCCACAGCTTGGAATGTCTCTAAGCCAACAACAAAAAATGTAGAGGAAGATGATGATGATGATAAATAGCTTACAATGTTGGCTGAACAGCTTTTTAAAGCCTCAGAAAAAGGAGTAGTGGTGGGAAGCTGAAACCAGAAGAGTTCAGCATAACCTTTAAGAGAGCTTTGAGCTGTTAATCTCCACTAAGACTGCTGACGATGACCAATGTGCAAGGCCTGTGACACTGATGACCTTATACTAGAACTTTCTACACTTCTCTCTAAGCATTTATACACTATTAAATAAGTTGACCCAGCAGAATACAAATACTATTCAGACAAAAATTTATAAATGACTCATTTGTAAATCACTTAGTTATCCAGTGTTAATTTCCTACTTCCCATCCAATCATCAAGATTTTCCTTGAAGAGTGCTAATGAGGAGCTTTGTTTGATATAGATAGGTAGTTTGTTCCAGAGTATGGGAAGTCACTGGGAGAGGAATCTATCCCTCCAGCATGTTCTGTTTATTGTGGTAACAAGGTTTAGGTCCCTAGAGCGTGTAGCTTGGAGGGATTGGGATTTCTTTAAGTGGAGCATGTCCAACAGCACTGGGTTTGGCATAGCTTTGTATTTTAGGCAGAGATTGCCTCTGAGTAGGTGATATGCGACAGAGTAAATATGGAGTTTTTTGAGACAGTCTGCGTACAGCATCTGATTGAGGCCAGTAATCCTCTTTGTGAGGTATTTCTGCAGCCTTTCCAGTTGTTGTAGATGTCTTGTGAGGTACATACCAAAAAGGGCGTTATACTCTATAATGGTTCTAATGAGTGACGAGTAGAGGGGTACAAATGACCTGCTTTTTCCTGGATGAGAAACCTTTTGTGATAAGGTATGTCACGTAGAAGGATTTCCTGACTACTGTGGCAATGTGATTAGCAAAGGAGAACCTACTGTCCACCTGTGTCCCAAGGTCTCTTATCACACTTTCAGTGTTAAGTAGACTACTGCCTATGTGGTACCTCATGGGTACAGAGTTTTTATGCACATTTTGGCACTGAGCTTGAGGCCATGGCTTTGACACCAGGCATCTGTCTCAGTGAGGTCTTTTGTAGTATGTCCACATCGTTAGGAGTTTCAATTATGGCTCTTAGTTTGCAGTCATCTGCAAACTTCATTAGCCAAAGACCTTCTGTGTTAGCCTGTACTTCAGAAAGTAGATACCAAACAGGAGTGGACCCAGGACTGAACCCTGTGGTACTCCACTTGTCACTGGTCTGAAGTCGGATTTGGAGTCTGCTACTTTCACAGGGCGGGTTCTTGTCAGTGAGCCAGCTGGCAACCCATCTTGAGACATAGGGATTTATACCTATTTTAGTAAGTTTATCTAATTCCAGAGTGGGGATGGTGTCAAAAGACTTGGCGAGATCTAGATAGGCTCTGTGAACCACCTTACCCTCGTTTATGGCTTTGGTGACTGCTTCAAAGAAGTCAATCAGGTTTAGGAGACATGATCTGCCCTTTACAAACCCGAACTGGGTAGGGACCAGAGTTTGGAGATTACCAATGTCTTTGTTTATAGATTCCATGATGATACATTCCATGGCCTTGCAGACCAGGCTCATTAGGCTAATGGGGCAGTAGTTCCCGGATTCAGTGGTGGCGGCTCCTTTGTGGAGTGGGATAACCGTCGCTGTGCACCATTCAGTGGGCACAAAGCCTGAGGTGAGGCTATGATTGAACATGGTGCTTAAGTGGGGTGCCAGTTCAATCTGTAGTTCATGCAGAACGCAGCCTGGGATGTTGTCAGGTCCCATGGATGCTGTGTTCTTGGCTTTGGAGAGTGTGGGTTTTACCTGTGCAGCCGTGATTACAGGAACTTTGCATTCTTCCGGTACAGAGATGGGCCCTTTAGGGGGTGGGGGTAAAGTTAGCACCGAACCTATCTGCCAAGATGCTGGCAATATCATTTGTTTCTGTATATTTAGTACCATTGTGCTGTAACTCAGAGCAGATCTGAGTGTTGCCATTGAGATTCTTGACATAGCTATGGAATGCTTTGTTGTTGTCTTTAGAATAAGTGGAGATTTTATTTTCATAACTAGCTTTGGAGGATTTTATGAGAGACCTCAGCTTCTTGCTGAGGCTGATCAGGGAGTTTTTCCAGTCATGGGATTTTACTCTTTTTTGCAACAGTTTCTTTCTTCTGTTGTAGTGTTTGTTTATGGCAGAGGACCACCAGATTGACTGCCTTTTTTTGGAGGATAGCATCTTGGTTCTGTTAGGGATAGAACAATCCATGCACTTGTGTAAGTGCTTATAAAGTGCATTATAGGATTCAGCAGTCAAACCTCTATTGTCCATCTGCATGGGTGTCGTGAAGTTTGCCACTTCTGTCTTAAGAAGCGTGAAGTTGGTTTTGGAGAAATTTTTTACAGTATTTTTCAGTATGGGGGTGGGGACGGGATGTGGATGTCTAGGCTGATTAGCTTATGGTCAGATCTGACCAACGAGGAATTACCAGTCACCCATGCTGGTATTGACCATGTCTAGGATATTGCTGCCCCGCGTGGGAGTGTGGATAAGTTGATCCAAGGTGTTGGAATTTATGAATTCCAGAAAACGTTGAGCAAAAGAGTTGGTACATGAGTAGTTTTCCCAGTTAATGGTGGAGTACTTGAAATCACCCATTATTAGTGTGTTTGGTTGTACCCTAATATTTTCCAGTGTATCAAGAAATATGGAGTAGGAATCCTGGGGCATGGTGGGGGATCTGTAGCAAGTTACAATTTGGATTGCAGTCTTGCCCAGAGTTAGTTTCACTTGGATAATCTTGGATACATTATGCTGAGCAACTAGCCTGGAGGTGTGAATATCCTTAATGAATATGGACATGCCTCCACCTTTAGTGTTTCGGTCTAGGTTAGGTGGCCGAAAGGTGTGGTATGAATTAGCCTGGTAATGCAGGGGTACTCTCTGGAACCTTGAACCAGGTCTCTGTCACTGCACAGATGTCGATGTTCTCTATTTTAAGGAGTGCCTCAAGTGAATGCATTTTGAGGTTTAGACTTCAAGCAGTGAGTAGCATTACCCTCAGATTTTGATTGCTTGTACCGGTTACAGTGGTGAATTTGTCATTTGAACCTTGCCTAAAAAAGGCACTATAGGGATGGCAAGAGCCTTAGCCAGTATCCGGAATCCCAAGGGTGACAGGTGCAAGCCATCTCTAGCAAAGCATCGTGGTCTGTCAATCATGTCATCCCAGGCAGACAGGTACTGGATCCCCTTAGAATGACACCAGAAGCTTAGCCAATTAAGTCAATCATTTTGTCCTTTTACTGTGGTATCATTCTGTGTGATGGCAGGATGCTACTCAGGGCAAGGGTCATACCTGCCTGGGCTACAAGATCGGAGAGCTCCTCCATGTATCTTTTCATGTAGTCCAGGCAGGTACGTCAGGTCATTCACACCAACATGGAGAATGACAGAGTCATAGTTGTGCTTGTTGTGGAGTGACCTGAGTATGTGCATTATGTGGTGGATCCTGGCACCCGACAGGCAGCTGACAGTAACTTTCTCCTTCTTTAGCCTGGTGAGTGGAACATCAGTGTGCCTGACTATAGAGTCACCTATGACTGGAGTGTTGGGTACATTGTTATGCCTTATGGGCTGTGGTTGAGTGGCACACTGAGTTTGTGGGATGTGTGTCATTTGGGTTGTGTTGGGGGGGTTGGAGGCTGCATGCGTTTCTGCTTTGGATGTCTCTGTTGCTTGAGCAGATTTTTATTGAGAGCCTCCACGAATGTAGGTGTGTGTTTTGTGCTGCTGTGTGTGTGTTTTGGTGGTGTAGGTTTGGAGGGATTATGTGACGAGTGTGGTGTGGTGCAAGTGTTTACCTTCTCCTCTTGACTGCCTAGTCAAGTCTTGGGTGAAGAGAGCGCTGCTTCCAGTTTGGCTATATAAGTGCATCTCTTACAGGTTGCAGTGTTGAGTGGTAGGAGGAGAGGGTAGTCTGTATACATAAGGCAATTGCTGCATTACCCCAAGATGCCCAGATTCATCAGGTAGACAGAAGAAAACATCGGGCGCCTGGATAGGTGTTTATTAAGTACTAAAAACTGCTGTATAATTTGTACCTTATTTAGTACTTACAATGAGTTCTGAACAAGTGCTGAGCTCAAAGAAACAGATTTGAGTGCTAAAACTAAAAAACTAGCTAGTTCTAAGAGAAAATTTGAAGAGCAGACTTTATGGTGCCAGGAATAGTTTAACCCTAGCTAAGCGGCGATGCATAAAGTGTATTATTTTTTTTAATAAAACAGTAGCAAATGAGCAAACTGATTTAAACAAATTAACCAATAAAAGGCTAAAAGCTGAGCCCCGTTTCAGCAGTCTTCAATCATACAATTTCTAACTGCACACTCCTGCCACTAGGGTGCAGGGGAACCTTCTCCAAAAAAAAGATGGTCTGGATTAGTGCTCAAGTTATACAAACTAAGCTAGATTCAGCAGGTTTGAATTTAGTCTATGTTACAGCAAACAAGGCATACCAATTTCAGAAAGAAACAGTTCAAATAAGCAGGCCCAATAAGCCTTTAACCAGAAACTCCCAGCTCAGAAGGGCAGAATTTACCCTCTCCTCCCAGAAGAGTGCAGACCACACCTTCTTAATGTAAAATAACTGGCCCGAAGCACAAGTGCTTAAACCAGAACTACTATATTCTTAGAATAACAGACAGTAAGACTTCAATCAGCAACTCCCAGCTTAGAAGGATGTAAGCTACCTGTCCTGCCACAGCAGTGCAGACCACAAACCTTCTTAATGTAAAACAACTGGTCTGAAGCCCAAGTGCTTCAACCAAAGGCTTAGAATAACAGTTACAATTTAATCAGGCTACTAATATGCAGTAATAAATGCAGCAGAATAAATGCAATAAAGTAGGAGGAAACACAAATACAGTACAAGCAGATGAATAAAGTGTAATTTTTTTATATAACAATAGAAAATGAGCAAACTGATTTAAACAAATTAACCAGTAAAAAAGCTAAGAACTGAGCCCTGTTCCAGCAGTCTTCAATCAGACAAGTATTAACTGCACACTCCTGCCACTAGGGTGCAGGGGAACCTTCTCCAAAAAAGATGGCCTGGATTAGTGCTCAAGTTATACAAACAAAGCTAGATTCAGCATGCCTGAATCTAGTCTATGCTACAGCAAACAAGGCCCACCAATTTCAGAAACAGTTCAAATAAGCAGGCACAATAATCCTTTAACCAGAAATTTACAGTTCAGAAGGGCAGAATCTAACCTCTCCTCCCACAAGAGTGCAGATACAAACCTTCTTAATGTAAAATAACCGGCTTGAAGCCCAAGTGTACCAGAACTAATACACTTAAATAACAGACACTGAGCGTTCAATCAGCAATTCCCAATTTAGAAGGATGTAAGCTACCTGTCCTGCCACAACAGTGCAGACCACAAACTTTCTTAATGTAAAACAACTGGTATGAACCCCAAGTGCTTAAACCAAAAGGCTTAGAATAACAGTTACAATTTAATCAGGCTACTACCAAATGGTAATAAATGCAGAAAAATAAATACAATTGAGTACTTTTAAGAAGAGGCAAAAGCAAAATAAAGTGCAATTTTTTTTTTTTTAGTAAAGTGCAAGGAGAGTTTTTTTAGTAAAGTGGAAGGAGGAGCAGACATTAAGAACCTAAGTGGGTTGGCCTTCTCAAATGTTCTGTTTGCATTAAGTAGAGTGAACACCAGACTGGGAGGGGTGTCCCAGATCAAATTTACAGTAGGGGTGAACAACTGCAAAGCCACCAACTATAACAACTCTATAAGAATATGGTGAGAGGGGGAAAAACAGTTTCAGGACAGATGAGAAATATAAAACAGTGCCAGAAAATATATAAAATAATTCAGTCAGGCAAAATTAAGACAATGCAGAACTCTCAAAGGTTAAAATGCCAAGAAATATACTTATCAGCCAGCAATATATTTCCAGATTGTTTGAGAACACCACCAGCCAGAATCCACTATTTATTCAATGTCTGGCACTGAGACAAAGTGAGGGCTACCCTCAACAATCAGGAATTCATTTAAATTTAGGACTGGGCCATGGAGAGTCAATACCTGGCATAAACCTATTTATAATACAGCTAACAGTAGAATATTCATATGGGGGGAGGGGGCAACTCCAGAAATAATAGCATGCTGTTTACAGTACAGCTGACAGAAGATGGATGGCAGGGTGTGGGGGGATTGGGGAGTGATATGGGTTAACCAGTATTGACTACAAAAGGAGGGGGTGATTTTAAATACCTATATAGCAGGAAGTTGCACTGAATAATGTGTGTGTTGGGGGTGTAGATGTAATGTTCTGCAGTAGTATGTTCCACTACATATTCTGCCTGGCCAGAATACAAAAAGTGAGGCTTCAAGCCATGCCACCAGGGTTACTATTTATTAATTCATGTATTCTGTACCTTGTACTGTGCAATACT
Source organism: Protopterus annectens (assembly GCF_019279795.1). Lineage (NCBI taxonomy): Eukaryota > Metazoa > Chordata > Ceratodontiformes > Protopteridae > Protopterus > Protopterus annectens. The sequence continues at coordinate 519,808,878 of NC_056743.1, read as the reverse complement.
GTCTCTGATGAACATGCATTTAGTTGAATAAGTGTTCTCTGTCAATTTATTCTGTAAATCATCACAGCCCACAAAAATGATGTATACAAAAGATGTTGATATATAAAATGATGTATGTACTACACCCAATAAGACTTCATTTTTACTTATCTGTGTTTTACATATCTCACTTTAATTTACCCTTTTTTATTTAACTGAAAAAAGTGAATTGCTTCTTCTGGAACTCAGTTACACTTGGGCCATCAAGGATGATATATATGGACAATTTTGTTCAAACAATCAAACAGCATTTTTTTGGCTGAAGGAGCAAATTGCCATAGCTGGAAGAAATCTATGCAGACATGGGTAGAGTATGCAAACTCCACAAAGACAGTGACCTGTGGACAGTACTGAACCACAAATAGAAGAGCTGCAAAGGAAATATCTTACCACTGAGTCGCTATGGTGCTTTTCTCTTTAGATTATACATAGAAATCAAATCCAATTTATGTTGTATCGTACAATAAACAAGCTAGAACATATTTGTCAAAAAAAAAGAAAAACAAATGCAAAAAGGCCATTTGTGCCATTACATGTCAGAAGTGATTTGTGATATGTCTATTCCTTTTTCTGTCTGACTTACACTCATTTACAATTTTCTTAAAAATAACAGGCATGTCAAAGAATGACTAATAACCAGAGTGCCAGTGAAATACTTAAGCTCAAAATTATTGTTTTCACGCCTTATTAGTAATTTTATTAAAAATTTATAGGAGCTGCAAGCACATTCATAATGCAGGTATTTGCTTTTCGCTGTAGGCTACAGTTTGAGGACAGGATTATCTCCTAAAACAGTAAAATTCTGTGCGCACAGTAAGGCAAATTATTTTTCACCTTTGAGGTTAATCATTATCCAGTGTTACAACCCCTGAAGAGCAGCTCTTTGCAAACACTTCATAAAAGGCACATTTAACTTCCTTAAGCACTTCCAGCTGCGACTCCAGAATTTTTATCAGACAACTCTGCATAGCAATTATAAGAAAAAAATCAGCAAAGAAAACAATACAGTAGTGCTAAACAAGGAATATCATGCATGCAGTGGAGTTTAAAGGCAGAAAATGTACTCATTTACATAGCTATAATCCATGGTCTTCACTCTAAAACATACAAACAATAATAATTTGTAAATAGGCAGATAAGGTAGTTCATATGTAAGTAAATGTTAACTGTATAGTCTGTAATAGGTTTTGATAACATGAATAAAGTTACAGGTCACATGGTGCTACACAGTAAAGGAATACAAAATATTGTTTTCAGACCGCAAAAATATTAATTAATGTTCTCATAAACAAGCATTTGTGCACTTCACATGGCATGACTCCCTGAACTCCAGGTTGTTTCCAGTGTGTCTTCTGACTGGCAGAAGCTAAGCATAAACATTATGGAGTATGAATAAGGTAATCTTTCCCTACATAATTAATTCTGACATGCAAATTTCAGAAGCTGGCTCTATGAGCCTAAGAGGACTGTCACGAATATAAAATAGTAAAGAATGAAGGCTATGAGATCCGTTGAATAAATGCAGTAGGAAGTAATTTACAAGCAAGAGAAAATGACTTGATAAGAAATCATGTTCATCTAGAATGTCATTTTTATAACTCCTCTTTTTTATTTATTTCTTGCATATGCTATTTATGTTTCCACAAATCTCGGTTCTATTCTTATAGCCTTACTATACATTTGCCTGCTGCTGCATGCAGTTATTTTGATAATTCAAAACTACTGCTACACTTAAATGCTGTTCACTCACAGCATGTGTATGCACCCTGTATTGTCGAGTTCTAACCCTCGATTTTAAAATGACTTTCATTTGGGACACTATGCTATAAAAAGGCCACCAGTCTTTTCAGAATGGAAGCACAACAGCCTGCCTACCCTATCCCAAGAGTAAGTTGTTTTAAAATCTAGGGCATTTTTACAGCTATGTTTCTAGAAAGCCGTTGCTGACAAAAGCTGGTACTATATTACCTGCTGTTTTGGAGACATCCTTACTGGGTCTCACCTAAAAACCTAAAAAAAATACATTTCTTGCTGATTACAGTACAGCAAACCAGCAAGTATACTAATAAATTAATAAGTAAAACCAATAAACTTCTAGTAAATTTATAAATACTGCAATGGGAATTCTGCAGATTCCTAAAACAAAAATTTTCTTTGAAGTTTGCCTTCTACAAAGAGTATAAGCAGTAAAGATTCTTCTTTTTTCTTGGCATGTTTTCATTCCAATGTACTATAGACTTTTTTTTTTTTATAGAAGCTGGGATGAAATTCTGTTTTGCAAAATTTCACTTTCACTGAAGATGCTTTACAAAGATTAAGTTATTTATATCTCTTGTCAAAATGCTACAAACCTATAGCCTTAGGTCTGGTTCTTTCACTTTCTATCTACTTATTATGGGACTCTGATCAAGTCACTCAGCTGGACAATATTTCTGGATCTCCACCTCCCTGGATAACCAGGTTAATTAAATGACTAATAAAACAGGAACCACAAATTTGTAAAGAATACCACCAGGTGACCACTTTGTAGAAAATCTGTTTATTTAGCTTTTTCAGCCGCGGTGGTGCAGCGGTTAGTCTTGTCGCCTCACAGCAAGAGGTTCTCTGGTTCGATCCACGGCTGGGGTGCCTTCTGTGTGGGGTCTGCATGTCTTCCCTGTGGTCGTGTGGATCTCCTCCAGGTGCTCTGGTTTCCTCCCACATCCCAAAGACATGCTGTAGGTGGATTGGACACACTAAATTGGCGTGTGTGTGTGTGTGTGTGTGTGTGTGTGTGTGGCTTCTGTGGAAGGTTGGGTGCTGGGCTGGCAACTCGACACCATAAAACTCCAATGCCAATCATGAGCGGACAGGCGATTCACTGTGGCAACCCCTAACCGGAAAAAACTGAAAGAACAAGTACATAGCAAAAGAACTTCATCAGAATACTGAAAACACACACAGCTCCATCCTTTATACCCAGCATGCTGTTGATGTTTAACATTTAAAAAATTAAAAAATGAACATCTTAAAGGGCTATGTCTCAAACTTTCCACATATATACAAAGCATTTATTTCACCGTGCCAGATTGTTAAAAACATGAAATACTTCTAAAACTAAGACTGCTTTTAGTCTCAAGTTTAACTGTAATAGTAAAAGCATTGTTTACCTAGCAGCACATCAGAAATGCATCTGTTTCTATATTAGAAAAATGAATTGTGTAAAAAGCAGAATTTACTAACACAATTATGACATTACAAAGAAAGAAATGAAGAATGCACTATCACTGCACATTCAGAAGTTTACTGACCATTTTTTCAAATTTATTATTATTGATCAGGTGGATGGGGGCAGAGAGGTGGACCCACAGATGACTACTTTGAATAAAAGGAGCATCAGTGGCAACTGCGAACAAATGCCACTATCTACCCTGGTTTAAATTAGAATATATCAATAAGTCCTGTCTTAAGACTAAAAGCAGCCTTAGTTTTATAAGTATTTAATGTTTTTAACAATTTGACATGATGAAATTAATGTTTTCTATATATGTGGAAAGTTTGGGACATAGCCCTTTAAGATGTTCATTTTTTAAATGTTTAACATCAGCAGCATTGTTTTTTTGTGTCTTTCGGCTTTTCCCGGTTAGGAGTCGCCACAGCGGAACTCCGGTCCGCTAATGATTGGCAGTAGAGTTTTACGTGCTGGCTTGCCGGGCCTAATGTACAACCTTCAACAAAGGAATGCCCATTCACGCATGTCGCCACACAGAAGACGCTCTAACTGAGAATCGAATGAGCAATGTCTAACTGTGAGGTGACAACATCAGCAGCATGCTGGGTAAAAAAGATGGAGGTATGTGTGTTTTCAGTATTCTGAAGAAGTTCTTTTACTAAGGACGAAAATGCTAAATAAACAGATTTTATACAAAGTGGTCAGCTGCCACATTTCATCCTGGTGGTATTCTTTACAGGTTAACAAAACGTAGAAAAATTAATATAAAATTATTGTTTCTCTCATATTTCCACTAGACATTATGAGGTAAAGCCTCCAGTAAATGACCATAAAAGGTTATATAATGTAAACAAATATCACAATAATAACATTTGGCATGGACTTCATAAGGGATAACTTTGCTAATATGTTTCTAAAACCATTGATAGTTGCCCTTCATATCAGTAGATGTCAAGTGATTTAAGCAGCATCTGTAAATTAGTTATTTATTTAACATTTGTTGACTGGAAAAGTCCGACTAGGACAGACTTTGTTGTTAACAAGAAACATCTTTATTAAATTATCACTTTTGACACAATCAGACATTCATATAAATGAAAACAACCCATAGTGACATATTTTCAGTTACAAATGTTGTAATCACTTATAATCGATCCAGTCATTGTCAAACATTACAAAGCTCATGCTATTCCTGCCTTACCTTAAACCTCATTCCTTCTCATGTTGTTCTCACAATTCCCATTTGTTTCTATGTAATTTGCTCCTACCATTTTATAAAGATCCCACTTCTAGTTGTTTTACCTCTGTTACTATATTCACTATCTCTAGTACAATTAGTTTAGACTTTGATTTCCATTTTCTAGTAATTGTTTCTTTGGCAGCCACTAGAATTAAACTCAGCAAGGCCTTACCATAGCTAGGAAATTCCAATTCAGTATTATAGCTCAAAAAATCATTTCCTTAGTTACACCAATTTGCTTACCCAATATTTCTGTTAAAGTAGTCTACAGGAAAATTTTGAAGTCTGCCAACTCATTACCCTCCCAAAACTAAGTTCTCAATTACCTCTTTCTTTCCCATCACACATCCAACATTTGCAATCTAAGAGGGGAAAATTCTTGGGAGTCTGTTTAGGGTATAAAATACCTATGCAAACAGTTGCAAGCAACGATTCTAAATCTTCTAGACTTTGTTGCATATTTGGGAGCCATACGTATACCCCCCCATTATTTCTTTGTGAATTGTTTATCCAATCTCCCTTCCCAATACTTTCTAACCTCCTATAATTGACTCCTATAATTAAAATGTAATATTATATATGCCCTACTAATTATTACTTTAACAATTAGTAGGGCATATAAAATATTACATTTTAATTATAGGAGTCAATTATAATATGCCCTACTAATTATTACTTTAACAGACTGCGGTGGTGGTGCTGCGGTAGCGTTGTCCCCTCACAGTAAGACGTTGTCCTGTTCGATTCTAAGCTAGAGCGTCTTTTGTGTGGAGACGTGCGTGAATGGGCATACCTTCGTTGAAGGTTGTGCGTCAGGGCTGGCAACTCGGCACATAAAAATCTACTGCCAATCATTAGCGGACCGGAGTACCGCTGTGGTTACCCCTAAACAGGAAAAGCCGAAAGACACAACAAATAGTTATTACTTTAACACAGCTTCTATTCTAGATTTTACTAAAAACTTTACAAGTACTGATCTTTCACTTATGATCCCCATAGTTCTTTCTCCTTGTCTATATTCTGATATCAGTCCTTGATAAGAAAGGCAATCTCTAACCTGCAGTCCAAATAAATTCTTGGCCTCTTCCCATTCTACTACCGTTTCCTCTCTAATAATTTGCTCTAAATACCCTGGTTCCTTTGTCCATTTTCTCCAGAGAATTCCAGCCCCCTCTTGCCTATTCTCTGTACGCTTAACTGCAGTCATCCGTACTGTAAATTAGTAAACAATGAATATTAGCCTTATAGAGAAAGTCAGTGGCTGATGCGAACTCTCTCCCATTTTTCTTATGTTCATGAATCCATACCTGAATGGACGTATTTCCAATACTGGACAGATGCTCATTTACCAATGGCTGGAGATGATTAGGAGAGGAGTGCAGAGCAAGTTTCAGAGCATACATATTTACTACAGCCTAGAAATGGGCGAAGGAGAAGAAGTACTCTTTGTAGGACTATTAATGTTATATTAATTTGGGTGTATAAGAAAGCAGATTTTATCCACATGAGTGTGAAGGGCAGGCTACCGAAAATGGTAAAATACATTTTACTGACTCAAGAAGAATACAATAATGCTATCAGGTCTGCCCTTAAGTGCACTTAACCTTCTAACTGCCCACCATCCTTACCTACCCCCCTTAACCTTACTGCAACTGCCCCATACCCTTTAAATGCCTTTGAAGATTCCATTTCCACCTCCCATTCCAGTAGTCTTTGGTCTGGGACACCCATTGTAAAGATGTACTTTCAATACAAGTGGCATTTAGTCAATACAATATGCTGCCTCAGTCCCTTTATTCTCTCTCTCTCTGTCCTCTCTGTCTCTCCAAGATAGCCCCCATCATATGCCCATTGCAAGATCATGTGCAGCAGTATCATATTCCCCTGTCTCTTGGTCTCAAATGAGAACAGCTCCAGCTCTTCTAGTTGTTTATGTCCCATCCTCTGGACATTTCTGATGGCATTTTACTGCATACCTCCATGAAGTCTGATGCCCCTTTACTTGTATGGCCTCCAGAACTGCACATAGCATGCAAGGTGTGGTCCGAGCAGGGATCTGTTGAGTGGAACTATTATCTCTTTGCTTCTTAAGTCTATGCTCCTGAAGATTTACACCAGTACTCTCTTTACTGCTGACCCTAACATCTCAGTCTGATTCTGGTGGTTCTACACTTTTGCCATCAGGTTTCAGTATACTGACAAGCAATAATCCACTTTAGGATTGGGCCAAGTCTAGCACACCACATTTTCTGCATCAAACACTGCAACAATTCTGCCTACTTAATCTGCTTTTCCAAATTTGCCCCTAGAGACTTAAACCCCTCAGTCGTCTAGTTTATGCATATATTTATTTGCCTTTGCTGACTGGGACAATCTGAGTGCAAGACCCCTTTTCAGTGGAAGTCCAGGAAGAAAAGCTGCATAGACTACATATATTTACAGTGATATACAAATTGGATTTTAACATACATAGGCTTAGATTGCTTTGATACACTGAGTTGTATAAAATATTCAAAGACAATATTTTACAGAATATACATAGCAGTGTGTCAGAATTTGGATAGAAACTGTTGATGGAACAGCTGCACAGGACAGTTGTGACATTTAAGCATTATGCTAGGATTTTTACAGGTGAAGTATCAGGGTCAGTGGCACAACAGGTGGCACTGTTTGCCTTTAGTGCAGGAGAATGTCGGTTCTATTCCCACACCAGTTAGATTGATTGCTGACACTGCAGGGCAGCATAAAGAGTGATGTATTCAGAATATGCCATCCTTTAGATGAGATGTTACACCAATGCTCCATCTGCCTGAGCTGGTGGTAGCTCAGGAGGATGTAAAAGATCCCAGAGCACCTATCAAAAAGAGTAGGTGTCCTTTATTTACATATTATTTACACATTATGTACAGATTTATATTTTTACATATTTATAAATGTATATATTTACAAAAATTACACAATTTAAATAATGTCATTTTTTTATCCAAAATCCATTTCCTATTAACATGATTTTATTCTCACATTCCATACTATCCATACTAAATAAAATAATTTCTGATCCAGTCGTATTTCTGATTCTTTGCTTTTCTTACAATACCCATATTCGATCATATCCATGTTTATACTGCTGTCTTAAAAAATTCCCACCAAAAAAAAAAAAAATTCTGCACATTATTTTTCCCCACAATTTTTTTACTCTCTTACATTTCAAAAAATGTTCTGTGGTTTCTTCTTCACCACAATGTAAACATATTTTCTTACTTCTCTTTTTATATGGCATATTACCTTTTACTGGTAATTTCTTTTATTCCCAATCACCATAAAAATCTTAACACTCTACTTTATTACTCCACCATTTCTTTCTTTCTTTTATTGCTTTAACCTTTGGCACATTTTCCCATGGATTAACATAATAATATTGTCTCATATTTTTATACCATGTTTTTGAGCTTCTACTTTAACAATCTTTATTTTCCACATTTATTTTGTGTTAATGATTCTCAATTTCATGAATACATTTTATTCTTTATTCATTTATTTATTTCTCAAAATTCTTCATACTTGCATTTAAATAGTCTTGTTATTAATTTCTCATTTTTTTCACTTATACATTTCAATAATTTATACAAATGTAATAATGTTGCATACATCACTGGATTTGACAGTCCTCCTCCTCCTTTGTTCAAGTGCAATACTCCCCTTCTAACTGGATCTGGTCTAGGACCACATAAAAATGTAAAAAACATTTCGAACAATTGCTTTGCATATATTTTTAGAACCATAAGCACACTTGATAAGCTTGGTATTTTATCCATTAATTCTGAATTTATCAAGTTCACTTTCTTATAAGCTAAGCTATACATTTTCCATAAAAATAAATTTCTTTTTAAGTCCTTTAATGTTTCCATTGTGTTCTGTTTTATTTTTTACCAAAATGTATGCCTAATAGAGAATTATTTCACTGTATATTGTACATCTGATATTTTTACTTTAACTCTTGTTGCTTTGCTTTTATCTTTAGTTAATTACATACCCAATTTTTTCAATCATTTATACAAAATATAGCTTCTCTCATGCATAAACTATTTTTAGTTATTATAATAATATCAGCATATATCATCACTGGAATTTCAACACCTGTTTGCATTATATATATTTTGCATTCTTCATTTTACAATTGACCTCAATGACTACCATATTCATAAGTAAAGCAAATAAAAAAACAACTCGCAGGGCATCCTTATCTTATACCATTACTTGTCTCTATTTCTTTAGTTAGACATCATTCATTAAACTTTCATGTTACTAAAACTGCACATCTTCACTAATTACAATAACATCTCATGTTCTATTGAATCAAAAACGTTATCGTATCACCTACTATAAGTTTTACAACATCTATTTAAAATATCATCCACAATTTCCATTACTATCATAATCCGTTGACCTTTTTCCTTTCATACTACATAAGCTGTCTTCCACAATATAGTCCATCTTATTTTCTTACATTTTCTGTATTTTTTTCATAAATATCTTATAATCTGTATTATGTAACACTACTGGTCTCCATTTCTTAATATCTTTTTCTCATTCTTTTTTCCATATGAATTTTAATATTCCAAAACACAACTCCTTATGATTAATATCCTTGTTTAACTACCCATTCAAGACATGCAACAAATATTCTTTTTGCCATTCTCCTAAATTTTTATACATTTCAAATCCAATTCTGTTCAGACTTGAAGCTGAATCTATGTTTAACTGTTTAATCACCTTACTAATTCACACAAAGCAATTTCTTTGTCACCTTCCTTATCAACTTGTTCTGTGTTCTCTCTCTTTTTTAAACATTTCTTCTATATTATTCATACACTTTTCATAATCTGAGCTTGACTTTTTACCCCCTTTTAAGCTTTCATTTTTCTCATTATATTATTCTCTTTCACTGTTTTGCTCAAATATGTTGATACTTCTTCCTTTTTTCCTTGTAATAAATATTTGTGTATATAATTCCTTAATTTTCTTTTCTTTTATATATTTCTCGTTATTCTTTCATTATTTTCTAAATACTCAAATACATTTTATATATTTTTGCATTCTATTCTTTTCTTGTCTTTATCTTATTCTGCCATTGCAAAAAAAACTTGTTTTATATTTTCTTTTAAAAAAAATGACCATTCTGACCTATATAAATTGCCCTCATATTAACATGATCTCTCCATAATTGTATAATTAAGTCCTTTCCTTTTTCTTTCCGTTCTTTATCATTTATTCTTTTTATACCCTTTCTCATTGTAATATTTTCTTTATTTTCATTTTCTTTATTTTCATTTACTTCCATCTATATTGCCAAATGATCTGTAAATCCTGTTACAACAGCTTCTCCTTCTGCTATACGTATAGCTTCTGATATTATAAAATGATCAGTCTCAGAATTAAATGTACCTTTTGTATATGTCCATAATGTCCGATTCCATAGTCCTAATTTGCCACATTTCATAACTTCTCTCATTTTCCTTACATCTTCTCCATCTTTTTTCTATTACCCCTTAAATAACAACTGGAATCACGTGTTATTGTAATATCAATACTTACTACATAATTTAATATCTGTTAGAATAAGTTGTCCCTTTCTTTAGTTAATATAAGAATATGAAGCTATAATTCAAATATTTCCTTACCATAGTAAATCTACAATGGTTAGTCTTTCTACTCTAACATAACACCTAGAATCATCACTAATTTTCTAAATATTGCTATTCCTGAACACCACTCAATTCACAAATTCTATATCATCTCTCTATCCCACATTTTTTCTGTCTGAAATCTTTCATTTGTTATAAATGTTATGTCCTCCAAAACAGTTGTATCTAAATCATATTTCTTATAACATTTTAAAAACCATACCCTTATTAATTTTTCATACTATTTACATTTACTGAAATAATTTTCTATTCATTAAAGGAAATAATTTTCTTTTTATGCTTTTTCAAATATATTACTTATCATCCCTTCCATTTCTTTTCTTCCAAGTTTACTGCTTTAAATTTCCCTTTTCTGTATTTTACCAATATAATTCTTTTTCTCCCATTTACCACTTTCCAACTTATTTCTTCAGCAGTAACTTCTGAATCTATCCGTATTTCCTCTTCTTTTATTTACCATTCTTTTGGTTTGTAAAGTTTCTTCTGTTCCTATTTCCAATTATTTTCCAGTTTGCTCTTCTCCCTGTTATTTTCACAATTTAATTCTCCTCAATATGTTTGGAATAATAAAATTGCCATTTAACAATTTCTTTCAATCAATTCCAAATGACCCAGATAATACAGTACATTTTTTATATAACTTAAAAATTTTAATCTAAACCTTTATTAAAAAAATCAATTATATCCATTTTCAATTATATCCATATTCAATTGTTTGTAACCTTGAAATTCATTCAAATTTTTTTTTTCTATTAATACTTTCAAACCCTCTTATAGTTCAGAAAGACATGATCCAAAGTTTCTAATTCCCACAATAAAGACATATCCTTTCATTGGTAATTTGTAGTCCCCTACAGAAAATCTTGACACTCTTCACTTTTCATACACCAGATATTTCTTGACTTTATAGCTCTGATTTTTTTTATATTGTTAAACTACTCCATGGATTAACATAATATTCTATCATGATATTTTTATACCATATTCTTCCATTTTCAACTTTGCCGACATTTAATATTCAAGTTCCTATTTTTCTTTATAACTTTCTATCGCTTCATTCCTCCACTCATTTTCTTTTATTTGATCTTAAGTCCCATTCATTTTTATACATTTCCTTAAACTTCCTTATAAAAACACTTGTCTCCATTAATCCAGTCTAATACTCTAAATGAATCCAAGGATTCACCATATATTATTTAATTAAATGCCAGACCTTGTGCATCCTTATCTACATACAATACTCTTTTTTAAATGGGTTCAACCTACAACCCCAAATCTAAATGTTAATTTGATAATCTGTTTTTCTATTTCTTTAGATAACACACACACATACATATATATATATATACATGTATATACTTATATATATATATACTTATATATATATATCACCATATAGGCAATCTCCCCCATCCATAATGATTTAAATTAACTTATAAGATAATCTATATTTATTTCATACAATACTCAACTCTTTCAGATCCTGTACAATTTTTATTCACTGTTCCTTACCTTCAATAGGTCCAAAAGTAATTCCTAATATCAAAATTCCACCAATCCCAAAATTAATGTCATTTATTACTTCTTCAAGCCCAAATACTTTACTTTTAATACTATTAAAACACATTCCTAAACGTTGCAGTCATGTGCTCCATTTGTTCCATCATTTTACTGTTCTTGGTTACTAGAATCAAATCATTTACATAAATGAGGATATTCAATACCATAATTTTGTATAAACCTTGCATCTATCATATATTCAATTATTCTTCACTATACAATTCATAACCATAGCAAATAATATGCTACTTCTAGGACATCCTTATTTCAGTCCTCTATTCATCTTTATTTACTCTTAACCATCCATTTACCAAGAGTTTAATACTGTTATGTACTAACTGAATTACTTTCTGTATCGTTCTGCTCATATTATTTTCCAAAATTCCCCATAGTGCTTCATGAACGCCTTATTTACATCTATCAATATTTTCCCTTTGTTTCCTTGCTTTATTATCATCCACTATTTCCTGCAATCCCCTCCCTTTAATTCCATATATATCATCTTTTAATACCTTATTTATCTTATTTTCTATTTGTATTTGTAGAATCTTCACAAATATCTTATTTGTATTATTTAAAACCAGCAGTCTCCAATTTATCTCTTTTCTCCTTTCTTCCATATAAACTTTAATACTCCATCATATATCTGTGCATATCGAATGCCAAGATTCCATATTCTTATGCATTTAATACCCTATCCCATCTGGACCAGCTGCTGAATCAACATGAACTTTCTTCAATATTAAATCCAATTCTGCCATGGTAATCTGTTTGCCTATATCCTTATTTACATTTTTCATTAAACTTTATGTTCTATTCATTATTTCACTATTAATTCTTATTTTCTGATTGTCTATAATATTCATAACCTCATACTGTTTCTTTACCACCAACTCTTTCTCATCTCTCAGTTCTCTAATTATTCTATCTTCTTTAACTTTCTTAAACAAATACAGTGAAACATTTTTTTTTTACTTTGGACAGAATATCTTTGTTTATACAGTAAACCTTTTATTTTCTCTATTCTTTCTATATATTTGTTTCTTTCACATAATAAACATTTTCATTTCTTTCCAATAACTATTATTCTGTAATGCTATATATTCCTATTTTTCTTTTTGTCTTAATACATCCTTGGATTTTAAATAGTCTTATTTATATTTTTCTTTAACTATTAGCCATCATTCTGTCCAATTCAAATAGTAATCCCTTGTAGTTAGATGTGCCTTCCATAAATGTATTACATTTCCCTTGCCTTTTTCATACCAGTTACTCTCATTAATCCTTTTAATCCCTTTTCCAATTTTTATATATTCACTGTCTTCTTCAATGCAAACCGTGTCTGAACTTTCTCGTCTATCATAAACGTTCTATCAAAACCATAAAATAATCTCAGATATATTACCTCTTCTATATGTATACATATTTGAATCCCATAACCTTAAATCTCCACACCTCATAATTTATTTCATAACTTTATCTGTTTTGTCATCCCTTTTTATTTTACAGTATCAGTCTATGTACAAAACTGTATATTAACTTTTTCAGTCTCTCGAAAAAATACTTGAATCTCATATTTACTCCAAGGAAACATGTCCTTTTTTCCTTTCAAATCTTCCCAAAGAAGTCTCTAAACTCGCAGCAGTTTAAAAAAATATGTCACAATGTTTCATTTTTAATCAAAATAAATGCTTTTAACTTTTGAGCTTTTGTACCCAAATGTACAACTGCATTTCAAATCTCATACCTGTCCATTGGGTTCTCTTCTTTACCCTGTATATGTACTGTGATCATCTGTTTCTCTATACACTTCTTTTCTTTCTTTACACTCCTTCTCAAAATGTCCACAAACAAAATCTTCTCTCTGCTGCTTTCCTCTTCCTTTCTGATCCACTATATCGCCCCTCTACAAGATAATTCAACTCTCCAGATCCTTTTCATTGAATAAATGCTGCAATAAATCATCCTGCAACCCTCCTGACTGAAGGGTTGTAACTGTAATTTCCTCCAATTGCCATTCCTCCACTTCCAAAGCTTCAAACATTTTGGCTTGAAACAGCTCTTCTGAATCAGCATACAAGTCCAACAAATGATTCTCCTCTTCTCCAGTATTCACCCCAACTTCCGCAACACTCTTGTCTGTGCTTTGCGATGCACTCCCAGCCCCCACTGTGCCAGGAATGGAGCTTACACATGTAAATGCTTGTTGGCAATATGGACTACACACATTGTAGCTATAGAGGAAGTTCCCCAGTGCCTTGTCCAAATTTCCCCTAGTAGTAAATATACCACCTCAGGTCTCCTCTGAAGAGAGGCTACTAGCCAAATGGAACTAACACTTCAGAAAAGGACAAATAAAAAAAAATAATAAAATAAGTACTGATGAAGCAGAGTTCAGGATAGGACATTTTGAGTTTGCAGATCAAATCATTAGCTAGGAGGTGAGCAGATGCAGAACAGTGACTGTCTTTTATGTTATTTAAGGTCTTTTTTGAAAGACTGGTAGTTATTATTTATTCTGAATTTAAGGGGAGTGAGTTCAGTAATCTTCAGTAATTTGTTTTGGGAGCATAGCATTTTTTTGGTTGGTAGCGTCTGATCAAGTTATTCAGAGCAGTGCATTTTTTTGGAGAATATATTAGTCTGTGGAGTACAAGGAGCTAAGAGAGGTGTAGGGTGCATGTGTGGGTGAATTCAGTCTATTTTAGTTGATTTAACTATTGACAGTGGTGAGATCTAAAGGGGATATTGTTTGCAAACTGTGCAAATTTGTAGTGATATTATCCCTGAAGCATATCAAGATTTATGGAGGGGTTTGAATGGATATTTATGCTAAACTAGGGCATCTGCCCAACTGTATTAACTAGATTACTCATCCTGACAGCCAGTCTGTTGAGACCAGTGACTACCACTGCCTAACTATAAATATAAGTATTTTGCGCAGCCTTACTGTAGCACCAAATGTTGTTTGTGAAGTCCAAAGCAAAGACACCTTACTAAACAGGGATTTTTATCTCTGGTCTTAATCAAGGTGCAGGCAACAGGCTCATATCAGAGATACAAGACATTCATGAGACCTATATAATACCATTAGGAACAATTTGCAAAATCTATAATAATCTGTAATAAGATATTCAAAGACTGAATCCTTATGTCATCCTGTTTAATGTATTAATTGAAAAATATTAGTCCCCATGACCTAGACAGACTGCACACTGGCAATAGAAATCAATTCATGATTGTTTTAACATGTTTCTCTCGTGGTGAACTTAACCTGCAACTCCCCCACCTCCACCCACATGTTCCCTTAGGGGTGAGACTCAAAGATGACCTGGTTGGCCAGAACCATGTAGCAGCACTTTTTCTCCAATGTTTATTCCTGGAAGGTGTAGGCCATGTATGCTACTCACTCCATGTAGCTAGAATGCCCATACAAAAACCAAAAATAAAGACTTGCAAGGAG
>NC_056743.1:519643660-519788660 GCF_019279795.1 Protopterus annectens | reverse complement strand
TCTTGCCCCAGATGTCAGGTGCCCCCAAAAGGAAGGCAATACATAAATTAGTGTAATACACAAATGTAAGCAAATAAAACATAGTAGGATAACCCAGTCAGCAGGTATGAATAGGTATTCAAACCCCCAGGTCTTAGCAAGAGGGGAAGGAGGGTGGGAAACCTGTACTGCAGCTGTAATAGCCCTCGAACATCTACATTTATGGTAGGTACAAAACTGTACTATGTTCATCGTGCATTACAGCTGCAGTAGTTACATATGGGTAGAATCCCAAAGCTATGTATAGGGTGGTAGGTACTAAATGGAACTGGGTTGAGCTAGAATGCCCTGCAAAACTGCAGTGGCAAAGCCTGCTCTAGTTCTGGAGTATAAAGGCAGATGGTAGTGCTTTGTGAAGGTATGTACAGAACTCCAAGTGGCTGCCTCCAAGATCTCTTTAGTAGGCACTCCTCTGAGGAAGGCTGTAGAGGTGGCTGTGGCCCTAGTGGAGTGAGATCTGATACCAGTAGGTACGAGCTTTCCATGATGGGAATAACAAAAGCGTATGCAGTGACCAATCCACTTGGAAATGGTCTGTTTGGTTACAGGTTTCCCTTGACCCCCCACTGCATAGGAAACTAGGAGTTGATCTGATTTTCTGAAAGACTTGGTTCTGTCCAAGTAGTAACGTAGCTGCCTATGGATATCTAAGGAATGAAGCAGCCTTTCCCCTTTGTTTTGAGGATTAGAGTAGAAGGTAGGAAGGTGGATGGCCTGGTTTAGGGCTACCCTTGATACTACTTTAGGCATAAAGGAGGGGTTAGTACGTAGGGAAACCCTGTCCTGATGGAAAATTAGGAATGGCTGCACTGCCATGAGGGCCTGTAACTCAGAAACCCTACGAGCTGAAGTGATGGCCAGCAGAAAAGCTGTTTTCCAGGACAAATATTGTAATTCTGCTGAAGCAGCTGGTTCAAAAGGAGGTAATGTCAATTTTTCTAGTACATAGTTAAGGTCCCAAGCTGGTACTGGCTGTTTCCTTGGAGGCCTTATGTTCTTAGCCCCTCTGAGGAACTGTCGCAGTAGAGGGTGTGAGAATAAAGGAGGATCCATGTTGAATTCTGCAGATATTGCTGAGGCATGTATCTTGATTGAGGAAAAGGAAAGTCCCTTGTTCAAAAGTTCAGTCAGGTACTGTAATATCTGAGGCAGGTTTAATTTTCTAGGATCCTGTCCTCTTTCTTCATTCCAACAGCAGAACCGCTTCCATTTTATGGAGTAAGCTTTTCTTGTAGATGGTCTTCTAGCCTCCAAAATGACATCCTGCACTTCTTTGGAGAGTAGTGCCTGATGTGGAGTTAAGGGATTTTCCATGCAGCTAGACTGAGAGTTTTCAGCTGACTGTGAAGAGTTTTGAAATTGTTCTGGTCAGCAGTAGAGGTGTTAGAGGCAGGGGCCACGGAGGAGTGTGTGTTAGGTTCCTCAGTAGTGGATACCAATGTTGTCTCGCCAATCTGGAGCAATCAGTATCATCCTTGGCTTGTCTGTTCTTGCTTTCAGAAGCACCTTGGGCAGCAGAGGTAGTGGTGGGAATGCATAAACTGACCAAGTTGTCCATGTGAATGAAAGGGCCCATTTTCCAAGCCTTTGGGTGAAAGGTCCTTGAGCAGAACTTTTTAATTGATGATTTTGTGGGAGGCAAAAAGGTCTATGTCTGGCCTTCCCCATGCTTGAACAATCTCTGTGAATACGTCTGGATGTAGCCTCCATTCGTGAGGGTCTGTCATATGCCTGCTCAGAGTGTCTGCCAGTGTGTTTTCCATTCCTGGTAGGTACTGAGCCTGGAGTTCTATTTGTCTTTCCAGAGCTAGATTCCAAAGAGTCATGGTTAATCTGCACAAGGGGTATGAGTGAGTCCCTCCTTGTTTGTTTATGTACCACATTACTGTGGTGTTGTCTGTTCTTATGAGCAGTTGTCCTGGATGCAAGAATTCTCTGAAAGCTGAAAATGCCTTTATTACTGCCAGCATTTCTTTTTGATTGATGTGAAGGTGCTTTTCTGGTTTGTGCCATCTGCCCTGAATGCACCTGTCCTTCATGTGCGCCCCCCAGGCGTAATCTGAAGCGTCTGTGGTTATGACTTGTGTAGCTTGAAGCTTGCAGAATGGGAGGCCTTTGTTTACTTTGCATGCTTGAGCCCACCATATGAATTCCTTTTGTAGGCAGGGAATTATTGGAATCTCCACTTCTAAGCTGTGACTGTGTTGAGACCAAAGATTTTTGAGGTACCATTGAAGTTTCCTCATGTGCAGCTTTGCACATGGGATTAGAAGAATGCAAGATGCCATGAATCCCAGAGCCTGCAGGATTTTCCTTGCAGTAAGCCTGGTACTTTTTGCAAGTATTTTGAAGTAGTGAGATAATTGCCCTTGTTTTTCTGTTGTTAGGTAAGCCATCTGAGTGTTTGTGTCCAAGTTGGCACCCAGGAAGGTAATTTTCTGAGAGGGTGTTTGTTTTGATTTCTCCTTGTTGATGGTGTATCCCAGAGAAAGCAGTAAACGTGTCACATATGCTAGATGTTTGAGAAGAACGAGTTTGCTGTCCGCTTGGATCAGGCAGTCGTCCAGATAAGGGTAAATTTGTATCCCTTGAAGTCTGCAGTATGCAATCACTGATGCCAGGCACTTGGTGAATACTCTGGGCAGTAGATAAGCCAAAGGGCAATGCAGAGAATTGATAGTGCTTTGAACCTGCAAGAAATCTGAGGTATCTTCTGCAACTTTGTCTGATTGGGACATGCAGGTATGCCTCCTTGAGGTCCAATGTTACCAGCCAAGACCCCTTGCCCAGCATGGGAAGGAGTTGCTGTAGTGTGAGCATCTTGAATTTTGGCACTAGAAGAAATGTGTTGAGAATGGATAAGTCCAGAATTGGTCTCCAGTCGCTTCCTTTTCTTGGCACCAGAAAAAGCCTTGAATAAAAACCTTGTGCTTGTTGGTGCGTAGGTACCTTTTGTATAGCCCCTATGTTTAGGAGCTTTGCAATTTGTAGTTGTGCCTCTACCCTTTGATTCTGTGGTAGGTTTGGCATCCCTCTCATTTTTGGAAGAGTGTGGAAATGAAATTTGTAGCCTCTGTTTATTATGTCCAGAATCCACTTGTCTGTTGTGACAATATGCCAATTGTTTGCAAATAGTGCTAGTTTCCCTCCCAAAGGTGCTGCCATTTGAATTCTGCTTGGCATGGAAATGAGGGAGTCATTGAGTTTGCTTTCTGTACTGCTGTGCACTGTCGTCACCACTTCTTGGCGTAGGTGATTGCCATTGTCTGCCTCTGTAGGATCCTTGTGATTGTCCTCTGCCCCTTCCGCGTCTGTATCTGCCCCTTTGGGCTTTGTCAGTCGTTGGAAAGGACCAGTTTTTTGATGGCCAATTCCTGCTGAACCTTGGTGGCTGAACCTGTAAGAAAGCTTTGACAGTTTGCATAGATTTTGCCTTTTCTTCCATTTTACGTAAAATATCCTCAGCATTACCACACAAAAGGACATCATTATGTAAAGGTGCATCCAGAATTTTTGCTTTCACTTGATCTGGCAGATTTTGTTCCCTTAGCCATGCATGTCTGCGAATGACTGCTCCAGTGGCGGCTGATCTGCTTGAGGCCTCTAGTGCATCATAGCCACATTGTAAGGTGTGCTTGCCCACTTGCTCAGCACTATGCATCATATCCTGCAACTCTTTTAAATCTGGTTGTTCAGGCTGTGACATTTTGTTTTAATTGTGATAACAGAAATTGCTGATATCTAATCATATGAAACTGGCAGTTTAAGGCCCTCATGGCAAGTGTGGCCGAAGTGTAAACTTTCTTTCCCCACCTTTCTAGAGATCTAGATTCCCTTTCTGAAGGCAAGGGGTTCTTGGCCGTGGAAGCCTTAATTCCTTTAGGGCCTTGAGAAATAGTTTCAGGATCTGCATTATGGCCTTTGTAGAGGAACTGATGAGAATTAGGGACTCTGTAATACCTATCAGGCTTAACAGGTGCAGGAGGCAGAGAATCAGGATTTAAACAGGCCTCCGAGTATACATCATCTAAAACCTCCAAAACAGGAGGAATAGCCAGAGGCCTATGCTGAGGTAACCATAGGAATTCCCTGAGCCTTTTCTTGGAGTCGGAGAAATCTTGGCCTTCCCAATGGAAGTGCTCTCTCAAGGAGTGTAAAGTCTCCCCAAAGGAAAAATCCTCAGGGGGAGATACAGAAGGAATGGACTGCTCTGCATCCGAATCCTCAAAGGGAGAATAAGCCTGTTCCTCAGCATCAGAGTGTTCTGATATAATGGAATCTTGGTCAGAAGGAGGAGAATCCTCCTCTACTCTGGGTCTCTTGTCAGGGGGGGCCTGTGAGCCTCTAATAAGAGTGATCAGGTCTTCAGCCATTTTAAGCATGTGCTTCTTAGGCGTGGGCCCAGGTCTTGGGCCTTGTGAGGCAGGCCTAGAAAGTTGCTTGGCTGATTTTGCTTTGTAAAGGCCTTGATGGAGAAGGAAGATGAGGGCCGAAATACACCATGAGTGGATGTAGATCTATCCACATTGGTGGGTTCATCATGAGCAGGTGCTTCGGTAGTAGTCTGGGAAAGGGCCGAAGAACCAGCGGTCTCAGGCACAGAAGACCCCGCCGAGCGAGTGTCGCCGGTAGTCAGGGACTGCAAAGGCGTCTCACTGAGAACCGCCCACGAGGAGCTTGTTTCGGCAGGTCGGTGGAGACCGCAGTTCTCGACTGACGGTCCTTTCTTTCGTTTCTGGACATAGCGGTAGTCGGAGTATCCGGCGACATTTTATAGTTAAACGCTTTCCCAAAATAATGTTGGCGAACTCCGCGACGCTTGATAGTGTTTATTGAAAGTAGCACAAAAGCGCAGCCCGAGACGTCGTGGTCTGGGCCCAAACAAGGTATGCAAAGGGAATGGAAATCCTTATGCGGTATTTGCTTCCCACAAGAAATACAATTATTAACTTTTTCTGACATCGGTCTGAGGCAAGAAAAGGTTCCCAACGGGTACTTAGCTTTAATGAAGACTTCGGTCCGAAATTTTTTTCGTAATTCAGGAGCTGGCCGACCGGCACTTGCGAACTGCTTCTGCTTCGGGCACCGCGCGGCAAAAAAGACTGAAGAAGATGGCGTCGGCTGTGTCCTTTATACTCTAGCCTACCTGACGTCAGAAGAGTACGCGACAACTACCGACGCCGGACCAAGACTTTGGAATTCGGCCGACCGAGGGACCGCCTGCCGGCTGAAAACCCATATGTAACTACTGCAGCTGTAATGCACGATGAACATCACCCTGCTCCATGCCAGTAAGATATCAAGAATGATGCTTTACTTCATTATACCTTAGTGCTGCACTCACCAGCCAGCACTGTTTATAGAAAGCCATGCATTCTACAAAACAAAAATCCAGATTTTAAAACTAGATTAAATGTAATAAAAATTAAAATAGAATCAAAGGAGAAGGTAAAATGAGATCAATTACATTCTCATTGTGAACAAGTCATTTCATACATATCTAAGTTAAGGAATTAAATGTATATGCAACACAATGTCATTTATAAATATTAAAGTATAACTCCTGCTAGTAATATGAATCCTTATTTAAATTTTTAAATGAAATACTGACTTTTAAATAAATCCATACATTTTAATGCTATGACTTTTTATAAACAAAGCTATGCTACTTCAATAAGTGAGTATTTTTATATTTATAAAAAAGTTGCATCATTTAATAGGAATTCACTTTCAACACAAGGGCTTGTTGTTAATGAAACCAAGACAGTTCTTAGTTTATGTGATTTTTAAAGTACAGAAATACTATTTTTAAATGGCATGTTAAGTAAATCTAACCAGGGAATGTTTAATGCTATTACTGACATATACACTACTAATAAAAGAGGTTTGTACTGCATTTACATAACAATACGCTTGTCTAGCCCATCCTTAAAGTACATTCAGCATTCTTCTGCTCCTCCATCCTTGACTTCCTCTACCCACTTCTTCACATGACACTTGCCTTTTTGAATACTTCACGGATACTGTCTACTCTAAATCATTCAATCTGGAAGCAGATTCCATATGTCCAAAAACCATCTAAGTGAAGACATAAATTTGCAAACATGAAGGAGAAGCTGGCCCTTCAGTCTGCTGCTTACACTGACTTCTTCCTCTTCTGTCCTTTCTGTACAGAAAAATTCTTCTCATCTCCCTAGTATAACTTTACATATCTATATCAGACCCATAGACACCTTAAGTATAGGCAAACAAGGCAACTGCCTACAGCACAATTTACTGAATTGTATTAATTTATTTTGAATAAGGAAACAATGCTGCAGTTGTACTCCTGCTCAAAGCAGTTTAGGCAGTAGTAGTTCCCTATGTAAGACAAGCTGCACACGTGATCATTCAGTTCAGTTTGTGGGTTTTCTGCTCTAAACTCACACGCTAGTCAAAGAAACACAGATCCTCAAAGTCTCTCTGGTTTGCTGGTAGAATGTGGGTTGTATGACACAGAACATGCAGCTTACAAGTTTTGAACAGCAGAACAAAGGTTATGACTGTCATTATAATAAAGCAGCTACATCCAGAGCCTATAGCCAGTCGAACCAAGGGAAAATGCTATGACTGGGGTACAATTCACATGGTATAGTTTGGAATGTAGTGAGCATTTTTTTAAATCCTGCCATGCAATCAGATATCATGGGCAGTGGACAGTTTTTCATGACAAATATTTATTTGAGTGAAGCATATTAGAATGCTTTATTGTGGCCAATTACTGTTTAAATGAAACACAGTGGAAATAGCAGCAGCAACAGCCCCTATATTTTATTAAAGTCAGACATTTCAGGTGCACAGTCAAAAAAGTGGTTACAATTGCTAGGTATACAGCCTGTCTCTTGATAAGGATGACTTACCATGTTGTTCTTTGAAACTGGCTTTGCAGGACTATGTAGATTTGTGTGAAGCATTTTGAAATATGTGATGCAGCTAATGATGGTGTGAAACAAATTTGAAATAAATGAACTGTTTCCATTATTTTTATCACAATCCGACATCTAAGATGTACACAGTAAATAAACTGGCTACAACTGTTGGGTACATGGCTGTCTCTGGATGAAAGCAACTTAGCCCACTGTCATTTGATCAGGCTAAACAGCCTTCGATCTGGCTCTGAACGATATCCAAGGTGGACAAAGTCGGCAAAGTGGTGATAATAGCTAGGTACAGAGGCTGCCCACGAACGAAAATGACAAATGACTGTCATCACCAAGTTAAATTGCTTTGCAGGTCTATTGCCCCATTGTGTGAAGCAAGCTGGAATACTTCAGTAGAGCCATTTTCTTAACCATGATCAGACATTTGAGGTTTACACAGCTAAAAAGTGTCTGCAATTGCTGGATGTGGAGGCCATATCTGCATAAGTATGACTTGCTTTTGCTTTGGTAGAAAAACATGTAAACAGTCATTGATCTACCCTGGCAGGAGCGGTGTCACTCAATGTACTGTACTTTCTGAAATCAGTGCACAAAGATCACTGCTATAGTTTATGACGTTTGTGCACGTATGTGTGTGTAGGGGTGTTATGTATCCAATAGTAACAAGTAGGCCAAAACTTCTGTCACTTTCTGTCATGGTTCTGACATATGCATTGTATACAAGTGTCCACCTTTGGTGGTCTGGGAAGAGCATGTGTTAAAACAACTAATCATTGACAAAACAGAGCAGTGAGTAGCATTACCATCTTATAACAGTTGGTTTTAGGATCATTTCTTGACGACAGCTCCTTCTGCATGGAGTATGCATTATTCAGGTGCTCAGGTTTCCTCACATACCTCAGAGACATGCTGTAGGTGAAATATTGTTGTTTGTCTTACGGCTTTTCCCGGTTAGGGGTCGCCACAGCGGAACTCCAGTCCGCTGATTGGCAGTTGTTTTTTTATGGTGCCGAGTTGCCAGCCCGACTCCCAACCTTCAACAAAGGTGAAATGATGCTCCTCCAATTTGCCTGTAGGTAATTATGCAAGGTGAGCCTTCAGTGAATAAGTGAATGTTTGTGTCTGCAGGTGAACCTTGTAGTAGACTTGGCTTATCAGGGGCAGTGCCAGTTTGTGTATGTGTGTACCTGCTTATGTGAGCACACATGTGTAATATTGTCATTACTTAATTAGTGGAGAGACAAACTATTGAGGGATACTAGATTCACATCTATTCTGGCTAATAGTTAAAAAAAAAAACAGCAAACAATGTACATAAGAGAATATCTACACATTCAGAGTTTCTATGGGTGTAGTGACTATAAAGATTCCCAATTGAATAAGGGAATTTGAACACAAATGGACGGGAGGTTGCTACAGCATCTGTGCAGATTGAGGATAGTGGGGTCATTATTTCTTCAACAGTCCTCAAAATAATGTCTCACATTTGAGCGCACAAAGTTTTAACTTGCATGAGGGACTGGGCATAGTATAATTCTTTATCTTTGCTTACAAATTAATTTCAGAGATGAGAAAAGGAGGTAACTACATATTTCATAGTGGCAGGTATTGTCTAGGAGCAACATGTTAGAAGACTATATTACTGTGATCATTATTTCTTCATTTTCCTCATAATAAACTATAAGATATGCACACAGATAACCATCTTCTGGACAGAGGAGTAAGGAGACATGCTATGTATGTATGTCTAACAAGTTGAAATATACTACTGTGGCCATTTATTGCACAATCTTTAATCAGAGGGATACAATGAAGATGGCTGTATTTTGTTTTGGGTGGTAGATAGACCAGTACTACTCCCAGATATAATAGATGCATCCTTGCCAGCATTTGTTTTCTCCATTTATTGGAAACTGCTATTTTGACAGCTTTAAATATTTAAGACTTGGGCACAACTTACTTCTTCCTTGAAAGAATACAAACAAGACTAAACAGCTTTTACTTTTGCTCGGGTAATCATTGGATCAAAAGCTGAAAAGAGGCTCTAAAATGCATCTCGGAGTATTTAGAATGTCAACATTTCTCTGGTGCACCACTTCCCAGGCTCCCCGGATTATTTCCTTTACTTCTCACAGTTATTGCAATATATAGTCCTACACAGTGCATGTTTAAAGGATCAATGAAATGTCAAAGGATATGTCGTGTAAAAAAATAAATAAATAAGAAAAGAGTCATCGGTCTGGATGGTTCAGAGAAGCCAGGATGAGAGAAAATGGGAGGGCACTAGCATTAGTGTGGTTAGAATTGATGAGCATCAGGGAGGTACCATGGAGTCATTTGCTAGGGCTCTATTTCACATAAAGCCATTTCACATTTTCACATTAAGCCAGGCCTGATCATTTTGCCATCTTCTAGTCTTTAAAAAGAAGAGGTTTTGCTTCTCTAGTACTTGGTGGTATTCTCACCTCTCCATCCCAAACACCCTTCTGATGGCTTTAGTCCTTCTACTGTTAGATGTCCCTTTTTTTTATGGCCAACAAAAATGCAAACAATACTCAAAATGCACAACTGCTCATGGCCTGGAAGAACAGAAGCATTACATTTTTTTGTCTGAAGTCTTATTTCCAGAGGATGCCTCCCCCATCATTCTACTGGCTGCATCTATCTCGCTTTGCCCTTGGAAGTCCAGTCCAGGTATTATCAACATTTCCAGATAACTTTTATGCCATCAGTTCCACTCTTTGAGCTGATACTTCACACTACAGTTGCTGTGATTATACAGTACTTTGCATTTGTCTGCAATGAACCTCAAAATGCCAGCATTCATCGCAGTTAGTCAACCTTTTCATATTCTTACACAGGTGCTTCTCCTGTTCTCTACTGCAGCACTTGATTTCACAAAGTTGCGTCCTATTTTCTTTCCCCCAAGATGGACTCAAGGTGGACAGACTGCAGCACCTCATTAAATCATATTCCTTAAATCTGACACACAAAATATCTAGTTATTTCATCAGACATCTTATTCTGACTTTGCAAACAGAACTCTTGTCCAGTGAAAGCTATGAAATAAAATTTTCCATCTATCTTCTGCCTCACACTATGAACTAGACAGAAATGCTCTCATTCCTAAAACTCAATATGGTTCATCATTAACAAAGCCTTCCAACTCCTACAGTCCCAAAATACAGTCCTCTGAAAACAAAACGTGCAGATTTGTATTACAAGATGCCTGTAATCATCACTGTGACTTTTTAAGAAGCTTATATTAGTTCTCTCTACACAGTAGAGCAAACTTACAACTTTGCATACTGCTCTACAAAATAATAAAACAAGAATATCGTCCTAACATTAAAACAAAATTGCACATTAGAGTAAACATACTCCCTTAGCGACAATGAAGAGGTGATCTCCCTGGTTAGGTCTCAATTCAAAAGTAACTTAGAGGAAAGGGCATTAAACAAGTACCCTCCCACTTGAAATCACTTACCAGCAGAGGTTCAAAAGTAACAGACTTAATCAATATTATTGTATTTTGGGAGACGGTAACAATAGTTGTACTGAAATGTAATAGCTGGCATTCTCATGAACAGTGACTAGATGTTTATCAACAAGAACATATTTATAGTATTTACACAAGAATAAAATCACAGGCTTCCTGTGATTGTAGGTCATCAAGAATGCATTTACTTAATGTACATAATGATGATGAGAGACTGGTGGTCAGTTGCATTAGTACAACTGATGTCACAGAAGTAACTTGAACAACTAGGATAAAACTGCTTATTGTCTGGTTATCCAGCTTAGCCAGGTAGAGGAGATCCTTTCCTCATCATCATCATAAACATCGAACTTTAAACTTACAGACTGTTTCGTATTAAAATGACCACCACAGTACGTGACCAAGACCTAATGTTGTAAAGAAGTACCCAACTGCTAAGCTTGTGTATCTAACTTTTTGACAAACTTATATTTATGTAGTCGAAAACTTTTCCCTTAACAGCATGCATTACAGCAAAGCATAATACACTCTGTACCCTTTTTTCTGATTTCTTCAAGAATCAAAAGTAATTTAAATGGTAACTATTTGAAATGTCGGGACCCACTAGATCAAGTCCCAAAACATGGAGCGCATCTTGTCCCTTAGCAAAAAAAAAAAAAAAAGCTTAAGGGAGAAGAGAGATCTTTGAACCTGGCAAGCTCAGTGATGCAACTGGTATACCATTTGGTAGGGAGGTTGCTTATGGGTTGACGTGTGAATGCACCGCCCAAAGGCAGTGACTACAGAGCCTACAAGGCTGCTGTGAGTTAGGGCAATCTCCCTGGTAGTAATACAATGCTGCACAAGTCTGCTCGATCTCCTCACCGGCCACGTACATGGAACAGGTTGAGCCGAATGGAGGTTAAAGTGGGTGTGATGTACCTGGTGAATGAGGAGAGAAGCTGATGGCAGCCTCTCAGCTGCAGGGAGAAAAAGTGTATCCAGAGAGAAAGCAGCTTAGGAGCCATGCAGAGTTTGGCTACTGTGATGAAAGTTTAAACCCAAAAAAGTGGGAGCATTCTTAATAAAGATCCCAGCAATCTGACTGAGGCTTCACTGCATTTTACTGTCTGTTTACCATACCTTAAGGAATTCTGTCATTTCATTAAAGTTAACCCATAGTACTAAAAAAATATTACAACGAAAGTCACTAACTAAAAAAATGTTGCAGCAGAATTGTGCAAATGTGATGCAATAATATGCTTTGTTTTACCTGCAAACAGTTTGCCTTCTATCCTATATTCTTTATTTTATTGGCTAATTGTTAAGGTAACAAAGACCCGTTTACATTTATTTCAACAACACAAAATAATTACAATAACAGTTTTTCATAAAATGTTTACCAAGCATCTTTATAAACACAAATGTAGAAAATATTAATGAAAATAAAGAAAATACGTTTCCCGTCATTACAGAATGAAAAAAAACAGACTTTACGGTTTTGCTGTTAATACAGGAGTACTCCACATAACTGAACTACTATGCCTTCTGATTTTAAAATAGATGTCCTGTAAAACTATAATACAAATCAAGAAATTTTCAACTGGAATGTATTATCATTTAACAGAGATGAAAATAGCTGATGTACAGATCAAGTATTAAAGCACTAGAAAAAAACATCACAGCAATGTGCAAATTATGGGTTGGGATACACAGAAGAGAGCTATGTATCAGAGGTTCACAACATGAGGCTGCTAATAGCTAAAACATGCATTACACGTTGTCTTAGAATTGTCTACATGCTGCACAATGTTAATTAATGCAATGCTGCGTGCTGTTTGCCTATGAATCTATTCCATGGTTAATTTATCATAAAACATAACATGGCATGCCACAAGACTAACTTTTACCACAAGCTGAATAAAACTGTAAATCAGCATCACAAACTAACACAAGTAAAGCATTACTCAACAATTTCATTCTTTCATTCTGAGTACATTTCTTGATGAAATATAACTGAGCTAATCTCTTAAAACTGGAAAGCACAAGTTATCTGTGTGTTGTTATTACAGTTTAACATCTAACATAAGCCATAAGTAGACAGAAAGTTTAACCCATCCAACATTTGGACGTTAGAAGCAACTATCCACATGTCAACAGGTGGGTCATACAAGTGACATGACTGGTTTTGATGGAATTCATTTGTCATAGTATGGACGGATGCCCAATTTTGCAGATGTAAAATAAAAAAAATATTCTGCAAAGTTCACAGCACAGCTATCTTAACCTTGTTAGGTGAAAACACGACAAAGCCATGTGTATAAGCTAACAAATCTAAGACCAGCCGGATGTCTTCATGATGTCCATCACTATCAAAATGAAAAACAGACACCAAGAGAGCACCATGGAGCACTCTCTTGTGAAGGGACAAACTATTCTAGAGTAATATCGATTGGAAATAGAAGAATAGGATCCCTTAATATCTTCTCTAGCAATGACTAAATCAGACAGACCAGTGAGGATATCCCTGTGACCTAGCACACAAAGTTTACAAAATATCTACAGTCATAAGTCATATTTAGATGAACTGTATGTGTAATATTTCCTTTAAGTATAACATTAGCATTAAAGGTGGTGTTAGCACTAAAGGTGCTGTTCATAAAAGTAATTAAAAAATGTTCTTAATAGGTCGTCAACCTCTGAGAATATTTAAGTAAAGGGGTGCAAAGGGGTCAGTCCACTGAAAAAACAGTGATTTTGTGTTTTTTTCAGTACGTGCTTCTTTTTCTACGAGTAGTTTTAACATAAACTGGCTGTAATTAAATAAGAGAAATCTCATTCTTGAAAGATGTTTACTGCCGTACAGTGCTGTTTCAGTTTTGTCAGCTGTATGAGCTCTTACGATTTATTAGATGGACAACGGTTTCTGAAGTACTTACCATGCATTCATTGTCCCCCAGCCTTAAAGGACACTTCAGAATAGCTGCTCACTTTTCAAGTGCTGTATGTAAACTGAACAAAGTAGCACAGCCCATCCTTGCCTCCATACTGTCCACAGTCAATTCATTTCCCATAACAGATCAATACCCCTTCGTGATTCTTATGCAGTGGTACAAAACATTTAACTGGATCTACAGCTGGCTTGCTCAACCAATGAAACGCGCTATGAAATCTGTCTCTGAACATGTCTGTGGCTGAAACAGAGATAGCAGAAACTGGAATGATCAGCAGTCAAGGCAGACAAAACGCGTCAATGGCTAAAACAGGAGAACCCAGAGAACAAGTGACTTTGACAGATATGGTAGCATGTTTCCTGACCCCTTGTTAGTCCCACGTATGCTTCAGACATAACATTTCAAAAGCCACTGCACCTGATGGTGCTCAGAAAGACTAACAAATCACACTGCTGGAGCCTATAAAACAAGAATTACAATGAGAGTTGTAAGATCTTTTCATCTCTCCCAATAGCTTAAGCTTTATAGCCTACCTAGTTTCCTTTGAAAAAACTTTTTTTTCCTAGTTACACAAATTGCTTCACAAGGCAAGTACAAAAAGCCACACTGCTTCATAATTCACCAGATTAGTGTCATATACAGTGCCACATTTATTTATCTGGATCATTCTGATAACCCTTATTAAATGTACGGGCTATCCCAAACACCTTCCTAACCATTGTGGGAATATTCCTGTCAAAGACAAAATTTACAGTGTCATCTCCACTGGTGTAGATGACTAAAACTCTGACAAAGTGACCTTGTTTTGAACAGAGGTCTTAACAGTGACACAGCCAGTATGGGAAGGGGGTCAGGAATGATGAGGTTTCGCCTGCTCACCTCACTTGGGGTAGAGAAGTGGGTGCACATGTCGTATTTTGGAATCCTCAGTGCAGATTAGTGATTGCAGAAAGGTGGTGTCCTATGAAATGGAAGGGGACAATAACTGTGTTACTTGGAAAAAGTTGATGTACCTTTGCAGTAGTCCAGTGCATGTCTGTTCCCTTAGATGCTATGGGCATGTGTGTGTGTGTGTGTGTGTGTGTGTGTAGGAATGAAGGGCCGAAGAGAAAAACTTTCATTGCAAGTAGAAATGAGAACATTATGCCCCCTGTATGCTTAATTCTGGAGCCTAAAGAATGAATGAATGAACCACAGATCTCTAACACTAGGGAAATTATTGGGTCTACGTGGCAGCCACAGCTCAACTCAAAATAAAACGATATAAACGTAAGACTGCAACTGATCATTAGGCCTAGATTTACTATAACACTGGTCATTTTGAGCCTTTTAGACTCAGTTTTGTAATCAATAACTGTGAAGTATACGTTCTTTACTTTTTTATATTTTCTACATTTTGTTCTAAAAAGCAGCCATAATATATACATGTGGTTAAAGCTTCCAATTATACATTTTTACTTACAGAACTCAATTAAGTTGGAAAGCATTTAGTAAGATTAGTTGAGTCCTGTAAGGAAAATGTATAATTTGAAGCTCTAATCCCACTGCATACATTACTGACAACATCTAGAGCCACAAAATATGGAAAATGGGGGTGGGATTCCCTGAAACTCTCTAATTAGTAATTTATGGTCTCCACATATGGAAAATGATGCAAGTATATAAACACATTACACTTGGAAATCACCACACTATGAGCCAGATCAATTTATGATGTATTTGGATTGTACTGCCAGTGCCTACATTATTATAGAATCACTGAGCCATAGCTGATATCACTGAAAGTACTAAGGATAGGCAAGTCAAATGTTCATGCACAAAAATACACATCTGCACTTGAAGATCCCATCTAAATTCTTCATTGCTATTTCATCATAAATCCTGACTGCCTGAGATCTCATTACTGATTATTTACGAAAGCTGGCTTAAGCTGGCTGCTATTTCTATTTCTTCTTCAGTAAGAATGCCTGTGTTATCATCATCAGTGGTCAGGATCTCTGCCTTCTTTGTGTTAAAGTGTAAACTCATTTTGAAACTATGTCCCTTAACTTTGAAAAGCGGATATTTCAAATCTTCATTTCCAGACAATGATACAGTATAAACAGCGCAGCAAACATTGTTAATAATTCTTTCTTCAGTTTTCATACTGTGAATTTCTACTTACACCGCTGTTTATTTGATCTAAGTGTAGCTCAAACAGATGTGGTAAAACTATGTAGCCTCATCGTACATCTTAAAAGCTTCATAGGTGTATACTAGGCTAACAACCACTAAGGCCCTTAAAAGACTAGTCACGTGACCCACAAATTTGATATTTATAGGGGCGATTTACTGACTGCCTCTTTACCAATACTAAAGCATTCTGTTCCAATTTTTTTGAAATGTAGCTTGCTGATGCAAAGATTGTGCATGAGAACTATCAGGTGTTCTGATATAGCCATGCTTCTTGGTATAGCCCAGAATTTTTCATAAACTAAATAGCAGTGGCCTTGCTATAATAAACAAAACAAATGCAGACATTTCTTTTATTTTTGACTTTTCAGGGATTCATTCCACATTTAACTGCGGTACCACCTTTATCATTCTTATAAGAAAAGCGCAGTCCGGGTCTGAACTGTCTGCAAACAGCTAAAGTTAACTGAGTATGTGTCTACCTGTCTGAGCCAATATCCATTTTCCCCCTGGAGAGCACTGTGCTTTGGCTTGTAAGCGGACACCGACACACACACTCATCTACCACTTTCTCTCTTATTCCCTTCTGTTAGCAAATAGTATCCATAACTGATCAATACTGTGTGTTTGTTAATTTAAACTGAGACTACAGTAGCCTATTGATACAAGGCTATCCTGTTTTTCCACCTGAGAAATGGTTAAGAAATGACTTACAGTTTCAGAGCAGTCCTTGGTCAATTCTGATTGTTTCTTAAACACAAACTTGTCTTTGCTTTGGCTCATTAGCAGCAGTACAAAAGAACTGCCTTGCTCACACCCTTGTTCTCCCCCTTCCCTGTTTATTACCATAAGCCAATCCCAAAGTTAATAAATATTACCTGTGGCAGGCACCCTTTGTTCATTTATCAGTTTACTCTGTTACTTGATTGTTTCCAGCCCCTCATAAGAGCAACTAACAGGATCTCTACCTGCTTCACACCCCACCCTGCCCCCTATTCCCTCCCGCCCCCAGTGGTCCTACCTTTATTACACTCACAAACCCCTCCCATCTTTCCAACAGCCAACCACAGCGCTAACCCAACACTACCTCCTCCATTTTCCCACTACTATCACACCTCCTCAACTAACATGTACAAGCATACCTTACCTATGCTCACTGCATGCACTCTCCTTGCATATCTTACATCCTACCAAAGCTCCATCATTCCCCCATTCAACCACTACCACTGTACTACTACTCACACCACCACTCATGTCTCACCCTCATTCAGCTCCCCTCCCACCAACTCAAGAACCATCCCTATGCACCCCCTGCATATTCTACCAACTATATTACTCAAACATAAAGCATCCCTACAACTTAACATAGTAACCCTCCCACCATACCGATTACCCACAGAGCACAGTCATAAAGTTTCCCTAATAAACAAACACATTCAAAAACTGAGAAAACTAATAACCTCATGCATATCAAAACTAGCCCTAAGTGGAGACATCCACCCCAACACTGGCCCTACCATCTCCAACCCCAATCCTCATAATCAGACTAGAAACCACAACTTCTCCCATATCACAGCCAATAGAAAGCCAAGTGACGTCCTTCTACTAAGCCTAAATATTAGAAGTATATCCAACAAAGTCCACCATAGACTTGTACTCCCCAGATATAATCATCCTGACAGAAACCTGGCTAAAACCCTCACATTACCAGTGAGCAAATACTCCCTACCGGTTACGGCATACTAAGAGTAGATCGGCTAAACAAGAAAGGAGGCGGTGTAGCTATAATATTTAAACAGCACCTAAACATCCAGATCGTAAAATCATCAGCTCCACAAATAAGCAATGAAGAAATAATATTTACCAACCTCAAAATAAACCAAAACAAAACCATCAACATAATTGGATTTACTTCCCACCTGGCCAAAATATCCCTCCACTAGAAAACCTCCTCAGCTGGTTTACCCACCATCTCCCCCAAGAAACTATCATTTTAGGTGATTTCAATATTGACTGGCAATCCTGTTCTGGCAACGATCCAACCCATCATATAAACCTTCATGGCTTCACCCAACTAGTACAGTCGCCAACCAGGATAAATAAAAACTCCAGCAAGCACACTACCCTGGACTGGATACTAGTCAGTAAGAGCCCCCAGTCATATATAACAGGCGGCTTATCAGATCACTCCCCAGCATTCCTACTCAAAAAATACCTATACCAAGCTAAACCTGTAATTTACCGCCAAATACGTAAAAAACTAAACCTTAACCCACTGACATTCATCTCATTCCTCAAAGATTGTAACTGGCATCTCCTAAAGTACCTCAGTCTTGATGACGCAGTTGAATTTTTTAATACTACCTTCCTGAGCATCCTTAATTACCATGCCCCCATAAGACTTTCCAGAACGAAAGCACAACCCTCCCCATGGCTACAGAAAACCACCAAGTCAGAAATGAAAAACAGGGATAAAGCCTGGGAGCACTGGCGCAAAACCAAAACCCCCCTCAACTAGACAGAAATTCCTAGAACTACGCAATAGAGTCAAAAAGCTAATAAAACAGGACAAATTCCAATACTACCAGTCTGCCCTAGGCTCCTCCCAACACAGCCCCAAACAATTCTGGTCCTCCATAAACTCCATCCTCCAAGCAGGTAAAATCAGTACCCCTCCTCCTAACATCCCTCACTCCTCCAAAAATATTGCTACCTCATTCAACACACACTTCACACAAACCATAGTATCACAAGCTAAACAACACAACCCCCCTTCCCCTCCAACCCACACCTTCAACTAGTAATCTCCCCGGTGCCTTCTCTTTTTCTCCTGTACCTACCTCCAACATAAAAAAACTCTTAACTAAACTTAAGCCCACCAGATTAGCAGCAGACAACCTCCAAGTGAATACCTACAAATCACAGCTGATGCTCTGGCCTACCCAGTATTCATCTTGATTAACCGAGCTCTGTCACAAAGTTACGTTCCCACACTGCGGAAAGTATCGCATATAATTCCCCTCCTCAAAGGCGGCCCCTCCACAGAACTAACCAATTACCGCCCCATAGCTATTCTCTCTCCACTCTCCAAAATACTAGAGAGATGCATACATTCTCAGGTCTCAGACTACCTCCTTACTAACAACATCCTATCCAATACTCAGCATGGTTCCGACCAAATCATAGCACCACCACTGCCTTACTCGCCTTTACTAACACTATCCTTCAGCATAAAAACAATGGCTATCTCTCCTCTGCTACTTTCCTAGACCTATCTAAAGCATTTGACATGGTCCCACACAAAGAACTCATCTCTGTCCTCAGTAACCTATCCTTCTCTCAATCAGTCACCAACTGGTTTCAGAGTTACCTGTCTGACCGCCAACAACCCGTTGTATGGCAGAACATATCTCTCCAACGACCTGTCTCCATAGGGGTTCCCCAAGGATCCATCCTTGGACCCCTACTCTTCTCTGTTTTCACCAATAAACCAGCCTCTGCCACCAAACATGGCACACTCATACAATACGCAGATGACTCAACCATCATCTGCTCAGCACAGTCCCTACCCAAACTGCAAAAAGTCACACAGGAAGCCTTTTCCTCTGTTGAAACTTGGTTATCTGATGCCCAATTAATACTCAACCCAAACAAAACTAAACTACTCATCTTCCAACCCACCAAACATATTCAAAACAACTCTCACTTTAACATCACAGCAAAAGACAACACCACTATATACCCAACTGAACACACCAAATTGCTAGGAGTGGAAACAAACTAAAATTTGACATTCATATATCCATGACCATAAAAAAGTCCACAAAAAACTAGGAGCATTATACAGAAATAAGCAACCTTATCTCCACCCTACTTTATGCCTAGGGTTGCCACCTTTCCAAATGGCCAAAGTGGGACATTTGTGCTACAAACATCAGATTTTGCAGGGCAAAACATGCCCACGGCCAGTACAAAGGACAGAACTTCAGTTTTTTGCCTGAATAAAAGTTTATTCTTGTAGCATTTTAGTTCCTTATTCTGTTTCTTATAACATTTAGGTGTTTCAGATACAGAATAACTGTTTTATGCAACTATTACATAAAATATAGAAAATAATTTTGTCCTAAAATCTCAGGGCATTTTCCATTTATTCACATTCTTTGCAGGACACAACTGCCCAAAGAGGGACTGTCCCTCACAAAGTGGGACAGGTGGTAACCCTATTTATGCCTCTCCAATATATACCAACCAAGGCAATGCGATCTAAACAAGCTAGAGACCTGCTACAACAAAATCGCCAAATTCGCCACAGGGGCATCCTACCATAGTCACCACTGTCTCTCACTTGCTGAACTGGGCTGGCTTGAACTCCCTCACCTCCTTCAATGGTATCAAGTATCACTTGCCCACAAACTAGTAAACCATACACTAAATGTCCCATCCCTCCAGAATCTACTCCAACCCTATAGCACTACCAGACCACTACGATCCAGCAACAAAAATCACTTGCAGATCACTAAAGCCAATAACTCTGCTGGTGAAGCACTATTCTCTTGCACCATAGCCAAATTATGGAACTCCCTCCCACCCACAATTACCTCCGTACCATCATGCACCCACTTCAAAACTTTACTAAAAGCGCACCTAAAAACATGCTGGCTATGCCCTTGCAACTTCCACTCTAATATCAACCAACCCATCCAACCACTACCTTTCTTTCCACCCTACTAACTACCTTGATTATAGCAAGCTCAGATGCTCATAAGTCTAGTACTTATTATACAGCAGGAACTTCTTATTGTAACATTTGTTAATGTCTGTTATGTTCTTTGCAAATAAAGATTCTAGTTGTCTACTGATGCACTATGTTCTTCATCTGTAAATATGTTTGTAATTAATTGCTATGTTAAATTGTTAATCGCTATGTAATCCAATGTAACTACTGTGTGCTTATTTTAACTGTGGAGCTTTTCTCCCCGGGCCTCTGCTGAAAATGAACCTATGTCCAGTCGGGACACTCCCGGTCAACAAATGTAAATAAATAAAATAAATTATATCACTAAGAATAATAATGTTGATAATGCTTTGGTTAGACATGGTCTTTCAGATAAGGGGCACACAAAGTTTTACTTTGCTGTTATAGAACAAATTCCCATTAATTTTAATGGCGACAGGGAAGCGGATTACAGAGAACTTTGGTGGCAAATATTGTTCAATGCTTACAATGCACCTGGCTTAAATGCTGGAGTTAATTACAAAGTTGTATTACAAAGAAAGCTTATTTGTGACAAGTGTAAATAAATAATATGCACCAAGTATATTTGTATGTATGAAATTTTTAAATCTTGTATATTAAGTATATATCTTTTTAAATGAAATTTGGAAGTGTTTTCATTGTATTCACTTAATCTACTTTGGTTGGTTGATGCTTAACTGATAGGATTTTAAAATGGTTCTGTAGCACTAGATTATTTGTTCTGAAGAAGGACTTCTAGAAAGGTTGAAAGCGCTTAACCAGTATTGATTAAAGTCTTTTTTTCGTCGTGATTCCTGGTGGTACTTATCTACATTTTTTTGTCATTTTGTTTCACCTTGGAGGCTGTTTTTCAGTTTTTGTGGTTTTACTAGAATTCATAGGAAGGTTGCATGTAGCGAGTCTAACATTACAGCCGCAATCAGCCAACTTATCTGAAAAGAAATACAGCTGAATTGCAAATTAGCAGACTATGAAACAAAGTGAAGCAGAAGCTTGGTGAAAGACGTTACCCTGTTCATGTAGTGGCAGAGGCTAGGCAGGGGTTATGTCAGAAGCGAAATGACAAACACTAACCAAGAATGTTATGCCAGCATGTTTTTACTACCCATAAATAACCAAGTAGAGATGGGGATTAGACTATGGTTGTACCTCATGTTGCTGACACCAATGCTATGAAAACTGCAATCCATAATAATTGTGAAATTTTGACGGGATATAATAAGACAGAGAAAAATTGTAAGGACGCCACAATTTATTAATAAAAGATGTTAGCACTATAAAAAAACTGCTGAATGCATGGAATGGTACACATAAGTGAGACCAAGAAGAAGAAAGGGACTTTCCTATGTAAGTTTGCTAACAATGCAAATATATAAAATAAGAATGGTGAGAGGTGCGATATTTTACATAGACGTTATTGTTCACCTGGTTACTTTAATTGCTTACTGAATGTTATTTATACGGCCACAGTGGTGCAGCGGTTAGCGTTGTCGCCTCACAGCAAGAGGTTCTCCCATTCGATTCTCGACTGGAGCATCTTCTGTGTGGAGCCTGCATGTCCACCTTGTACTCGAGTTACGTTTCAAGACATGCAGGTAGCTGCGTGCGTGAATGGGTGTGCCTTCCTTGAAGGCTGGGCTTCGGGATGGCAACTCGGCACCGTAAACATCCACTGCCAATCATTAGTAGGCCGGAGTTCCACTGTGGCGACCCCTAACCAGGAAAAGTTGAAAGACAAACGACTGAATGTTATTTATGAAGCTCTCTATAGTAAATGCCCCACCTTTAACACAGAAGGATTAGAAGAAAGAAATTTTATCTGCATACATATTCCATAAAAAGCGTGATTAGATTTCAAGTTTAATTTGTGTGTTCTGTATTATGTTAAAGTTGATCTGTGTGAGAGAGACATGGGAAATGTGTTAGATGCCAGGGAATATAATGGCAAGTTATTTTAAATGCATGTACATTCTCAGCCATTAATGATCTGATAAACTTCAAACCCATTCTCTAAAGAAGTCCACTTAAATAGTATTTGGTTGAAATTGTCGAATGATATTATACTCTTTCAATATACCAACTTTTTAAATGTTTCCTCAATGTCTGCTGAAATACATAAAATGAAAGTGCTTTCTGTGAGTTTTTTAGTTTTATTCTCCATTCTAACCTGCTACCTGCCCCAATTTCTTCCATCCCTGCAGTGTTGCTGTTTCATATCAAAGGCTATGTTTGGTGTAAACTGCACTCTCCTGGAATGCTGACAGTAGAATCCCCATTGTTTAATGGAGTCGTTTATGCTGTGTCTTCTTAGGCAGCTATTCTTCTTCCACTTCTTTCGGCTTTTCCCAGTTAGGGGTCGCCACAGGGGAACTCAGGTCCGCTACTGATTGGCAGTAGATTTTTACGGTGCTGAGATGCCAGCTCGACGCCCAACCTTCAACCAAGGCACGCCCATTCATGCAAGTCCTTCGAATGCCACTGTACCGCGGGGAGGGCATGCAGACTCCACACAGAAGGCGCTCCAGCAGAGAATCGAACAGGAGAACCTCTTGCTGTGAGGCGGCAACGCTACCGCTGCACCACTGCGGCTTTCTTAGGCAACTATTCTACCAACTGCATAACTTTCATTTTTCTTCTAAATTTTTAAAGATGTTTTGTGAAGGTTGAGCCAAACAGCAGATCTTAACCTGGACAGGGTATTTAATAAATACCCCTTCACGTCTTCAGGAAGGGTTGAATTTTTAGCCAGGCATGCCATCTAATAAAACTCTCTCTCCCCTCCCTCTGGCTCAAGCATCTACAGCATCATACCTGCACTTAATCCTATGTGTTTCCATATTTACATCAATTGGAGTAACCATGGACAGTATATCCTTTAGAGGCTAGTCCTCATTTACATCTTTATATCTTCAGTTTGCCTGAGAACATTTCCTTGATACTAAATTATAAATCATATGAGACTGGAAATTTATAGTTCTGACTCTGTGGATGCTGATTCCTGGAGACAATTTAAATTTTCTTGCTGTACCCTCTGAAGCAACTATGAAGTCTGATACCAGACTCATATAAAGATACTTAATTTTTTGGACTTTATATAAACAGTTAAGGCTTTTTGGTGGAGAGAGGCAGATGGCTAGGAGTCAGGTTCCAATAAAATTTTCAAAGGTGATTCTGAAGGCCTAAATGACTAAGAATGGCAGTATATTTACGCTCCTCCATCACCAAAGGTTCAAGGTACCCCTTCTGGGAATCTTTTAACACTTCACTTAAAATGTTCTATCATGAAATGTGACATCTTACTACAGGAGACATCCTCTGAGGTACAACTTAAGACACTAGTATTTTCATCATCCATATCATAACCCAATGGTGACTGCAGTTGGTCCATTTCAAGAATCTGAATTCTCTAACAAGGAACAGTCCTTTCTTATGGCTGCGGGAATCACAACTGAGGTGGCGGGTATGAGATGTTTTGGGGGGGGAAGGGAAACAGAGGGAGTGGCCTACTTAGAAACCATCCTGTATTTCTCTGATAACCTTTTGTAATCAAAATAAGTGAATACTGATCAGATTCTGGTGGAAGGATGTCTGCTAGTTAGGCGTCAATACCTGTGAAATGGTTATAGGTGTAGGAGTAGAAAAAACACTAGGGTGCACACCTGCTACTTATGAGTGCTCAGTTAAAACAGTAGGAATGCCAAGCAAAGGACAGGGTACTTTCAAAACCTTGGAAGAACATTAATTTGCACTGGACTGGCACTTACCAGAGAGAACAGGCATTTAGCTGGAGTCTAGTTTTACAAGTTGATAATGCCTGGTCTGACTGTGATGCCGACAATCCCCTTTCTGCATCCACAGGTGTTAGCAGACGTGAAGACTCCAGTGTAGTAGCTGTTGGGTCTACTTTATGTGCTCGAAACACGAAAAACCTGAATCCAAATAGTGCAACACAGAGCAAACCGCGAATACGAACGTTCTAAAATACGAAATTTAAAACCTCGAACCGTCATAGTTGGCCAACCCACCACCCGCAACACACTACCTACCCAAACACAATTAAAAAAACACATACATACACTAACCAAAACCCTACTTCTAACCCTAAATTAAAGCACCAAAACCCTACTGCTAACCCTACACTAAACCCCACATACACAACTATCTATGCACTATCCTTAACCCCTCCCTAACCCAAAGGTCCGTAACTACCGCACACGTCCCCTATGGAGCTATACCCAAACAAACTAAATATTCCACAAACATACACTGAACAAAACCCTACACTAAACCTTACATATATTACCTACACAAAACCTTACATACACTACCTACCTATGCACTTACCTTAACCCCTCCCTAACCCTAAGGTCCATAACTATCGCACACTTACCTTACGGAGCTATACCACAGATGGGCCAACTATGCAAATTCGATATTTCCACTTTCGCAGTTTTGTACGTTCGACGTATTCGCGGTTCGCTCTTTACGTGTCGCACTATTTGGATTCAAGTTTTTCAGCTTTTGAGCATGTAAAGTAGACCCGTAGCTGTTCACAAACATGGACCTCACCAGAGATGACTTCTTCAGATATGTGCAAGACAGGTAGGGTTTTTGAAAGGCCATGCAGTCCCTGCCCAAATAATATATATTTTTTTTTTCAAAGACTGTTCTCACTTTC
The DNA here is from genome assembly GCF_019279795.1 of Protopterus annectens. NCBI lineage: Eukaryota > Metazoa > Chordata > Ceratodontiformes > Protopteridae > Protopterus > Protopterus annectens. Next base: position 519,763,663 of record NC_056743.1, on the reverse strand, counting down.
TGTTAACCAGTGCTTATCCCAAGGGGACTTTCCTTTTTGACACACTGTCTTATAGACATTTCTCTGGTGGGGAGAAGGGAAGTAGGAAATTCTGTTGCCCAGTTTGAAAAGTTTCTTTTGTTCCAGAAAGGTCTTGAGCGTTTTATTCTAAATACAGCATTTTTTTCCTGTTGAAAGTTCTGTACTGCTAGTAAGAGGTGACCTGAAGATCTTTACCCAAGAAAGAAAAGGCACTGAAGATTGTAATGTTTCACACAGGCACACTGTTGGTGATGTTCTTCTGCACATGACATGGATCAATGAACAAAACCACAAGAGACAGATAGCAGCACAAGCCACTAACAGTTACACAAAAAACAGCCACAATAAAAATGTTACAATGAAATTGGCCCCAAACTGGAGCACTTCTCACTCTCTGGAACTTACTAGGAAAGAACTGCTTGAGTGATAACCATACATTTCTTACGGGTAAAAGACAAAAATTGAAGGTCGTTTTTGCTACTCTTCCCTTTATAGCCAATCAATATATTGATTTCCTTACAATACAAAGGTAACATGTTTTACTCAGAGGATACCCACCACCACCAAACATTTGGACAAAGGAATTCATTACATAACACTGACTGATAGGAGAACTTCATGTGCTTGTGTTTCAGTGGTCTATCAAGCTAATACAAACTTAGCAAAAAAAAAAAAAAAAAAAAAAAATTATCACTGAAAAATTTGAAATATCACTAACAAAATGTTTTATGCATGAAAGCCCCCACCCCCTAATTTTTCAACTCCATGTTCAGATAATGAAATAGTAAAGGCATAAACCACCTATGCTGAAACCTCATCCCTCTTCATGTGAAATAAAATAATCGACGCTAAAGAGATGTCAAACTTCTTCAAGTTCAAATGTGAAAAAAACACACTTTTGTTAGAAAAAACAGACAAACTAAACTGACAACCAAGTAATTTATAAGTCAAATGACAATTAATGAACATACACTAAGTCTCTAGCAAGAAAACCATCCAAACTAAAATGACAACTAAATATTACATAAATCATATGACAATTAAAAAAAACACATGTACTAAATCTGTAACAAGAAAACCATCAAAACTAACCTGACAACTAAATACATAAACTGAATTACAGTTAAAATTTGCAACTGAATTTGTAACGAGAAAACCATGCAAAGTAACCTGACAAGTAAATAATAAACAAGTTGAATGACAGCTAAAAAAAGAAAGAAAGAATACTAATAAAATTGACACTGTCACTAAGTTGACTGGCTTTTACAGAAGTCCCTTTGACGAAGTTGCAGTAGATGAAATGACATTACCTGGTTGAAAGTGCAGATGCCTGCCTGTGGCTGATTCCCATGTATATAACGCATTATACTGACAAAGTGATCCTTAGAGTCAACATCATGTGCAGCAATTGGTTATCACACAAAAATCTGTAAAAATTATATTGCAGACATAGAAACTAATTAAGGTACAATACAACCTGGCACTGTCTAATAAAGTGTACTGACACTGCTGTTAGTACAGAAGTTCAGCAAAACTGATTTCTGTTACTTTGCAGCTATCCATTTAAAATCATCAGTATGGATAAAATCTTTAAAGCTGGTATCACAGTTTGAGATATATAATTTATTTTATCATTAGTTGAAAGGGTAACAACTGGTTCATATATGCACAGTTAAGAAAGGGTAAGAATATTTTCTTGATTTATCACACTTGAACTTGCTTTATAGAGTGATCACTGCTTTTTGAGAATTTTTAAAGCATTTAATTTAACTGATAGCATAAATAGTCATTTCTCTGTTTGCCTCCTAATCTCACTGCAGAAGGGTAAACTGGCCAGGGGCTTAGCTGTTTGGTATTTAATCTACACTTGAACGCTGATTTTGCTGTGCTTTTGCATTAAAAAATTCCAAGATCATCCATCTTGAGGCAGGAGGTGTTTGCCTGGTCTTTCTGAGTTAGGAAGCACACCAGGAAGTGGTTGTTTAATGGTCACAGGGGTCAGGTTTCAAGTTTTTTTTTTTCTCTCCTATAAATCAAGCAAGTTTACACACAGCTGTCCACCAAGTAGTAGTGTTTAGCAGTGCACTGTGTAGTACCAAATGCCTAGACAGTAAAATCTCCCAATTAAGGTAAGATTAGGTCCAAAACCCGTTAGTGTGGCACTATGTGAAATTGAGCTTAGAGAACTTGCAAATTGAATAGCTCTACAGTATTCTAGCACTATGCAACATCCTGCTCTTAATCCCAGAACTACCTAGGAGGGAGACCCCCCCCCCCCTTTAAACCAATCCTTAGTCCTAAACAGCCCACCCTAATCTAGGTCCAGACAACTTGAATATACAATTCCAAATGTCTCTGTGGCCAGTTTGATATATTTGGGTATCCTAAGGCAATGTAGAAATTGTCTTGTTCTCCAACTACCAGTTACTCATTAAAGAAAATAACGTGGTGGGCAACAGATCTAAATACGCAACTTCCGTGGAGGCAAAAATCTCAGATATTACTGAGGTTTTAAGGAATACCCATGCTACATCCCTCACACACTCCGCTTACCAGACATACAGATTGATTTAAACTAGGCACTTAAAAGGAACCTTCTCAAATCTCAAAGAGATTGCTCCTGAGCAATCACTTAAATACAAACCAAAAGCAACACCAAGAATCTGACATAAGCCTACACTCAGTGGTCCCCCAAGGGCAATGGCAAAGCCCACAAGACAAGCATATGCTATACCCAATACTCTAGCCGGTCTGCAGCCAGGATCCACAATATCACACAGGTTCTCAAGTCAATGCATCTCAGGCACCAACATGATTCTGTCATAGTCCAAGTGGGTGTAAGTGACCCGAGATGTACCTCACTGGACTACATGGCAAGAGACATAATGGATTTCTTGGAATATATGTCACAGATAGGTATGAGCCTTGCAGTAAGCAGCAGTCTACCTGCGCCAAGGATGATGCCACAGTTTGTTTGTGTCTTTCGGCTTTTCCCAGTTAGGGGTCACCACAGCGGAACTCCGGTACGCTAATGTCTGGTAGCAGATTTTTACGTACTGGGTTACCAGCCCTGATGCCAACCTTCAACGAAGGCACACCCCATTCACATATGCCTCCACACAGAAGACGCTCTAGCTGACAATTGAACAGGACAACGTCTTGCTATGAGGCGACTACGCTACCGCAGTACCTCCACCGCGGGTATAAGGATGATGCCACAGTATGAACACAAAATGATTGATTTTAATAATTGGCTTATTTTCTGGTGTCACTCCAGGGGAATCCAATATCTGTTGGCACAGGAGGTCATAATCAAAATACTACATTGTTTCCCAAGGATGGGCTGTACTTGTTCCCTCTAGGCTTTCAGATATTGAACAAAAATTGATCCACATCCTTATAGCCTTTTCTAGCAATAAAAAAAGAGAAAAACTACCAACATAGTGAAAAAGTCTACAAGCAACCTTAAGGTGTTACTGCTCAATGTTCACAGCCTAAACAAAAAAAATCCACACCCTTCAAGCCCTCCTCACCCTAGAGAATGCAAGACATCTGTGTAATGACCAAGACTTGGTTTAATGACATAGAAAGTACTCCAGCAGTGCAAGGTTAAAAGTGCCTTCCATACATTTAGACCAACAACAGCCCAGACTGGGGCCAAAGGTGGAGGTGTCTCAGTGTATGTTAGCAACAAATATACTTCCAGGTTAGTTAAACAAGATGATACCATGGAGCTCATCCACTTGCAAATCACCATAGCTAGGTCCCCTCATCACATCTTGGCTAGCTACAGGTCACCATCCATGTCCCAAGAGTTTCACGACTCTTACCTAAACCTACCTACCATAAACTAATCACTCTGGATGTCCACACCACACCACCACCTCCAACCATAGTGAAAAACTTTCCTATAGCAAACTTCACCTTACTTAAGACAGAGGTGGTAAGTTTCACAGCCCCCACGCTAAAGAATAACAGTGTCCAAGATGCAGGAACCTTTACAAATGCACTCTATGAGCACCTACAAGGATGCTTGGATTGTGCCATCCCTAGCAAAACCAAGACTCACTCCCCTAAGAAAAGGAAACCAGTCTGGTGAACCCCTACCATAAACAGGCTATACAACAGAAGGAGGAAACTAGTTCAGAAAAAAAGCAAATCCCAATAAGGAAAGACATCACTGATCAGTATCAGTAAGAAACTAAGGTCCCTCATAAAATCCTCCAAGGCGAACTTTGAAAGAAAAATAGCCAAGGACTCGAAAGATAACCACAAAGCCTTCTTTAGCTATGTCAAGAATTTAAGTGGCAACTCAAAGATATGCTCTGAGCTAGTGCAAAATAGCACAAAATATACTGAACCCACTGATACTGCCAACATCCTGGCAGGCAGATTCAGTGCAAACTTCACCCCCCTCTCACCCCCAAAAGGGCCCACAACAATACCGGAAAAGTGTTAATGTCCCGGAAATCAAAGACGCACAGGTGAAAACAGCCCTTTCAAAAGCACAGCATCAACTGGGCCAGATGGTGTCCCAGGCTGCATCTTGCACGAACTAACCCCCCCACCTAAACACACTGTTCAACCTCAGCCTCTCCACAGGCTATGTGCCCATAGAATGGCGCACAGCAATGGTTATTCCGTTCCACAAAGGAGGGGCCACAACTGACCCTGGTAACTATCGCCCCATAAGCCTGACTAGCCTGGTCTGCAAGGCTATGGAGAGCATCATCATGGAACTCATTAAAGTCATTGGGAACCTCCAAACACTTGACCCAACACAGTTCGGCTTTGTTAAGGGCAGATCATGCCTACTAAACCTGGTCGACTTCTTTGAAACAGTCAACAATGCCATAGATGAGGGGAAGGTAGTTCACACAGCCTACCTTGACCTCACCAAGGCTTTTGACACCATTCTCCACTCGGGAATTATAGAAAAACTCACCAGCCTGAACATAAATCCCTACGTCACGAGATGGGTTGCCAACTGGCTTACAGACAGAACTCACACGGTAAGAATAGCAGGCTCCAGGTCCAGCTGTAAACCAGTCACAAGTGGTGTCCCACAGGGCTCGGTCCTGGGACCCCTACTGTTTGGCATATACTTCTCAGAAGTACAGGCAAACACAGGAGGACTATGGCTAACCAAGTTCACCGATGACTGCAAAGAGAGCCATAACTGACTCTCTGGCTGACATGGACATTCTCCAAAAGGGTCTTACTGAGACGGACACCTGGTGTCAAAGTCATGGTCTCAAATGCCAAAAATTGCATAGTCATCCCATTTGGGAAAAACAAAACACCCATGAATTACCACATAGGTGGCAGCCCCCTTAATACAGAAAAGGTAATAAGAGATCTGGGGACCCAGGTAGATAGTAATCTCTCCTTTGACAATCATATTGCCAAAGTAGTTAGGAAATCCTTCTATGTAGCCCATCTAATTACTAAAGTGTTCGCATCTAGAAATATAGAGGTTATAGTGCCCCTCTACTCATCACTCATCAGACCCATCATAGAGTACAATGCCCCATTTGGGATGTACCTCACAAGACATTTCCAACAGCTGGAAAGACCATAAAAGTACCTCACCTAGAGGATTACTGGCCTCAAACATATGTCCTATGCAGCCCGACTGGAAAAACTCCAGCTGTACTAGTCGCATATCGCTTACTCAGAGGTGATCTCTACCTGACTTACAAAGCCATGTCCAACTCAGAATTGATGGACATGCTCCACCTAAAGAAATTCAAGTCACTGCGAGCCACTCGTTCTAGTGAGCTAAACCTCGCCACAACAATAAATAGAACATGCTGGAGGGACAGATTCCTGTCACAGAGACTCCCCATGCTTTGGAACAAAATTCCTAACTACATTAGGCAGAGCCCCTTACTAACACTCTTCAAGAGAAACCTTGACGAGTGGATGGGTAACAGAAAATACACCCCTGGGATCACTTCATTGGCTCTTCTTGACAGAGGCTCAGTTAATTAATCAATGGGGCGGCGAAAGCTGACACACTCTGGCTAGGCTTATAAATGCCCTCGGGCAGATAGCCTAGTACCTACCTATGAACCTATGAACCTACTATATGTGCTCACCATCCAACCAAATATCCCATTCATGGGTGACTAACAATCACACTATAGACTGGCAGACATACACAGACTGAAATTCACAGGCACAATGCTTCCTGGACTTTATTAACAGAAACACCCTGGAACAGATAGTGCATGCTCCAACCAGAGGATCAAGCACACTGGATCTGGTACTAACCAACATGGGTGATAGCACAGCTCCCCCCATCCCTGAGTCATATTCTCACTAGTCAGGTTGGATCACAAAGCGGTCTCCTTCAAAGTAAAAATCAACCAAGAAAACCCAGCTAAATTATTAACAGTTGGTTGTTGCTGCTGTTCTTCTTTCGGCTTTTCTCGGTTAGGGATTGCCACAGCGGAACTCCGATCCACTAATGATTGGCAGTAGATTTTTACGGTGCCGAGGTGCCAGCCCAACACCCAACCTTCAATGCATGTCTTTCGAGCGCCACTCAACCGCGGGGAGGACATGCAGACTCCACACAGAAGGCACTCCAGCTGAGAATGGAATGGGAGAACCTCTTGCTGTGAGGCGACAATGCTACCGCTGCACCACCGCGGCTTTCAAATTACTAACAGTTGGTAACTATTCTAAAGCAAACTACATTGTATTAAGTGGCAGTTTGTCAAATTTCAAGGCTCCCCCAACCTCAAGACCACAGCTACCTATGCAGAATTATTTACAGAATCTCTATACAAACTTGTGAATGGCTGCAAAGAGGCTGTCATACCTATCAGAAATAAACTAGAAACAAACCCCGCTGGTGGAATTCTCACCTAAACAGGGTATATAATAAACTAAGAAAACTCTTGGCCAAAATGAGGAAGAGCAACTCCCTTAAAGACAAGTGCTCTCTCATACACCTAAACAAGAAACTAAGAGGTCTAATTAAATCCAAAAAGGCCAACTACGGGATCAGGTCTTACAGGCTAAGGACAATCACAAGGACCTTCTTCAGCTATGCCCAACACCTCAAAGGCAACACACAGCAATGGGCTGAACTGGTGGTGAATGGTACCACCTTCACTGATCAGACTCTACTGGCTGATAAATTTAGCTCAAACTTCACACCCCATAACTCCACCAGATGAAATCCCCTCCAACATACATTCCCCAAATAATAGGGACCAGGTGCTGGCAGCACTCACTAACATCAAGAACACCGTCTCGATGGCTTCTGACATCCCCTGTTGCCTCCCAAACAATATAAAACATGATCAATAAGGACCATTTGAGATACTCTTACTACAGCATTGAAACAGGCTATGTTTCAACTGAATAAAGGACTGCAACAACTATTCCCCTCTATAAATTTGGACCATCAACCCACCCAGGGAACTACATATTCATTAGTCTAACAGGTCTAATATGCACAGCCATGGAACAAATTATCATGGAAATGATGAACAAGGATAGCAATATTGCCTCACAGCAAGATATTCCTCTGTACAATTCTCGGCTGAGGTGCCTTCTGTGCAGAGTCTGCATTTTCCCCAGGGTTTGTGTGGGTTTCCTCCCACATTCCAAAAAATTGCAGTAGGGTGATTGGACACACTAAACTGGTCATAAATGTGAGTTTGCATGCAAGTGTGTGTGTGTGTGTGTGTGTGTGTGTGTGTGTGTGCATGTTCATGTGTCTTGGAAGAACAGCAGTTGCAGTGCTAGCCATTAGTGGTGTGAACCTTGGCTCTAGGTGATTGTCACTGACTGTTAAAGTGACATGACACCTCAACCCCATGTGCAAAAATGGGAAAAGGAGTTGTGGATGGATGGGAAAAACAAGGACATTGGCAACCTACAAGGGAAGGTCATGCCTACTTAACCTGGTTAGCTCCTTTGAGAGGGTCACCATAGAAATGGATAAGGGTAAAACAGTACATACTGCTTTATCTTTTTTTTTTAAACACCTTTATTGAATTATTTGTGAGAGAGGCAAATTTACAATCATACAAAAGTAATCAAATTGTATTAAATTAACATTAACAAACATTATAACATTAACATTCACATATATAAACATTATAATTCACATATATGGCTATATATCATATAACCTAAGCAACATTACACAGATTATTCAATTCCTGCACCCCCCCTTTTGTTTTTAAAGAAACATCTTTATTAAACCATCACTTTACAATGTAAGTAATTATGCATTTATATAAATGAAAATGAACCACACTAACACAATCCTAGTTGCAAGCATTTTATATCACAAACCATAATGACAACATTATACATCACTTATAATCTACCCAATCACTTTCAGTCAAACATTACATAGCTCATTTAAGTCCCGCCTTCTTTGAAACCTCATTCCTCCCTTGTATGTATTGTTCCCACAATTCCCATTGTTTCCTATGTAGTTTACTCCAAGCGTTTTCTAAATATCTCAATTCCTGTTGTTTCATCTCTGTTACTATATTCACTACTTCTAATGTAGTTTAGATTTTGATTTCCATTTGTTAGTAATTGTTTTTTTTGCTAGCCACCATAATTAGACAGCAAGGTCTTACCACTTCTAGGTGATTCCGATTCTGTATCATAACTCAAACAAAATCTCCTGGCCAAAACATTTGATACAATACCTTTGTCAAGCATTGACAAGCTCTCTGAGCTAGGCATTAATCCCTACATAATTTGCTGGATTGCCATCTGGCAAAGGCAGAACCCAAGGATCGGTGAGACCACCTCCAGGCAAGAGACTGGTCACCAGCAGAGTATCCGAGGGCTCTGTGCTGGACCTGCTCCTGTTTGGCATCTACTTCTTGGAAGTCAAGTCTAACATTCAAGGCCTCCGGCTCATCAAGGTCACAGATGACTAAACTGTGAGCTATTGTAGAGTTCCTCCAAGACACCAACATCTTACAAAAAGGTTCAATACAGACAAATAACTGGCACCAAAGCCATGGACTAAAACTCAGTGCTAAAAAATGCGTTATAATGTCCTTTGGGAAAATGTCAACCCAAGCTAATTACTTCACTGATAAAACAACCCTTAGAGTTGACCCATTAATGAGGGATGTGGGAACATATTAGACATCAATTTAACCTTTGATCAACACATAGCTAACTAAGATAATAAGAAAATCATTCTATGTCGCCCCACTTACAGGTAAGGGTATGGCATCCAGGTCCAAAGAAGTTATTATACCACTCTACTCAGCACTTATTAAACCTGTCACTGGATACAATGCCCACTTTGGCATGTTATCTAACCAGACACTTGCAACAGTTGAAACACCCACAGAGATTTCTCACCAGAAGAATTCAGGTCATGAATACATTGTCCTACACTGATCGCCTAAAGGCTCTCTCATTGTATTCAGTTTTTTACAGGCGGGTGAGATGGGATCCTTGCCTAGCTTACAGGGCTTCCTCAGACACAGCCCTGATGGATCTAATGCACATGTGCAAAACAAACAGTACCAGAAACACTGGATCCGGGGATCTGAATGTCACTTGTGACATAAAAAGAACATGCTGGAGGGACAGATGTGTCTCTCAAATAATCCCCACACTACAGAATAGGCTCCCTATCCATGTAAAACCGAGTTCAGTCCTGACCCTATTCAAACAAAGCCTTGACAACTGGATGGGAAATCTTAAATTTACCTCTGGTTTGGCCCTTATTGACAGAGGCAGTCAATATGTAAAGTTTTATCCTAACACCTCCTCTAAAAATCCTTACTTCCTTACTAACATGCCCTCCCATACAGATGCCCATGATATTTGGGGACCCAAATGGTTTAGGGATCACGACTAAGCTTGTAAGGGTCTTGTGGTCATTAACCCAGTAATAGCCTATGAACCTAAACGACAATCAAGCAGCATGTTTTTGGGAACAGAGTGGAAACAGCATTATGCAGTGAAAAGTCATGACAATATGGGGAGCGGGGGCTCCACAAAGAGAGTGACAAGAAATCAAGATTAACCCCATCCCTGAAGGTGTGAAACAATGATCTTACCACCGAGGTGCGAAAAACTGAAAGGCTGCCAGCCCAGCCTGATAGAATCTTGTAAATAATTCTATGTGATTTGTAAATATCAATATAATCCACAGGCTGGTTTTACAAATCTAAGAGAGAACTGTATGTTATGATTAAACTATATGTTGTACTGAATGTAACCACAGTGCACTCTACTGGAAGAAAGCTGACAAGTCCAGCATTGTATGACTGATCTCAAACTCGGAGCCGTGATGTCTAGACCAGCAAATTCTATTGTTTTTGAGACCAGAGTTAATTGCTAGATTTTACATATATAATGTTTTTATTGTTGTGGCTTCTTGGCCAGGTGCAAATCAAAGAACTGTTAAAATTCTGAGTTTCTATTAGCCTGGGAAATTAAACCACAGAAGTGTCAAGAATTATATAATCTAAAATGAGTCAGCAGTGATGTATTATCAATTTAAGACTTTCTGAGATAGAGAGAGAGAGAGAATCAGAGCATTTTGGATTTTGTCTGAACCTGAACATATCTACTCACCAGTATTCTGCCTTTGCTCTATATGTAAGTAGAATTTAGAACAATATTGTTCTTAGAGTTAGCTAGGAATTTAGTCAGATTTAGTCTAGCTGTTTTCCATATTTATGTCAGACTATCCAACAATGCTGTTGTAAAAAGTTTCCTGTGATTTCTTAACTCTTGTCTAGCACTGTGTTGAACTGAAGAAATTTGTCTTGCGTTATTATTATTTATTATTAAAAATGTTTAAACCTTTCAACTGTGGCTGTTTTGTGTAGAGATAATTTAAGTTCTAGAGTACTTGCATGTATTTTAGAGATACTGTGCCACTCCAGTAGTCTTGCTACTCAGTCACACTTACTATTTGGATAATAATATTGCACAGTAAAACTGGACACCCTTTGGTAAGGGCCTTATTAGTAGGTGATATTAGTAGTTGGTGGCGGTCAGTACTACCTTATCGCCTGGCAGGAAGGGGAAACTGCTCCAGCCTTCCCCACGAGTGCTTGTATATAAATCAAATCTTAAAAGTGTGTGTGTGTGTGTGTGTGTGTGTGTGTGTGTGTGTGTGTGTGAGCTTCTTGGGCAGGGACACGAAGCACTGGCTGGACAGAGAGGGTGCTGGAGGTTTTAGCTTGACCACCAGGCTGAGATCCGGACCTGAAACCAGCTCCGGACTGACTGTGATCTCTGTGTGCTCTTAAGCGAAATTGTACTTTACTGTGTGTGTACTTGTTATCCGTCCCAGTGTGCATGCCCCTCACTGGTGCTAGTGGTGAGGATTGAGCTAGTGCACAGGCGTCACTAATGGACACATGCAAAACAAACAGCACCAGAAACACTGGATCCAGGGATTTGAACGTCACTTGTGACATAAAAAGAACATGCTGGAGGGAAAGATGCATGTCTCAAAGAATTCCCACACTATAGAATAGGCTCTCTATCCATGTAAAACAGAGTTCAATCCTGACCCAATTCAAACAAAGCCTTCACGACTGGATGGGAAATCTTAAATTTACCTCGGGTTTGGCCCTTATGGACAGAGGCAGTCAATATGCAAAGTTTTACCTTAATACCTCCTCTAAAAATCCTTACCTTCCCTACTAATATGCCCCCCCCCCCCATACAGATGCACATGATATTTGGGGACCCAAATGGTTTAGGGTGAACGACTAAGTTTCTAAAGGTCTTGTCGTTTTTAACCTAGCAAATAACCTATGAACCCAAATGACAATCAAGCGGCATATTTTTGGGGAACAGAGAGGAAACAGCATTAGGCAGTGAAAAGTCATGACAATATGGGGGGCTCCACAAAGATAGTGGCAAGAAATCAAGATTAACCCCATACCTGAAATTGTGAGTCAATGATCTTACCACCGAGGCATCATCCTTTTCCTCTTTCATATGTTGCTAAAATGAATGCTATACAACTAAATGTTTAAATGGGACTTCTTTGTAACAGCTTCAGTCCAAAGTGAATGATCATGCACTAGTCAAATACATGTGATGACATTATAATATTTTAAAGGTCTGTCTTTCCCCTGACACACAAAATAAGATAAAGGAACAGTACTGAGAAACTAATTTCTTAAGACATGTTCAAAATATAATTAAATAAAGCTTCCTGATTATAATAAACTGCACCTATGATTTATCATCATCTAAAAAGTGAAACTCTTGGGGAGGCAGCACACCGGCAACAATAATAATAATAATAATAATTTAGCATAAAATTCATTGAAAAGCAGTGAAGGAGTCGGCACAGCATAATGTAGACAGTGAATTTCATCAGTTATGCAAGGGTTTTTTCATTTTTCCTTTGCTGCCATCTATCTAAAACACTTCAGGCTTAATATAATTTCCAGACAAGCTTCACTACTTTGCATAGGACTCTCAGTGTGAATCTGATTAGAAGCTGCTGTTAGTTGTTATTTAATAAGCAAGAGTAAATATATGTATAATGCCAATGCTGATTGCAGTGTAAATGTTAAGAAAGCTTGTACAAGTTTTATTTCAGTCTTTTACCTGGCACACAGTAAAATATAGCATCCATACTAATGAGAATCTTACAGTGCAACATCCAACTCATTTTTTCTTTATTTAGTTAAAGTTTGAGACGAAGAATATATCAGCATTCATTGCATCCTGTCTTATAGCAGTCACAAGACTTCAAAATCAGAAGAAAATGTACATAAAAGAAAAAAACAGTATTCAGCATTAACTAAAAACATACACATATACACAATGTACAAAGCATGTCAAATGTATTTTTTTTTAATTTCCCAGTGTACCATTACATTATGGGCCAGATTCCAAAAGAGTTTCTCTCGGAGCAAGGCTGCCCTGATTCCAAAAGATCTGCTCTAAGTGGAAGTGACTTCTATAAACGGAGCTTACACAGGGGGTCAGATTGTTTAAGTGGTTCCATTCTGTTCGGATTTATCTTATGTTCCTACATTTTATAGTGCATTATCTATACGTTGGTGTAAAAGATGAATTAATTATGTCTAGAATACATAATCACAGACGATTATGCTATTTATGCGATTCATTTCCTTTCTCTGTCCCAAATTAGATCCTGTATTTTTATGAATTCTCAAAATGTAGAGTCCTCTCCACAAATTTCTCGTGATTACATTTCTAGCTACTGCTAAGAAGCTCCAAAAAAGATGGTATTTATCTTAATTAAAACAAGACAGTATTGGAACAGCTAGGTAACTTGATATTTCAAGTGTGTCTGTCCCAATCACTGTGTGAATAATTGAAATTTATTCCAAAACCCAAAGCATTTCTATTTCACAGATGTTGCAGCAGGGAGTAGGAAGGTGATATTGTATGGTGGATTTCGCAATGTTGTTCTAAGTCATGCAAAGAAATTGTAAACAAAAAAAGAAACAAAACATCCTTCACACCGGAGTAGTTTCCTTCAATCAAGCTCATTATATCAAGTGGAATGCTAATCTTCAGGAGAGAAAAAAAAACAACATAATTAAAGAAACTGCTAGCAACATTCTCATTAGAAAATGCAAAGAAAATACTTTCAAAAAGTGCTACAGTATTTAAAATAAAAGAGCAGAACTTACTTTTGTCTTTGTTGCTTTACATGCAATTATGATCCTAGAAAAGTAGCCATAGATTTCTAGATGAAATTTTTCTACCCTAGACATGGAGTGGTACTTTCAGTTGTGAAGTATGTAAAATGAGGGCAAGCTATCCTGCATCCTTTATAAGGACAATCCAGTCCATCCCCTCCGCTGCATAAAAACAGTACTGTGTGCCTTACGCAGTGAGGTTCAGTGCGCCGCATGCTTAACTGGTAGCTTGGGAAAGGTGTCTATGTAAACGATCTGCCCTGGCACACTACCTAGTTAGTGTTTACATAACACAGGCGTCAAAGATGCACACAATACACAAGTGCTGTGCAAGCAAGGTTACCATGGTGTATGTTGCATGGCATTTTTGCAGTGCACACCTATACCTTTCAATGGGGGGATTCTCTGTAGGGTGAACTGTAGCCATTTCATCCTGCACAGACAGAAGACGTCATGTTGTGTGTGAAAAAGACGGTTTGAGTGCATGCATAGCTGTCTCTGCAAGGGTCTGTTAGTGTCTGTGCATAAATGAGTGCCAGTCTGTGTGTGTGTGTTTCTATTTTGCAATGGCCAAGGTATCATCTAGGACAATCACGTGCACCAGCAAAGAATTTCCCACAAATGTCTTATCTGGCACACATCTGATCTATTGCAGTATCTTATTTTAGGTGACTTCCCAAAGAGTCATCTTCCTGGTGGTTGCGCATACAGGCTGGTCCAGAGATCAGATAGCAGACAACGTTTTATGCTGTCACCACCATACATTGCAGATGATGCCAGGTATACACTAGAAGCTTGGCTTATGACCGCCATTTGCACCCCACCAAACCACAGCAGAGATAAGATACAATACTGCACATGCAAATACACAGAATGAGGAGGAAGTGTTTTCAGCCAATTTAAAGGATGCTTCCACTGCCTTGATGCATTCAACTGGGTACTGCAGCATTCCCCAGAGACCTGCAGCCAAACATGTTAAATGTGCACCATGACAGACAATAGGGTCGCATGCAAACCGTTACAGCATGAAGGAACAATTCCAGCAAGCCCCATTATACCTGTAGGAGGAGCACACAGGCAGCAACGTATCATGACAGAAGAAGAGGAGGATGAGTCAGCAATGCAAAGACATGCAAGACACAGGCAGGATCAATACATTATAGCAGTGGCAAAAGGCAGAATCTGGTCCACAACATGGAGAGGGATACATACAACACAGAACAAAAATAATGCATGTGTTATGAAACCCAGGCTATGCAGCACAGCCAACAGACAAGTCCCACTGTACCTCAGCTATATTATTACCTAACGGTTTAGGGGAAGCAGTCATCATTATTTGCACAGGTTAAAGGGGACCGTAATAGGTGACATCAATACTTAGTATCATATGGGCCAGGCTCATGAGAGGTGGATGTGGCAGCAGTTTGGTTGCAGGTTATGAGGGAGTCACAGATCACTGCCTCCAGTGGCAGGGTGCAGCTGCTATGTTGTGAACACTGATGATGTGTACAGTGGTGATCTGCAGTCTCAGGACTTAATGTGGTCTATGGCAGGAACTGAACAGAACAACAGGAGCATGTGCATATACCCTGATGGGGTGCCCCATTTATGCAGGAATGAAATATCTTGCACACACAACCTGCACAAGGGCTATGAGTAGCATGTTGCTTCATATATCCACAGTGAAATCTGATGGAGTAGAGTGGGAATGGGCAGCCCACAAAGGTGTCCCAGAAAGGCAGTCTGAGGAGTATTATGACCACAAAAGAAAGATCAGCCACAGTCAAGAGTGGTGGCCTCTGAGGCTACAGCCAAATGTGATGCTGTGTCAGGAATGATATGTGTAATTTGGTTATGCCGAACCCATGGTCTTGCATCCGTAACATTATGTGGTCATGTGCAGTACAGCCTGTAGAGGTAGACTGGACTACATAATGAATATTTGTGGCTATATAACTAGGGTTACCACCTGTCCCACTTTGCGAGGGACAGTCCCTCTTTGGGCAGTTGTGTCCTGCAAAAAAATTGAAAAAATGGCAAATGTCATGAGATTTTAGGACAAAAATATTTCCTGTATTTTATGTAATATTTGCATAAAACAGTAATTCTGTATCTGAAACACCTAAATGTTATAAGAAACAGAATAAGCAACTAAAATGCTACAAGAATAACCTTTTATTTAGGCATAAAAGTGAAGTTCTGTCCTTTGTACTTGCTGTGGGTATGTTTTGCCCTGCAAAATCTGACGTTTGTACCAAAAATGTCCCACTTTGGGCATTTGAAAAGATGGCAACCCTATATATAACTGAGACCAGTCACAGTCTGATGTGGTGGGCAATGCAGCCAGAACCAAAATAGTTATTTTGTTAGGAATGGTCTATACTACTTGGATATACCTTGCTCATGACCCACTCAGAGGTTGGGGATTGGAATTGGCATAATTGTTGAAGCATTTAACTAACCCAGCCACTGGGGATGCACAAGCCAGTGCATTTCTTTGTGCCGGTCCCAAGCCCGGATAAATGGGGAGGGTTGCATTGAATACATATTTTACAAGAGGGAGGAGCATAGGGTGACATACAAGAGTGGAGGAAGATGCATACAAGTGGATTAGATCTTAAGTAGAAGGGCCAGTCTGAAAGAGATTGGAGATTGTAAAGTGGTGGCAGGGGAAAGTGTAGTTAGGCAGCATATGATGGTGGTTTGTAGGATGACACTGGTGATCAAGAAGAGGAGGATGAGTGTGAGGGCAGCACCAAGGATCAAATGGTGGAAATTGAAAAATGGTAATTGTGAGGTGATGTTCAGGGAAGAGTTAAGACAGGCACTGGATGGCAGTGAAGAGTTACTGAATAGCTGGGTAACTACAGCAGCGTTAGCAAGAGAGATGGCTAGAAAGGTGCTTGGTGAGACATCTGGAAAGAGAAAGGAGGACAAGGAGACCTGGTGGTGGAATGAAGAAGCACAAGAGAGTATACAGAGAAATAGGTTGGTGAAGAAGAAGTGGGATTGTCAGAGAGATGAAGAAAGTAGAGAAGAGTATAAGGAGATGAGGTGCATGGCAAAGAGAGAGGTGGCGAAGGTTAAGGATAAGGCGTATGACGAGTTGTACAAAAGGTTGGACACTAAGGAGGGAGAAAAGGACCTGTACCGATTGGCTAGACAGAGGGACCGAGCTAGTAAAGATGTGCAGCAGGTAAGGGTGATAAAGGATAATGAAGGAAAGTACTCACAAGCAAGGAGAGTGTGCTGAGCAGATGGAAAGAGTACTTTGAGGGGCTGATGAATGAAGAGAATGAGAGGGAGAGAAGGTTGGATAATGTGTGGAGAGTGAATCATGAAGTGCAGTGGATTAGCAAGGAGGAAGTAAGGATAGCTATGAAGAGGATGAAGAATGGAAAGGCTGTTGGTCCAGATGACATACCTGGGGAAGCATGGAGGTGTTTAGGTGAAATGGCAGTGGAGTTTTTAACTAGATTGCTTAATGAAATCTTGGAAAGTGAGAGAATGCCTGAGGAATGGAGAAAAAGTGTTTTGGTACCGATTTTTAAGAATAATGGTGATGCGCAGAGCTGTCGTAACTACAGAGATATTAAACTGATCAGTCACAGCATGAAGTTATGGGAAAGAGTAGTGGAAGCTAGGTTAAAAAGGGAGGTGATGATTAGTGATCAGCAGTATGGTTTCATGCCAGGAAAGAGCACTACAGATGCGATGTTTGCTTTGACAGTGTTGATGGAAAAGTACAGAGAATGTCAGAAGGAGTTGCATTGTGTCTTTTTAGAAATGGAAAAAGCATATGTCAGGGTGCCTAGAGAGGAGTTGTGATATTGTATGAGGAAGTCGGGAGTGTCAGACAAGTATGTAAGAGTGGTACAGGATATGTACGAAAGTAGTGTGACAGTGGTAAGTTCTGCGGTGGGAGTGACGGATGCATTTAAGGTGGAGGTGGGATTAAATCAAGTTTCAGCTCTGAGCCCTTTCTTATTTGTAATGGTGATGGACAGGTTGACAGACGAGATCAGACAGGAGTCCCTGTGGACTATGATGTTTGAAGATGACATTGTGATCTGTAGTGTGAGTAGGGAACAGGTGGAGGAGACCCTGGAGATGTGGAGATATGCTCTAGAGAGAAGAGGAATGAAGGTCAGCAGGAATAAGACAAAATATATGTGTGTGAATGAGAGGGAGGATAGAGGAATGGTGAGGATGCAGGGAGTAGAGGTGGCGAAGGTGGATGAATTTAAATACTTGGGATCAACAGTTCAGAGTAATGGTGAGTGTGGAAGAGAGGTGAAGAAGAGAGTACAGGCAGGATGGAGTGGGTGGAGGAGAGTGTCAGGAGTGATTTGTGACAGGCAGTACCAGTAAGAGTGAAAGGGAAGGTCTACAAGAGGGTAGTGAGACCAGCTATGTTATATGAGTTGGAGACAGTGGCATTGACAAAAAGGCAGGAGTCAGAGCTTGACATGGCAGAGTTGAAGATGTTAAGATTTGCACTGGGTGTAACTAGGATGGACAGGATTAGGAGTAAGTATATTAGAGGGTCAAGCTCAGGTTGGAAGGTTTGGAGACAAAGCCAGAGAGGCAAGATTACGTTGGTTTGGACATGTGCTGAGGAGGGATGCAGAGTATATTGGAAAAAGATGCTAAGGATGAATCTGCCAGGTAACAGGAAAAGAGGAAGGCCTAAGATAAGGTTTATGGATGTGGTGAGAGAGGACATGCAGGTGGTTGGTGTGACAGAGCAAGATGCAGAGGACAGGAAGAAATGGAAACAGTTGATCTGCTGTGGCGACTCCTGACGGGAGCAGCCGAAAGAAGAAGAGTAAGCTGAAGCATTTAACTCACAGACAATTGGTAAAGGGTTTGATTTACACTGAGGGAAACTGGCTAGGCTTAAAATGGCCCAATAAGGGCAGCTAGTATAACAGCTACTTATGAAATCACATCTAGACCATTGTTTGCTCATGGGCAGTGGGGCCTGCAGAGGTAGACTGAAAGACAGTTATCTGCCTAAAGAATATTTTTGCCTACATAACTGAGACTGGTCATAGTCAGGTATGGTGGCCTCTTTGGCCAGAGCCAGGTCCAAGACTGGCTCCCTTGCAACTTGACTCTTACATGGCCAAAAAAAGCAGGGCTTGCAAAGGTAGATAGGAGGATAGTTACCATCTGCCTCATGTGAGCACCGATGAGTACAGTGTTAGCCACCATTGAACTGAGCAGCACTAGATGCCATCATGCAGGACATGCAAGTGTTGCACATCCTGAAGGTCACACAGCACACTTGCCATCTCTACAATGGTGTGGGTAGCAAAAGCCTGCTCTTGGATCTCTGACCTGTACATCTGCTGATTAATGTCAAGTGCTGCAAGCAGGTCAGAGGGACAGATCTGAAGTAATGATGACACTACAGACCACCATGCCGCTCCTCTGGGAGGTGTACACATACATTACAGGCAGTGCAAGTGAAACAAACTATCTGGGCTAGGGACTTCAGTGCAGTCTTCTGGACTTACAGTCACAGGATACCCACCACTGGTTACGCAGCAGATTTTGCCTGTACCTGCACTTACTTCTCAAATGTAGGGATGTGTGTCAGCCCTGCAATGATAGTGTTGCTGACAGTGCAAGGTTATATCACCAGGTTTCTTGGCCTCCTTTAATATGCATATTTAAAGATACACTGTCCTAATTTAGTAATCTCCTGATTTGCCAGTTGCTTATCTTAGCGCACTCTCTCACAACATGGCAGCCCCATACATCAAATTAATATAGGCCTCCTAGTGCAGTGGTTATGTTAATGAGAGAATTTACTCCAGTGCTGTCTGTACTGCAACCTCATAGATGTTTAGGTATGTGCTAGGCAATCAGTCTAAAAAGGCCATTACAAGCCTAGCAAAAAAATAAATAAATAAAATATTCAGACGCTCCCTCTAGCCTCATGGAGGGCAAGACAAGATACACCAGGGAAGAATTTGAGACTACTACCCAGCCAATTATCTAAGTTTACAATAAAGGTGGCAAAAGTGCTACTCTGTGTGACGGATAGTAGAAATTTAATCCAGAATTGGGGTATAAGATGGGATATGAATCTATCATAGAAATATGTCTTATTTGTCTGCTGATAAAGGTTTAGTTCCTTTAACTGAAAAGTTGAAGTACCATTAGTACTGTGAAGGAATAGGAGATCAAACAGTGTTGAATCTTTTATGGCTTGAAAGTCTAGACATCTCCATGGAGGAGTCTGTACGAGACGGAGTATAGAGAAAGGGCTGCCAGTCTCTCCTGATAACTAAGACTTTTGAGACCACTGATCTTTTTAGTTATGAATCTCAACAGTCTCTCAAGCTGCGTGATATGTTTGGGTAAATACATGCCAAAAGGTGCATTATATTTAATAATGGGTCTGATAACATGAGTAAAGGGGAATTAAGACTTCTTTGGATCATGAAAGATGTCTTTTGGAAGTCAGATGAGTCAGAGTTATTTTTTTAACCAAAGTGAACTATGCTACATTTATTTACATTTAGTTTGTACCAGTTGTTAAAAATGATATAATCCATGCATTACAATTGTGAGTCAGTTAAAGATATAACAAGCCCAACCGATTTAAAGTTACCTGCAAACTTTCTTAATCATAGGTTAAGATTGCTGGCCTGAAGGTCTGAAAATGGCATAGCCAAGGGCCCAAAACTGATACCCATAGTATACCACTGAAATGTTTTGCTTTCAAAAGTGACACCTGCAATTCTTACCACATGGATACCATCAGGCAGCCAGTTAGCTACCCACCACACAATATAAAGATGTATACTCAGATTTACAAATCTGTCAACAATGCCTGCATGGGGAATAGTGTCAAAGGCATTACATGCACTGCACAACTACTATCCACTGCTTCAATGACTTTTTCAAAAAGAAAATAAATTAGGTGAAAGAGGTTAGCCCTTCTTCTGACATAGCCAATCTGATAAACGACCAGGGTTAAGAGATGTTCAGATGAATGCCCTCTATAAGTTTAAATGAGGATAGTGAGACTAATGGGTCTATAGTTACCAAGGTCTGTGGCTGGACCATCCCTGTGTAATAGCATCACAATGGCTGCTTTCCAGGCTTAAGGTAAACAGCCTGGGAGAGGCTTTGATTAAAGAGGTTAAGCAAATGTTTAGAAAGGCCACCTGGTATTATCAAGGCCCAAGTATGAAGTACACTTAGCTTTCAAGAGGGCTGTAAGAAATTGTTCCACAGTAATTAAAGGGGTGGCTGGGATTGTGCAACCTGTGGGATAGCTATAACTATGTGTGGAGTAAAATTTGCACTAAATTGGTTACCTAGGCTATTAGCTATTTCTGTTAGGGCAGAGAGTGCAGTATTATTGCAAACTAAGTCTGAACAATGTTGGGTGTTACTTCTTAACTTCCTGACATAGTTAAAGAAAGATTTGGAATTATTAATATTTTTTTTCAGTTTTAGTGGCTATTTTAAGTTCAAACTCAGCTCTGTGCTTCCTAAGTTTGCTTAACTATGCTTGAGGCCTCTTATATGCAATAAGCAGTTTTCTTCTCTTATGTAATTCATTTATGCAAGTATTTCAGGCCACAAGTTTGTTTATAAAAGTTTATAAAAGTTTCACTACATTTAACTACATAACCTGCTTGCATCTGCCCACTCCTGAGTTTTGGACATAAGTACACAATGTGTTAGTGCATGGCCACAGAAGGAACCAATGTTTATGAGCATGAGCTTTCTGGTCTGGCATCCACCATCTAATCTGACTTATCCCTCTATCAATATGTTCTTCTGCTGTGTGTGTGTATATGCACGTGTCATTCCTCATACCTTATTGTCTAGTTTATATCCTCACATTTTACTTTAATATTACCCCCCCATCTGTTTGTTTGTTTTACATCTGTGAGCTGCTGCAGCTTTCACTTCTCTGTCCCTCCCACAACCATCTGTCATCATCTTCACCAGCTACACTTCTTAAATGACAAAATAGCAGCCTTTCCCCACAGGAAAAGAAATATGGCTTTCTCCCCCAACCAATCATTCCTTATGGTTACCCTTGTGTGTTTTACTATGCTAGATACTCAACTTTTTCTAACTTTGCTATCTTCTGATTTCTTCCCCTTTTATATGATGAACTAGGTTGGTACCCTGCTTGGGCCATCTGCCACTGCACACTTGGTAGCAATGTGAGCTTTGTTACATGTGTGAGCATACACAGCTTCAAACACAGTTGAGAAAATCTGTCTGCCTTTACTGTGAAGTCATCCTCTCTGATCACTCCCACTTTGCTGGTGTAACTCTTTCACTGATATCACCTAATGCTACTTGCCCCCATAATATGGCTCCATTAATTTACTATGAACTCCTTTTCTCAAAGTGATGGTGCTGTACAAGTCCCTGTACAAAGCTGAGTAGCTACAGCCTGCATCACACCACAGGATCCTTGACATTTAGCACTCTGAAGCTACAAAGTCCTGTCTGTGAATTCCAGGAGGTCACACTGTAATTTGGTCACCCAATCAATGGAATATTAAGTGCACAAAGGTGTGATATGATGGCCAGCACCTGCTTCATACTGGGTCTATATCATATGAGCGAATCGCACAAATTGCGAACGCTCATATCATCGAACTTCCTACTGTGGGGGGCTGCACCCACCACATCCCCAGCTAAATATATATTCCAACTCCAAGATCGCACTACAGTAAGGGAAAAGGCAAATATCCCATTCTTCACTGTACCGCAATCTCAGACAAAGCACTTTGAGGTCCGGTACATTCGATATTATGAGCGTTTGCAATTTGTAAGATTCACTCCTATGATATAGACCTCTTCATTCTAAATAGGTCACATGGACTGAAATGAGTGGATGCTTCACTATGCCTTGTGCTACAATATTTTACACTAGTTAATGCTAAATTTTAAGATTCTTGATGACAAACAGTAAACATCTTGCTGAAAGCTGCATAAATCCATCTGATTTTATATTCTGCGGCGATTACAGCTACTGCTGTCTCACACCACTTACTACTCCTGTTCAGTTTTCAGCTGCAGTGTCTTCTCTGCACAGTTTGCACATCCTACCTGTTTTCAACACGTGCTCCAATTTTCACTGATATCACAAAGACATGCCCCAGGTGAATCTACTATTCTTCAAATTGGCAATCAGCAATGCGTATGAGTAACTGCTATCCCCTGAATCATTTTCTCTGATTTGTGTCCACTGAGAGCCAATACAGGTTACAACTCCTCCACAACACTGAGATGAATTAAAGATGTAATCATGGAATTAATAAATGTGACGTGTTTATGTGAGCTACCGTTCCACCAACTCACTAGTGTGAAGCATTGTAGGTTACATCTTGAATGGTCTAATCTGGCACTACTGCAGCATTCAAAGCACATACTCTGTGGTCTACAGTCACAATCCACATAAATCACGTACCAAAGCGATACTGAAGTCACACCTTGTAAATGGCTGCACCCTGCCTGAAATGCCTGATAGGATACTCCATTGCTCTAGTGAAGCACCCTCCTATTTCAGCACACAGTACACTTCAAATCTCTAAGTGCTATTATGTTTTGATAAACTATTGTGCTTATGACTTACATAACCTGTGACTTGTCAACTTAATTTTCCTGAGTCATGAACGATAGAGTCTAAATGTCACTCAAGAGTTATTTTGCATTGAGATTTGCAGCCAGTAAGTGCAGCCATATTTTTGGAAGCAAGTTAAAAAGTACAGTATTTAAACAGTCCTGAATGATTTAACACTGAAAAGCTTCACTGACAGAACTGAAAATAAATTTCTCTTTAAAATAAAAATGTCTCATTCCAACAGATGCGTTTGTGAAATAGGAGCTGAAGCAAGAAAGTTGGTAAATTCTGAAGAATGCAGCTTTCAGTTGCCAAACTTTTAAGTGTGCCTGCTTAAAGGTGTATATGGCCAGGCATGTTATAGTCCTTATGATCAAGCTACAAGAGTTTGCTTTACAAAATTTAAGAAGAGGGGGAAGGGGTAGAATGACCTGTTTAATGGGGGACTGGGCAGGATGTAAGGGAGGGCTCAGAGCTAGAACTGTATCCATGATGTCACAGAAACTCCAAGACTTCAGTAAACTGAGAGTGATGCTAGAGCAGACATAACCATACGGAGCTGTGTGTGTTTCTTCAATAACAAGCTCCAAATACAACATATCAAGTCCATTTAGACTAAAAGTAGGCAACAATCCCTTCAGAACATACATTAGTATCCTGGGCTCCAAGAATCAACCTTTGTCCTCATAGACAAACACTCGTATACCAAATTATCTCTTGGTGTTTTGTAAGATTAGCCAAATAATCTCTTCTAAAGTGACAATGCATCTGCCATTTCAATTACAAAATGTTCATGTGACTTACCTTATTCTCAAAGACAAATTCAAGCAGAATGAGAATCACCTGTACAACAAAAATGACTCCAAGCACCCAGAAGAACTGGAAAAAAAACACAAATAGGTCCAGTTAATTAAAATATCTGAGAGATGATCTTTGTTTTGCAATAACTATTAAATGAGTCATTATGTGTGCAAATAGTAAGGAGCTACAACTTTTGCTTAATCTGGTTGTGTCTTGAGTCACACAACTTGCAAGTGGAGAAAGTAAATCTAGGACAACAATGCATGCTCTTCTTCAGTGCTAAAGGAGACTCTTCAGAGAAGTGCAGAGCTCTAACAAGAGACTCTGGGAGCTACTGTGACATATTCATTTTGTGCCCCTGGCTCACATCCCAAATTGGAAATCCTTTAACCTGTCACAGCAAATTTCCAAAAGCATATTCTGTTGGAATGACTATGTCATTGTACTTCTCTGTAAACTCCCATCGTTGGACTCGGCACAGAATACAATACCCTTTATGGCTGTACCTCTCTAGGTATCCTGCTCAGCTAGGAAGGCCATGAAGACACTCCACCTGAAAAATTATTGAGGTAAACTCCAAGCTTTGTTGACAGATTAGAAGTATTGACACTACACACTGTCACGTATAATTTCTTTCCTGATTATCTGTGCCTAGCCTTCTGAACTATGAAAGACCACGCCCAGTCTGATTTCTTGCATCTACATATGACTAGCAGCAACACAAACACTCACACAAAGGACCTTAACTGTCATGCTGACACAAACTGAACCTGCTGGTGTGACAGATTGAAGCCCAACATATGCATTATGTTATATACTTCTCTTACATATAAAGGGAAGTGAAACATTGCCCGTCTTTAAAACTAACATAGAGGATTGAATGGGTAATCCTAAGTCCACTGCTCTTGTATTTAGTAAGCCACTCCTTAACTGCGAGAGTCTAAATTACTTATGGTACATTGCGCTTAGCTGTCTAGACTTCTCAGCGATCTTTTGGATCACATGCCTAGTACATACCTGTGAACTCTGAACATACCTCTGAGGAGTACTCCTTATAGACATTATCTCCATTACTACAAGTTACCGAGTTACTAGACCTCAGACTAAAACATAGTTTTGAAGATAATTTTCCTCCTGTACATAACCAGTCAGGTAAACAGACTAGCATAACAGTACTAAACATCTGCTCAAAATATTAATGTTACTAAACCAAAGCGTAGTCACACAGGGGGGGAGGGGGGGTGATGAGACTAAGTATTCAGAATGTCCACTGTGGTTTTACCATCAAAAATTCTGAAAAATACACTTCAAATTCCCCCAAAGAAAGTAGTCAGTAGAGAAGAACTGGTACTTTCCTACAAAAGTTTGCACAGAAATACATAGTCTCAGCTTTTTTTTTTCATTAAAAATGCCACTATTAACAAAATCGATTTCATATCCCATTTACTAAGTTTAGGATTATGAATCACATATACATTAGAGTTCCTGATGTTCTTCACAGTGATCACTGCTGCAGTAGCCTTAGCTACACAAGTTATATCCTGCCAATGATATAACATCCTAATCTTCAAGACACCTTCCACGCACCCAAACTGTCAAAAGCTGACTAAAAGACAAGTCTGGGAGTGAAGCCCTTCAGTGCTTTACTGCTGTCAAAGACTATGCTCCTCTGAGGCTTTTGATGAATGATGCTCTGCTTGTGCTTTCCTTAGCTGGGCAGTTAAGTTCCTTTGGGGGGAGGGGAACTTCCATATTCTTATTTTCTTAATGATGGTTTCTTACTTTCCGCCAAATAACTGTTATGGTCATTTGTTGTACCTCAGACCATTCATCTTTTACCTGGGATCCCTCTGGTGAGCCACTATGGACTGTGGGTTAGAAATGTCCTCTGTGGATGTTGGGGTCCCCCCGTGGGCAAGGGAGGATCACTCTTGTTGATCCAAGGAGAGGAAACAGGAAAGGTTTCCCTGTTGTGTCAGAGTGCTGTGCCCATCCCTCCGAAAGAAGAGGCTGCCATTACTAACACGGTTGGCCCTATTCTTCCTTTCAAAAAGAAAGAGAAAATCAAACATGTATCTCCCCCCCCTAAAACTTCAGTGGATAGGACTAGTATACTGGAACTGGCTCAGGGTTTAATTCAGGCTATTGCTCCTTCTTGTAGTGTGGTTTCTGGTAAAAGAAATAGGGATTCCTCCTTTCCTGAAGAGATTCAGAGTTCTGAATATGAAGAGGCAGATGCAATGACAGATTCAGGGTTTTGTCCTCAGGCTTCTGCTTCACACTCACAGCAGAGCTCACTTTCTGATTGTAAGGGTTTTTCCTTCTCTGAGACTACCGCTAAAATGTCTGTGTTTTCGCTCTCGAGGTGAATTTCTTGGCATCTGCCTCCAACAAATAATAAGTAGGTTATGATTGGCGAACCAGTCATAATCCTCTACATTACAGTCATTCATCTGACCAATTTCTTAGTACTAATGTGAGTGGAATGTGTCATGTCAACTATTTCATCTCACCCACCCTGAATTTCTGGCTTTAGTAGCATCACTTTTCTTATTTCAACCTCACTCACTCTTTATTGAAGTACATACATAAAAACATGTTCTAATTATATGAACTATACATATATATATATATATATATATATATATATATATATATATATATATATATATATGCGGTTTTCTTTCGGCTTTTCCCGGTTAGGGGGTGCCACAATGGAACTCTGGTCCGCTAATGATTGGCAGTCAATTTTTATGGTGCCGAGGTGCCAGCCTGACGCCCAACCTTCAACGAAGACACGCCCATTCACGCATGTCTTTCGAACGCCACTTGACCGTGGGGAGGACATGCAGACTCCACACAGAAGGAGCTCCAGCTGAGAATTGAACGGGAGAACCTCTTGCAGTGAGGTGACAACGCTACCGCTGCACCACCGCGGCTTATATATACATGTATATATAGGAAAAGGACTTTCAGTAGTAGATGATCTTAAATTTAATCTATAGTCATTAATTCACAGACATCCTACAACAGTAACTCAATCACACCTACCCTTTAGTTAGCCAAGAATTGAAGGCTTATACAAATGTATGTCTGTCAGCCAAAAAATGGGGCTTAATGAACTCTTTTGAGGTTTAGAGCCATGGTTCAAGGCAACACTGTAGACGAGTTGCAATTAACTGTGCTCCAGTGCATGCATAGAATACATATTCTAAAAGGCAAATGGTGCGGCAGAAAGGAGGGTTGGTGTAAAGGCCAGACAATGATGAAAGAAGAGGGTACAAAAGCAGTCTATCATGACAGTAAATCATCATAGTCTGCAAATCTGCATCTAAACTACTGTTCAATTTGGTGTATAGTTTATACAAAATAAAAAAATATTTACTCCCAAATGTCCCATCATCAGCATGGCATAAATCCCATTCACATTTCCAAAACACAAGTTATTAGAGCACAGTAAAAAAAAGTACATGCATTTTCTTTCCTAGCAAACTGCTGTACCATAAGAATTTCTGGATCTGCTCACACAGGAAGACTTTTTGAACTCCCCCATGACCTCTTGGCCCAGGAGACAATCAGCTGATCATACCCTTATTTAATGCAAGCAGAAATAAAGCTTGACAGCGGTGCCTCAAAGTTATTACACTTCATCATGCTGCTATGGTGTTACACCCAGGTCTGTTTAACCTCCCAACATTTAGCGATACCACTGTGAGAAGCACGCATTTCTGTACGTGTGTCCTGTTGAGGATTTCTGCCAACATCTCCTCAACACTGTATTTCCTCTGATCTCTGCTTAGGGATGTCAGGCACTGCAGTAAAATACTCCTCACTATTTGATGGATATAGCCAGGAATCCGCTACTGAAATCATTTCCGCAACACTAGGCATTTACCTTCAGACTGGGCATTCCAACACAGCAAACCCAGAGTTAAAAATGGACAGCATCATACTTGCACTAATCTTTGCTAGGAGTCTAAATAGAATGATGCCTGAACTTGAGGCTCTTCTGCAACTCATATTTGTATAATTGCTGAGACTTGGTTTCATTGCAGTGAAAACAGTCCCTCTATGTCAGTGTGTGTAGCACCTATCAGGCATTCGGGCCACTGCATAACTGTGGAAGAGTATCTGTATTTGTCAGAAATACCATCACTCCAAGTCATGACCCTCACTTGGCACTCCTGAAGATCAAGATCACAAATTCAATTATTAGTTCATTTATAGATATAAATCAGCATTTGTATCCTCCCAAAACATCATGGAAATTATCTTAACACCACTGAGAAGTTAAATATCAAACCAAATACCTTCTTGCTATGGTATTAAAATAACACAGGTATTAAATGAAACCATTTCACCTCCAAAATGGAGGATTTTGTTAATGCAAATGTATTACAGAATATTGTAAAACTACTGAGTAGAGGCTCTAATCTCCTTGAACCGGTCCTCATCAACCTAGTTCCTGCCATCTGGCCTGCATCTCCTTATCTCAGGTTAAATTTCACCATAAGTCAGTCATCTTCTCTGTGAGGCCTAGTTTTACCATCTCAACACCAACTGAGAAAGTCTTTATGAACCTGCAAAACATTCCCAACAATTCTCTGCTGATGGGTGCACAGCTGAAAGGGGTGATACATTCACGTTTTACTTTTACCAGCACCTACACAGCTGCATAAGAAAGCCAATATCTGGCCACCCTAAATATAATAAATTCAGGAATGAATCTCTCTGGTGTAACTCCTGTACTGATAAATTGAACAATAGTAGAAGGAAAATTCTCAGAAGATGCAAGAGATTCCTATCCCTTTATCTCAGGACCACAGTGAATAACAACAACTAGAAACTTAAGTATATTATTAGAAAAATGTAGAGAAGAGTAAACAAAGGAAACCAAGCACTCCTTCAGTTATGTCAAGAAATTAAGGAATAATGCTCAACAATATGCACTTAGCTCATCTATAATTATATCACATATTGCAATCCCGAGGATACAGGCAATATATTAGTAGACAAATTAAGTGCAAACTTTACCTAACCCTGCCATGTTGTTTACCCTCAGTATCTCTGAAAACTAAATTATCCATGAAATCACCTTGAAGCAAGTCTTAAAATCCTTGTCAAAGACTGACAAATAATACTTCCAAGGGAGCACAGAACATACCAGGTTGCATTCTCAACAGTGCAAAGTAGGCACTATCCTATCCTGTGCTTAAAGTGCTCAATCTCAGCCTTTCCATGGGGCTTGTGCCTCATGCCTGCAGAAGAGCCAACACGATTCCCTTGTACAAGGGTTGCCTCTCTATACAGCCAAATAACTATAGGTCCATCGTGCCTCACTAAACTTGTATGCAAAGCCATGGGCCACATCATAGCAGAGCTCACTGCTGTAGACAAAGGCAATATAATTGATCTAGACACACAAGTTAGAGATGTAGACAGTGGTCACTCAGCAGACAGTGCTCGTCTTGATCTGGCCAAGGCTTCTGCCACTATCCCCTGTGCTGGTATTCTTAAAAAAAATTAGACAAGCGTAATGTATACCCCTATATTATCTACTATATTGCAAATTAGCTACTTGACACATCCCAGGCTGTGAAAAGTGCTGGTACTCTCTCTACACGTAAAATTATAACTAGTGGGGTACCACAATGATCAGGTCTGGACCCCTTCTGTGTGGTATTTATTTTGAAGTCATCTTGTGTAATATCCCAGAAGTGTGGCTGATCAGGTTACCTGATGACTGCAAGCTGGACACTGTTATTCAATCATCCACTGACACTAAACAGCTACAGCAGGGGCTGAAATATGCACATACCTGGTGTACATAAACAGTCTTAAATTAAATGCATAGAAAATACAACAGACAGATGTTGACAAAGAAGTGGTTCCCACCACATATGTTCTAAATGGTATGGTACATTTCTTCAAACAGTCACAGTCATAACAGACCTGGGCAGTTTTGTCGACAATTCTCCCTCAGTTGTTCATCGTACTTCCACATTCGTCAGGAAATCCTTCTAACTAGTTGATTTCCAAGGGAGCATCATCAAGATCCAAAGAAATCATCTTCCATTGTACTCTTCTCTTATCGGGCACATCACTGAATACAAATTCCTTTTTGATATGTACAAATCAAAGTATTTCACTCAACCAAACAGACCCCAAAGATACCTTGCCAACACAATCAAGACATTAAATCCTTCTACTATCTCAATAAATTAGTACAAATCTCCTTATACTCCTCCATTTGCATAGTGCTTTGATGCAACGTCTGTCTCGCTTTTCCAGCCGTGAAAGACCCAGCCCTATTTGACCTTGTGTTTCTGTGCAAAACCAGTAGTTTACAAACACCTACACTAGAGACCTAAAACTCCAACAAATAAACCTGCAAACACAGGTTCCTTGATCAGCATACTCTCAGTATATGGAATAAGTTACTACTACAGGCCAAATAAAGTACTGCTTTGAGTAGTTTTAAGGCTTGTCTTGATAACTGGATGGGTTGACAAATTTACAGCGGGGCTGCTACAAAAGAGTTCTGCTGGACTTGGGAGCTGAGCACTATTAATTGCTTGAAAAGGGATGCATGAACTTTTAAGTGTACCTACATAAAGGTGCATATGGTTAGGCGTGCTCCTCGTGATTGCTTTTCTAACATTCCTCCTATGTTCCTGTGTTCAGTACTCCAATAACTACTAAAGATCAAGCCATCTCAACTGCAGATGGGAAATTTTCTTCTGTGACTTATCCTATGATTACAATTAGAGTAAAATGCAGTATGTAAACTTGTAAATATCTTGTCCTTAATCATGTTTTTAAAGCTCTTAACTGTGGGAGTGTGCACTTGAAATTGGTTACAATGATTTGCTTTTGCTTTTAGTACTAGTTTAAGAGAACTGAATACTTCATAACAGTAATAATGGCTTACCATCTATTTCTAGAACTTATCAGGTGTAAAATATTTTTAACAGTAATCCGAGTATTAAATATACTATTCCAATTAGCAGGAAAATTATAAATATAAATGTAAAAGCTAATATATTCAAACGTCACCTGTGACTTTGCTGGTGGTAGCAATTAAATGTATAATATTCTACTTTATACCTCCAGTTCCAATTTAATTTTCAGCCCATTTATTCAAAATTCATCTCTGATATCCACACCTCTCAATGAAAAGAAAAAAAGATTCACCTGACTCCTATAAATATAGAATATTCTACTTTATACTTTAGTTCCTATTTAATTTTCAGCCCATTTATTCAAAATTAATTTCTGATGTCTACATCTCAGTGAAAAGAAAGAAAAAGATTCACCGGACTCCTATAAATTTAACACTTTCAGATTTCAAAATGAAATTATCACAAAATCTGCTTTATAGTGTATGTTATATTTGTAAATACAAAAAAATCAAATATAAAAAGTGACAGAAAAAGTTTGATGAGGCAAAAACTTCCAATGGTTGGAAGAGGTAATGAACATAAATTCAAACAACTGCCATACAAGTCTTATGTGATCCACATTGCTCATTATTCAAATGAATGCAAACCCACTTAATACGAATAATTAAAAGTAGTTTTCTATGCATTTGGGGTTAAAAGTAACCTATTTCAAAATGTCCTTTTAAAACAATCAGGTTACTATAAATAACAGCGTGCAGCGCAGTCTAAAGCTGCACTGAGACTAAATGACACTTCATCTTACCACAAATGGATTTAATAGAAACATAGTCATTAACTAACATCATGTCGCTATCTCTACCGTCAAGCCTGTCAAAATATATGCTGTCAGAGCGGTTAGCCTTGTAACAGTATACCAGGAAGCAAATGTACTCCTTGTTCAAAATGAAGCAAAAAAAATTGGATAGAAATAGGACATTCACACAATAATGAGATATTGATTTAAAAACAGAACTACAGATATCAGACTTTACTGTCTTACTAAGACAGTGCAAATACAACCAGTGGATAAAATAATATAGCTATACTTGCAACATAATCTAACAGAAAACATTCCTTAAATCACTGAAGTATTAAAGAATGTTGAGGGACACGTATTCCATTTTGTGTTCTGAAAAAACACTTCAGTGTTCAGTACTAAACCACTTAAGTACTTAACCCAGTGAAAAAATTCAGTGTTATCTTCATCGAATGTTTCAATATTATATACACATATAGTCTTATTTATAACATATAATAAAATCAAAACAATTACATGAAAATACACTTAAACTAAAACAATTAATTTCCAGAATTTCATCTCGTGGACATGGAATTTTAACAAGAGGAAATCGGGGCCCATGAACATTTACACCAACACTAAGACTTGCTACTCAATCTGGTTTATGAAATCCTATCTTCTATTTCATATTACCTCACACTCATTGAACAAAATATTGAAAATGCACTCCCCAAAAAGGATACTGCAAGTTGCTGACTCATAACTGTGGACATAATGCAAGATTTAAAACATAAATGAAACACAGTGCTATGTGAATTCTAGAAACACTGGTGCATCACTAAGTCTGCAATAAACTTACAGAAAGTAATAGTTGTGTTTTTCGTCTTTTCCCGGTTAGGGCTCGCCACAGCGGAACTCTGGTCTGCTAATGATTGGCAGTAGATTTTTACGTGCCGAGTTGCCAGCCCTGACGCACAACCTTCAACGAAGGTACGCCCATTCACGCATGTCTCCACACAGAAGACGCTCTAGCTGAGAATCGAACCGGACATTTTACTGTAAGGTGACAATGCTACCACAGCACCACCACCGCAGCATAACCTTACAGAAAGGAATATTACATGGTAATATACGAGAATGCAGTTTGGCATACAGTTGGGGTTCCAGCAACTGGAAGAGTTACACATTGGTTATGATTTGGAATTAAGGCCATAAATATCCTAGCATGTCTCCCAAAAGGGCCAGTAAGGTACCTTAAAGTAAAGTGCAAACAGACAAAATATCCTATTTCATTCCACAATGAGAAAGCTCATCTTAAAATGAAGTGTATGTGCTTTAACTGTGATTTGAACTATACTGCCTGTGTAAATGAAAACAAAGCTGAGACAGATGCCTGGTGTCAGAGCCATAGCCTCAAGCTCAATGCCAAAAAGTGCAGTGTCATCCCCTTTGGTAAAAACTCTGTACCCATGAACTACCACATAGGCAGCAATCTATTAACACCTAATGTGTGATGAGACCTTGGGACACAGGTGGACAGTAGTCTCTCTCCTTAGATAGTCACATCGCAACAGTAGTCTGGAAGTCATTCTACTTGGTACACCATTATAAAAGGGTTTTCATCCAGGAAAAAAAAGAGGTAATTGTTCCCCTCTACTTGACACTCATTAGACCCATTATAGAGTACAACGTCCCTTTTAGAATGTACCTCACAAGACATCTGCAGCAGCTGGAAAGGCCACAGAAGTACCTTACAAAGAGGATTACTGGCCTCTAACAAATGCCCTACACTGACCACCTCAAAAAACTCCAGCTTTACTCCACAGCATATCACCTACTCCGAGGTGATCTCTGCCTAACATATAAAGCTGTCAAACCCAGAGCTGTTGGACATGCTACAACTAAAGAAATCCCAATCCCTCTGAGCTACACACTCTAGGAACCTAAACCTTGTCACCACAATAAACAGGACATGCTGGAGGGAAATATTCCTGTCCCAAAGGCTTCCCATACTCTGGAACAGGCTACCCACCTATGTCAAGCAAAGTTCTTTATTAACACTCTTCAAGAAAAATCTTGATGAGTGGATGGGAAATAGGAAATACACCCCGGGGATCACTTCTGTGTGTCTGCTCGACAGTGGCACAGGAAAATAACTTTCTTGGGTGGCATAAGCCAGGGGAACCTTGTTGGCTAGGCTTACATAGGCCCTTGGGCAGATAGCCTAGTACCTACTTAAGAACCTATAAAAGTCCATGTACTATGTTGGAAAGGCATACAACGATATGGAAACAAGAAGTTGTGCAGGCAAGGTCACAGATAAAATGCAATGCAGCAACATATACAGTGGAGTTCATTGGAACTGAATGAAAAGACAAACTTCTTACTGTTTCTCCAATCCTCTTGCAGACACCAGGATATACACCACACCAGCTTAGTGTCTGTCATTAAAACTTTGACAACATGAAATAGGCAGCAACGTTAAAAATATAAAGATGTGACAGCAAGACAATTCACAGTAAATCTTCATGCTACAATCAGTGTTCTTGCTCCACCTCTAAGCGCTTGGCTAAATTCACTCACACACACACACACACACACACACACACACACACACACACACTGCATCTACAGAAAACTTGTGGCTATCAAAAACACAAACATTAACTAAATGTGACTTTGCTATGGGTCCTCTATAAAATCCTATAAATGATTTCTGTTTTTAAAACTGCATATCTCCTAGCCTCACTCTGCTTTATGTTGAGGCAACCTCCTAATTTCAGGTTTCTAAACTATATGCTTCCATACTGATTACTGTCCAAAAGCTCCCCAAAATGACTGTCCTGGGTGCCTTAATCTGTGAAGCCTGTCTTGATGTAATAAATCAACATGACAACAGATTTAAAATTAAGAATCTGGTACACAACTATCACCTGCATGGCAAGACAATCAATGTCTTAAGGCCAGTGGGACAAAGCTCTGAAAACAGAAATTGCTGTGGTGTTCACATGCTAACAAGCAAAAATATGGCACTGTGCATGAGCTACAACAGCCACAGCTGACAGACAAGGAGAATGTTGTCATAGTTACCAGTTACATACTCACCTTCTGCAAGCATGGCAAAGGGGTTGTAGACAGCTGGACAGCAAACCAAATAGCACTGCAGTATCCGGCATACATATATGTGGATACTATGGGATGTTTGGACAAACTTGTGTGGAGAAATGTGCTTGTGATGTTGAAGGACGTGCACAATACATTGGTACAAGATACAATCCACAGCAAATTCACTGTGGAAGTTTATATATCCTCTAGAGTGTGCAAGGGCATCTCTTCGATGCCACTCCTTTATATGACAGATCACCACTGAGGTGTTAGGGAAGTAGCAGGGTCTTTACTAATTCATCAAATGAAAATATCAAGTGGCATTTAATTGAAAATGCCATTCATCAAATTTCTCTATGTGGGGGGGCTGTGCCTCTCGCATCCCCTGCTAAGTATATATACCAGCTAAAAGATCACAGTACAGTGCGATTTCAGTCCAAGTGGTTCGACGAATGGCATTTCCAATGAAATCCCATTAAATAATATTTTCATTTGAAGAATTAATAGGGACCCAAATTTACAGCATCCTTTAAGATGTATTTACTATTTCAGTGATATCACTGTGATGTATACATACCTTTTAAATGTAGCCTGTTTCATTCACATGAAGTGGTAGGGTAATGGAACACCCACATTAACTGCTCTCTGAGCTTGTTGTACTGTGCTGTCGAAGAAAGTCCCTTGGACATGCACATGTATTCCTTAAAACTGTCTTCCAGTTATCAACTTTCATAATTTCTCTGAAGGTTCTAAAACCTCTCATCCAGTAGTCTGTATGACTGAAAAACTATAAAAGAGGGATCAGTTTTAGGTTCACCTCCTACTTTACTTGTTTTATTAAGTATAGAGAAATTACTTTTTGTGAAACTACTAGAACAGATGCACAGTTATAGTCACCTTTCACAAGGCTAGCATAAATTACATTGCAGCTTAGGACTGACTTTGTGAGCCATTTTGCTTCTTTTGAGACTCTAGGGCATTAATTTTGAAGACTGTCCTATCAGCTAAGTGTTCCCCTTAAATTTGTTAAAATATTCAGTGATAAAAAATTAATTATATTAACTCCAGGAAGCAAGCCATAACATTGATATTGAGACTGGAAGCAAAAACTGAACTTTACTAAACATTAACAGACGAGATATCTAAAATCAAACTCAAGTAATGATTTATACTGTGTACAAGGTTTGTTATAGCATTTACACTATTCAAAACTGAAATATATTTAAATTACATGACAATGTTGCCAACAATGTTTCAAAAAGACAAAGAAAAATATTAGACAACTTCAGCAAAGTATTATCTTAATTCTCCAATAAAATGGATAATCTGATGCAAATTTTGAACTAACGGAATGTCTTATTAGTTCTCATCTTAATAATACTAATTTCATTTGCATAAACTCTCAAGAAAGAGATGCAATGCATCTTCCCATTTCTTAATTATTTTTTAAGCAATTATGATACAGGCATGTATTTATTTAAGCAAGCATGATACCAAGAAGTGACAACTATTCTTCACTATAACATACAGCCAAAGGATTATTAAATAAAATTAATGTTTAGTTAACTGGAAATTGTCTGTTTACAATGATTGTGAAAACAACTGAAACTTTGACTAAAACTACTTAAACAATTATCTAATGAAAAAGCAAATGCCCATAAGACAGAACAAAAACATTGTTATTTTACATGGACTTACAAAATAATGAATAAAAACATCAGCTCTGAGAACACACAATTTCAGGGAAAGGGAAAACATCCAGACCCAACTGTACCAAGAACTTGCACACACTGCAGACAGCAAAACCAGCAAAAAAGAATACTTTCTCTTTTGAGTATTCAGTCTTACGAACTGCATCCCATTTTAATACATTACACTCACAGAAAATCATCTGCTCATGGTTTCACAGTTAAAGCAAATATAAGATATCATGTTTATTTCTTTTAATGTTATTGATTGTGATTTTAATGTAAACAAGAAAATTACTGTATAGGTTCATAGGTAGGTACTAGGCTATCTGCCCGAGTGCATTTTTAAGCCTAGCTAGAGTGTGTCTGCTTTCGCCGCTCCATTGATTAACGAAGCCTCTGTCAAGCAGAGCTAATGAAGTGATCCCAGGGGTGTATTTTCTGTTACCCATCCACTCGTCAAGGCTTCTCTTGAAGAGTGTTAGTGAGGGGCTCTGCCTAATGTAGTTAGGAATTTTGTTCCAAAGCATGGGGAGTCTCTGTGACAGGAATCTATCCCTCCAGCATGTTCTATTTATTGTTGTGGCCAGGTTTAGCTCACTAGAGTGCATGGCACGCAGTGACTTGGATTTCTTTAGGTGGAGCATGTCCATCAGTTCTGAGTTGGACATGGCTTTGTAAGTCAGGCAGAGATCACCTCTGAGTAAGCGATATGCCACTGAGTACAGCTGGAGTTTTTTCAGTCAGGCTGCATAGGACATTTGTTTGAAGCCAGTAATCCGCTTGTTGAGGTGCTCTTGTGGTCTTTCCAGCTGTTGGAAGTGTCTTGTGAGGTGCATCCCAAATGGGGCATTGTACTCTATGATTGGTCTGATGAGTAATGAGTAGAGGGGCACTATAACTTATTTATTTCTAGATGCGAACCCCTTAGTAATTATATGGGCCACATAGAAGGATTTCCTAACTACATTGGCAATATGATTGTCAAAGGAGAGATTACTATTTACCTGGGTCCCCAGATCTCTTATTACCTCTTCTGTATTAAGGGGGCTGCTGCCTATGTGGTAATTCGTGGGTGTTTTGTTTTTCCCAAACGGGATGATTATGCATTTTTTGGCATTTAGCTTGAGGCCATGACTTTGACACCAGGTGTCTGTCTCAGTAAGGCCTTTTTGAAAGATGTCCGTGTCAGCCGGAGAGTCATTCATGGCTCCCAATTTGCAGTCATCGGCGAACTTGGTTAGCCATATTCCTCCTGTGTTTGCCTGTACTTCGGAAAAATATATGCCGAACAGTAGGGGTCCCAGAACAGAGCCTTGCGGGACACCACTTGTGACTGGTTTTAGAGTCGGACCTGGAGCCCACTATTCTATAGTACTCCAATTAGATTTATGTATGAACCCGAAAAACCAAACACCTCAACCACCTTGAAAAAATATTGCCAATATAGGAAATTAAAGGCATTTTTCAGTTCTAAACTAACAAGTGCCAAATCCTGATTATTGGCATTGAAATAATCTATTATTATTTATATTTATTTTTTTAATAACTTTACTTTCATCTATACTTCCTTTTTCCTTTTACCTTCTTCTTTTTTCCTTTATTATTTCCCATAAATCTTATTATTTTTCATCCTTCATCTTAGAAGAAAGAATGTATTTGACTGCACCTTACTTTAAATGCTTCTTTTATTAAATATACATTCTGTATCACTATGCAATATTACTTTGCACAGCCAACACCTTCAACACCACCAATTTACTAATTTGTATTGTTTTAAAACTTTGAACTTTTTGAAATTAAATGCTTGTATCTTTTACATTTGTATAATTATCATTAGTAATCTATTGTATGTACCTAGTTCGTTTGTTTTTGAGTTTTTTTTGTTTTTTCCCAGGACTCCAACGGGTTCGGTTATTTTGGCCCAATGGAGTATCCTGGTAAACCAACTGCAAATAAATAAAATAAATAAATAAATAAATAAATTATCTTGAGTTAAATAATACACTTTGGTCATTGCCTGTTAATGCTAGTAACACTGATATTTTGTCTATGTGAGAAGACTAAAGTGAATGTTTTGTAATCTATATCTAATAACAAAATCAGCCTACAAGATGAATACCTTATTTATATGTTCTATACCAAAATATAATATAGTTATATCATTACCCATTGTTTATAAGTTTAATAGGCAAGTCTGAACTTTTGTCCTGTTTGAAAAGAACTGCTGTTTGGATGTATTTCAAAGAAAGCAGAATAATTTATTGACTATGGAACTGAATACAAACTTTCTTTATTAACTAAACAACATTTTTAGGAAATAAATTGTTCATCTTTGGAATGAATCCACCAGTATGTGGGACATTATCTTCCAGTTATGGAATTTGACCATTTAATTCTGAAATGCTGAATATTTCAGAAGACCACTGGCATTCTCTTTAAAAGTTTGTGATGTTCTGGGTTAAAAGAAAAGTAATACCTTATAATTTCCTATTAAATAGTATTCCATTTTTATAGTTAACACTAACTTTGCTTTTATTGATCTGTTACTCAAGAACAAATTTATTACAGACTGAATACAAACTTTTTTTCTAAACTATATGCTTCCATACTGATTACTGTCCAAAAGCTGCCCAAAATGACTGTCCTGGGTGCCTTAATCTGTGAACCCTGCCTTGATGTAATAAATCAACATGACAACAGATTTAAAATTAAGAATCAGGTACACAACTATCACCTGCATGGCAAGACAATCAATGTCTTAAGGCCAGTGGGACAAAGCTCTGAAAACAGGAATTGCTGTGGTGTTCACATGCTAACAAGCAAAAATATGGCACTGTGCATGAGCTACAACAGCCACAGCTGACAGACAAGGAGAATGTTGTCATAGTTACCAGTTACATACTCACCTTCTGCAAGCATGGCAAATGGTTGTAGACAGCTGGACAGCAAACCAAATAGCACTGCAGTATCCGGCATACATATATGTGGATACTACGGGACGTTTGGACAAACTTGTGTGGAGAAATGTGCATGTGATGTTGAAGGACGTGCACAATAAATAGGTACAAGATACAATCCACAGCAAATTCACTGTGGAAGGTTATATATCCTCTAGAGTGTGCAAGGGCATCTCTTCGATGCGACTCCTTTATATGACAGATCACCACTGAGGTGTTAGGGAAGTAGCAGGGTCTTTACTAATTCATCAAATGAAAATATCAAGTGGCATTTAATTGAAAATGCCATTCATCAAATTTCTCTATGTGGGGGGCTGTGCCTCTCACATCCCCTGCTAAGTATATATACCAGCTAAAAGATCAAAGTACAGTGCGATTTCAGTCCAAATGGTTCGACGAATGGCATTTCCGATGAAATCTCATTAAATAATATTTTCATTTGAAGAATTAATATGGACCCAAATTTACAGCATCCTTTAAGATGTATTTACTATTTCAGTGATATCACTGTGATGTATACATACCTTTTAAATGTAGCCTGTTTCATTCACATGAAGTGGTAGGGTAATGGAACACCCACATTAACTGCTCTCTGAGCTTGTTGTACTGTACTGTTGAAGAAAGTCCCTTGAACATGCACATGTATTCCTTAAAACTGTCTTCCAGTTATCAACTTTCATAATTTCTCTGAAGGTTCTAAAACCTCTCATCCAGTAGTCTGTATGACTGAAAAACTATAAAAGAGGGATCAGTTTTAGGTTCACCTCCCACTTTACTTGTTTTATTAAGTATAGAGAAATTACTTTTTGTGAAACTACTAGAACAGATGCGCAGTTATAGTCACCTTTCACAAGGCTAGCATAAATTACATTGCAGCTTAGGACTGACTTTGTGAGCCATTTTGCTTCTTTTGAGACTCTAGGGCATTAATTTTGAAGACTGTCCAAGTGTTCTCCTTAAATTTGTAAAAATATTCAGTGATGAAAAATTAATTATATTAACTCCAGGAAGCAAGCCATAACATTGATATTGAGACTGGAAGCAAAAACTGAACTTTACTAAACATTAACAGACGAGATATCTGAAATCAAACTCAAGTAATGATTTATACTGTGTACAAGGTTTGTTATAGCATTTACACTGTTCAGAACTGAAATATATTTAAATTACATGACAATGTTGCCAACAATGTTTCAAAAAGACAAAGAAAAATATTAGACAACTTCAGCAAAGTATTATCTTAATTCTCCCATAATATGGATAATCTGATGCAAATTTTGAAGTAACGGAATGTCTTATTAGTTCTCATCTTAATACTAATTTCATTTGCATAAACTCTCAAGAAAGAGATGCAATGGATCTTCCCATTTCTTAATTATTTTTTAAGCAATTATGATACAGGCATGTATTTATTTAAGCAAGCATGATACCAAGAAGTGACAACTGTTCTTCACTATAACATACAGCCAAAGGATTATTAAATAAAATTAATGTTTAGTTAACTGGAAATTGTCTGTTTACAATGATTGTGAAAACAACTGAAACTTTGACTAAAACTAAACAATTATCTAATGAAAAAGCAAATGCCCATAAGAGAGAACAAAAACATTGTTATTTTAGATGGACTTACAACATAATGAATAAAAACATCAGCTCTGAGAACACACAATTTCAGGGAAAGGGAAAACATCCAGACCCAACTGTACCAAGAACTTGCACACACTGCAGACAGCAAAACCAGCAAAAAAGAATACTGTCTCTTTTGAGTATTCAGTCTTACGAACTGCAACCATTTTAATACATTACACTCACAGAAAATCATCTGCTCATGGTTTCACAGTTAAAGCAAATATAAGATATCATGTTTACTTCTTTTAATGTTATTGATTGTGA
The DNA here is from genome assembly GCF_019279795.1 of Protopterus annectens. Taxonomy (NCBI): domain Eukaryota; kingdom Metazoa; phylum Chordata; order Ceratodontiformes; family Protopteridae; genus Protopterus; species Protopterus annectens. Next base: position 519,722,244 of record NC_056743.1, on the reverse strand, counting down.
TTTTAATGTAAACAAGAAAATTACTGTATAGGTTCATAGGTAGGTACTAGGCTATCTGCCCGAGGGCATTTTTAAGCCTAGCCAGAGTGTGTCTGCTTTCGCCGCTCCATTGATTAATGGAGCCTCTGTCAAGCAGAGCCAATGAAGTGATCCCAGGGGTGTATTTTCTGCTACCCATCCACTCGTCAAGGCTTCTCTTGAAGAGTGTTAGTGAGGGGCTCTGCCTAATGTAGTTAGGAATTTTGTTCCAAAGCATGGGGAGTCTCTGTGACAGGAATCTATCCCTCCAGCATGTTCTATTTATTGTTGTGGCCAGGTTTAGCTCACTAGAGTGCATGGCACGCAGTGACTTGGATTTCTTTAGGTGGAGCATGTCCATCAGTTCTGAGTTGGACATGGCTTTGTAAGTCAGGCAGAGATCACCTCTGAGTAAGCGATATGCCACTGAGTACAGCTGGAGTTTTTTCAGTCAGGCTGCATAGGACATTTGTTTGAAGCCAGTAATCCGCTTGTTGAGGTGCTCTTGTGGTCTTTCCAGCTGTTGGAAGTGTCTTGTGAGGTGCATCCCAAATGGGGCATTGTACTCTATGATTGGTCTGATGAGTAATGAGTAGAGGGGCACTATAACTTATTTATTTCTAGATGCGAACCCCTTAGTAATTATATGGGCCACATAGAAGGATTTCCTAACTACTTTGGCAATATGATTGTCAAAGGAGAGATTACTATTTACCTGGGTCCCCAGATCTCTTATTACCTCTTCTGTATTAAGGGGGCTGCTGCCTATGTGATAATTCGTGGGCGTTTTGTTTTTCCCAAACGGGATGATTATGCATTTTTTGGCATTTAGCTTGAGGCCATGACTTGGACACCAGGTGTCTGTCTCAGTAAGGTCTTTTTGAAGGATGTCCGTGTCAGCCGGAGAGTCATTCATGGCTCCCAATTTGCAGTCATCGGCGAACTTGGTTAGCCATATTCCTCATGTGTTTGCCTGTACTTCGGAAAAATATATGCCGAACAGTAGGGGTCCCAGAACCGAGCCTTGCGGGACACCACTTGTGACTGGTTTTAGAGGCGGACCTGGAGCCCACTATTCTATAGTACTCCAATTAGATTTATGTATGAACCCGAAAAACCAAACACCTCAACCACCTTGAAAAAATATTGCCAATATAGGAAATTAAAGGCATTTTCAGTTCTAAACTAACAAGTGCCAAATCCTGATTATTTGCATTGAAATAATCTATTATTATTTCATTATCTTGAGTTAAATAATACACTTTGGTCATTGCCTGTTAGTGCTAGTAACACTGATATTTTGTCTATGTGAGAAGACTAAAGTGAATGTTTTGTAATCTATATCTAATAACAAAATCAGCCTACAAGATGAATACCTTATTTATATGTTCTATACCAAAATATAATATAGTTATATCATTACCCATTGTTTATAAGTTTAATAGGCAAGTCTGAACTTTTGTCCTGTTTCAAAAGAACTGCTGTTTGGATGTATTTCAAAGAAAGCAGAATAATTTATTGACTATGGAACTGAATACAAACTTTCTTTATTAACTAAACAACATTTTTAGGAAATAAATTATTCATCTTTGGAATGAATCCACCAGTATGTGGGACATTATTATCTTCCAGTTATGGAATTTGACCATTTAATTCTGAATTGCTGAATATTTCAGAAGACCACTGGCATTCTCTTTAAAAGTTTGTGATGTTCTGGGTTAAAAAGAAAAGTAATACACTTCCATGTAAATTTTCCTTATCTAATATATGTATTTTGTCGTAATATTTAAATACCGCCAAGCTATCTTCTATATCCAAATCATTTCGGTTACTTCTTGATCTATTCACTACCTGACACAGGACATTTGGAGATGCTACATACAGCTGTAATTTTACATTTTCTGGGAACTATTCTTATTTTTCTGATTTAAGATAAACTGATTTTAAGGCCTTAAGTTTAAAAAAATAGTGTCTTCTTTTTGGACTTCTAATTTCCTGCACTGAAGTTCTCTTGGCTCACGGTCACATTTTTTTTCTATACTAATTATGGATTCAAGCAAATACATTTGATTTAAGAGAATGCAAAAGCTCAGTGCCATTCATTTCTCCATTATCAATAATTTGAGGATAATCCTCTATTTCTTTACTAACCTGTTTAAATTCTTTATGCCTGTAAGGCTTAAGGGTGGGTACTAGCAAGGCAGAAATGCCCTTGAAGCAAAGTTGCCTTGTAACTTCTATGACACTATAAATAAACATGTACATACATATATATACTCTATTACCTTAAAACACCCTGTAAAATATATTTTCAGACATGAAATGGACTTCTCAGAATTACTTTTCATTATGGAAAAATCAGTCTTTAAAATGTTCTAAAAACACAGACCATAAAGTAACTTATCAAGAGTATTTAAAATATATTCTTTACCCCCATCATGGAAACAATAAGTTCCAAGTTCAGTTAAGTAATCCTAATCAAAATTCTCACTAACCAAACTAAAACTGGCTAACCGAACAACCATACAGTAGACTCACTATCCTCTGTTGCAGCTGCAGAGAAATATCAAACAGAATGGAACAACACAATATAAATTAATATACAAGTAAAGGCACATTCCATAGGGAAGACAGAAAGCGGAAGAACTGTGTGTGTGTGTGCGCGGCCGCGTGTGTGTGTGTAAATGCATACACATATATATATATAAAATGTGCACGTGCAGTGCAAAATATCAAACCCTTAATTAACTGACATAGTTGCTCTGTTAACAGCTGACTGCTGTATAACTAAAAGGTTAGAAGAGTTTGCTTTTATTTTTTGTATTTTATATATTTTAAATACAGTAGTTTGTTTTCTTTACCTTGTGTTTTACCTGCATTCTGCTTTAACAGCATATTAAAACTTCAAAAGAGACCACAGCTCTCTCTCTCTCTTCTGGGTCAGGCAGAGATTAGAACTGATCAATTAAGGACTCATTCATAACATAGAAGGGGTCACTTAAGGTTAATCATTTGTTAACTAAGGGGTGGAGCTAGGAACTAAACCTTCTATTTAAGGGGTAAAATAAAAACATTTCTGAGCTTTACCAGAAAGGCTCATCCAGACTCTGCTACACTTTGCTGTGAAGGAAAGGTTAGTTTGCTTTTATTTTTTGTATTTTGTATATTATAAATACTGTAGTTTGTTTTCTTTACCTTGCGTTTTCACTAAATCAAAAACCCCTCCCCTTCAACTATTTAAATTTACTGGCCATCCTACTGTATTCCATAGTACCAGAATACAAAAGTTACCACCCCTTTCAACCCATCTTGCTGTTTTAAAAATAGTAACTCTCCACTAAACCTTAACTTTTTAAACAGGTAAAACTTAAGTTACCTACTTTCACATCTACCTTCTCTAGTGCACACTGCAGTGTGCATTTTTTTTTCATCTTACTTTTAAGCATCCCTTTGACTAGCATTTTCTCTAATACCTGCTGGAAAGCACTAGGAACTGATACAAGCACTCAACTCTCCTTGTTAATAAGGAGAAATTAATAGTAGGCACTAAACAGCCTATAATTGCAAAGTACCTTGCTAAGGTAAGGGAAAACAGCTCCTGTACTTTACAAAAAAAAAAAAAAAGCATCAAACCAGGCATGTCCAAGGGTCAGCTTCCGGTGATTTCTCCTGTCCACCTGGTGAATCTGGGCATACAGGGGCATTGCAGCAATTGCCTCATGTACACAGACAACCCTCTCCTCCTACCACCCAACACTACAACCTGTGAGAGATGCACTTACATAGCCAAAATGGAAGCAAAGATGTCTCCACCCAAGATTGTGCTAGACAGTCAAGAGGAGAAGATTAACACCCACACTACACCTCAAGCAACACATAGCCCTTCTAAACCCACACCACCAACACCCACATATAGCAACACTAAATCCACATATGCAGAGGCCCTTAACTGTAACCTGCCCAAGCAACAAGGACCTCTGAAGCTGATATGCAAACAAACACCAATCACAACCAAAGTGTCACATAGTTCAAAACACCTGTGTGCCACCCAGCAACAACCCCTAAGGCAAGACAAAGTGCCTAACACTTTAGTCATAGGTGACTCTATAGTCTGGCACACTGATGTCCCTCTCACCAGGTTGAACAAGGAGAAAATTACAGTCAGCTGCCTGTCGGGTGCCAGGATCCGCCACATAACGCATGCACTCAAGTCACTCCACAACAAGTACAAATATGACTCTGTCATTGTCCATGTTGGAGTGAATGACTTGAGACGTACCTCCCTGGACTACATGAAAAGAGACATGGAAGAGCTCTCGGATCATGTGGCCCAGGCAGGTACGACCCTAGCCCTGAGTAGCATCCTGCCTTCGCCCAGAATGATACCACAATATAAGGACAAAATGATTGACTTCAACAATTGGCTAAGCTTCTGGTGTCATTCAAAGGGGATCCAGTATCTGTCTGCCTGGGACGACATGACTGACAGACCACGATGCTTTGCCAGAGATGGTCTGCACCTGTTGCCTCTGGGATTCAGGTTACTGGCTAAGGCTCTTGCCACCCCTATAGAGCCTTTTTTAGTCAAAGTTCAAAGAACAAAACCACCACCGTAACAGGTACAAGCATGCAAAATCTGAAGGTAATGCTACTCAATGCTACAAGTCTAAACCTCAAAATGCACTCTCTCGAGGCACTCCTAAAAATGAAGAACATCGATATCTGTGCAGTAACTGAGACCTGGTTCAAGGCTCCAGAGAGCACCCCTGCAATACCAGGCTACAACTCTTACCACACTTTTCGGCCACCAAAGCAGGACCGAAACACTAAAGGTGGAGGAGTGTTAATATTCACCAAGGATATTCACACCACCAGGCTAGTTGCCCAACACAATGCGTCTGAAATTCTCCAGGTGCAACTAACACTAGGTAAGACTGCAATCCAAATTGTAGCTTGCTACAGATCCCCCACCATACCTCAAGATTCTCACTACACCTTCCTAAACATACTGGAAAATATTAAGATAGAACCAAACACCCTAATACTGGGTGATTTTAACTACCCTGCCATTAACTGGGAAAGCTACTCATGTACCAACACCTTTGCCCAACGGTTCTTGGAATTCATAAATTCCAACGCCCTGGATCAACTAATCCGTAGTCCCACCAGGGGCTCCAATATCCTAGATCTGGTAATTACCAACATGGGAAATCGATGCTACACACCTATGGTCACCCCCTCGTTAGTCACGTCTGACCATAAGCTAATCACCCTTAACATCCACATCCCACCCCCCAGTAAGGAAACCTCCATAAAAAACTTCTCCAAAGCCAACTTCATGCTACTCAAGTCAGAAGTGACAAACTTCATGACACCTATGCATACGGGAGCTGAAAGTTCAACTGCTGAATCCTACACTAAGGCACTGTACGAGCACACCCACTCATGCATAAATCGTGCCATCCCAAATAGAACAAAGATGCTCTCATCCAAAAAAAAAGCCAATCTGGTGGTCCCCTGCCATAAACAAACTTTACAACAAAAGGAAGAAACTGTTGCAGAAAAGAGGAAAATCCCAGGATGCAAAAAACTTCCTTACCAGCCTCAGTAAGAAACTGAGATCCCTCATAAAATCCTCCAAAGCTAGTTATGAAAATAAAATTGCCAAAGATTCCAACGACATTCTATAACTATGTCAAGAATCTAAATGGCAATGCTCAGATCTGCTCTGAGCTAAAACAGAATGGCATTAAATATACTGATCCCAAGGATATTGCCAATATCCTGGCAGATCGATTCAGTGCCAACTTCACCCCCCTCTCACCCCCTAAATGGCCCATCTCAATATCGGAAGATTGCCAAATTCCGGTAATAACGGCCACACAGGTAAAAAACGCACTCTCCAAAGCTAAGAATGTGCATCCATGGGACCAGATGACATCCCGGGCTGTGTACTGCATGAACTACAATATGAACTGGCACCTCACCTAAGTGTCATGTTTAATCATAGCCTCACCTCAGGTTTCGTGCCCACTGAGTGGCGCACAGCTACAGTTATCCCACTCCACAAGGGGGGATCCACCTTGGATCCCAGAAACTACCGTCCCATCAGTCTGACAAGCCTTATCTGCAAGGCCATGGAGCGTATTATCATGGAACTTATAAACAAAGACATTGGCCATCTTCAAACACTGGCCCCGAGCCAGTTTGGGTTCATGAAGGTCCGATCTTGTCTCCTGAACTTGACTGACTTCTTCGAACCAGTCTCCAAAGCCATGGACAAGGGTAAGGTGGTCCACACAGCCTATCTAGACCTTGCCAAGGCCTTTCACACCACCCCCCCACTCTGGAATCATAGATAAACGTACTAAGCTGGGCATTAATCGTGACGTCACCCAATGGGTTGCTAACTGGCTTACTGACAGAACCCACTTAAGATTTCCTTTCATACTTTTCTCAACATAGAAAGAATAAATTTTCACACATTTCAATAAACTATGAATTCAATAAAATATTTTCTAACCAAATATAAGAAGACAGTCCACATGAAAGGAATCTTGTCATCTTACACTGAATTTATATAGAAAGACATGAATATTGAACTATGTATAACTAATCAACCATCACCATACCAAAGTTGAAACTCCACTCAAATTACTTTGAGTCATAATTCTGAAAGAGGTCCTATGTTTTCATCCTGACTATCAAAGCACATGTACATTAAATAAGAACTTTGCACATATCAATAGCTAGTGTCAGCTTTAGTAGTCTATAGCCAATTCTCATTAGTTTGACTGAAATTGACATACATGTTATTAGACTTTAATGATATACTTTTTTTCTGCTCATACTGTGAATATTTATGCCATTACTTCTAATACCAAAATGTCACTACACAGAATAACAAAGTTCTTCACCGTTTTCTTAAGTAAGATGCAATTCCCAGCATTTTCTCCTCATATTAGAATTCTTCTTCCCAGGTGATGAGTATTAATTTTTTTTTTTTTTTAACTAAATTTGTCTAATGAGTTCTCCTTCTCAAAAGGTAGATGCTGCCATGTTTACTACAAATACATCTGTATTGCATTAAACTGCAATTCACATCAAACATATGATCAGGTCTTCCGTATCCCTAAATAAATATGTAAAACAAACATTTCACACTTAGACATACTCTATCAATAAAAGCTAAGATGAATAAGATGAATACATCTCCCACGTGTGTCACTCTACACTTAAATTTCCCTGCATATCTCCCATAAAGCAAAACATTTGCATAATGAAAATTATTCATCTCTAATTATGCTTTCTTTAACCAACCAGAGTACTTTACAGAAGATTTATATCACGTTAATGGCAGCAAACATTTGTAATAATGAATATAAGTTAATATATTATGTGGTCTAGCTACAAAACAACGGATATGTCAATGAATGAAAGGCATACAGAGCTCACCAATGGACCTTACGTAAATAAAGGATTAGAAAAAACGCATCCCTAGAGATGAGTTACATCACAGCTCTGTTTTTTTTTCTTATTGCTAAGTACTAGCCCTATCACTAATAATATTCATAAAACAGACTTTGCCCCTTTACCTTTTTATGCACTTAACTAAACGCAAGTAAAAAAAAAAATATATATATATGTATTGCCTGAAAGAGTGTTCCACTATTTGATCTCATAAACAATGACAATTTCTTTGAGCATAGAGTATTGTAGTGCAACAAAATCCAAAATATAGGACATGTACACATATATATTGATCAGTGTCATAAGACTCTATCTTCATTTCACTGAAACTCAGACGGTCGAATGCATTTTATCCAAAACTCATTTCACTGATCAAACAAATGTTATGCAGCGCACAACAAAAACGTAACTAGAAATAAAAATAAACAAACTACTTTGACTGGAGAAGTCGTCTTTAAAGCATCTGAGAGACAAAAGCTACACATTGTTTTATTTATTCTAGTTTTCTATTCAAAGCAGTTTTATTATTTCTGGTTCTCTCAGAAGTCTGCTGGCTGTAATTCCATCTAATCTGACATTAGATCTCAAGTTTTTCTCGAGTTTCACAGTGTTCAATGTCACAATTAGTTATCAATTGGTTTTCCACAGGGATAAACTTCTTGTCCTCTTATTTTCATCATAGATTCATAGGTACTTACTAAGCTATTGATCTTAAGAAGCTTAATTTTACATTCCATGAAGTTTTGGGCCCTTATATTTTGCATCTAAATAACCCAGAGATGAGCCACACAAGGACATGCTCAGACAATTACATGTTTCTCCTATCCACAAGGGCCTGGGAAATAATAGCAGGGATGAATTTGTGGTTACCCATCCTTTCATCCAATTACATTTGAACAGAGTTAGAAAAGTACTATGCTTTAAATGGAGTAGATTCCATAGAAGAGGAATTCTCTGTGATACAAAACTGTGCCTCCAACATGTTCTGTTTATTTTGCAGAAGAGATTGAGATCCCTTGAGCAGGTATTTATGATACCATTGGACTTGCAAAACTGTAATAGGTCTGACAGAATAGGGTCTGTTGAAGCTCTGTCCTCAATCATCCTAATATGTGCAGAGTACAGTGGAACAGTTTCATCCCTGGATCTAGACACAATACCTTTATTTATAAGCTGTGCAATACAAAAATACTTCCTTACAACAGTGGATGTGTGGTGATCAAGTCATAGTTCATTATCAACATAGATTCCCATATCCCGAACTACGGGATCAACTTTTATTGATGTGTTGTCAATGTGATATTTACAAGGGATCCATGCTTATTTAAGGGTACGATTATACACTTCTTGGCATTTAATTTTAGTCCATAGCCTTTACACCAGCTATTTTATTTGGAACAGTCCTTCTTAAAGGATTTTGGTATCCTCTGGGAAGTCTGTGACAGCACCAAATTTCTAGTCATCTGCAAACCTTAAGTCAGCTACAAACTCTTAATATTGGCTTTATCCTTTGTGGAGTAAATGCCAAAGTGGCCCAGTGACTGAAACTTGGGGTACACTGCTAACGACATGTCTTTTGGAAGAAAACTGAAGAGAGTACAGGAAGACAATATTCTAGTTTAGGAAGGAGGACATTCTTGGCCAATGCTTAGGGGCAGTAGGATTTAGTAGATGTATATCGTATAGCAGAGTTTTGCTAGAGTGCGTTATTAATATTATCATTGTGGGTTATAAAGCTTAACACAAATTCAAGGGTAAGATCCAAGTATTTGTGCTTGGTTACAAAAGGAATAATAACGTTGTTATTGTCTGACATAGCAAGGACAGGGGACAGGCTTCTTCAAACTTCTATCTTCAACATTACAAAGACCTGGAAAGTGGAATCTGGCCTTCACTCAAATCCTGCCACAACTTATGGTATACTCCTTAAATCTAGAAATAACAACTATCTTGACCTTTTTTCTTCCAAATATTGACAAAAAGCAAATGCTTCCGTAAAGTGGTCATCTCTACTAAGATAATTGGTGTTAAATATATGAATATGTATCCAAAAAAAAGTTGCACTAAAGACTAAACAGAATGAGGGTTGCTGACTATGTCCACTTACACATGAACCGCCAAGCCAGATCTTTCCTACTCCCTAGCTTTCTGTACGTCTCTTAACAGTTTTAGTAGTGTGCACTCAACTGAATCCTTCAAACTAGAGCAAGCTTATAAAACCAAATTTGCTCCCAAACATTCCTGTAGAGCTCACCACAGTACTTCTCGGACAATACATTGGCTTAAATAACTTCTTATCATAACAACTATGCTAAACATATTGTTTTGGAATATTAATGGCCTCAAAGGTATAGGCAAAAATATAAAAGAGTACTGAATTATATTAAGAAAGGCAGGGTGTAAATAGCAATTCTACAGGGGAGACATTTATAAAGAAGAAAAGATATGAATTTGATAAAGAAGGGATTTCAGGATGGTTATTCATCAGAATATCATGAACAAAGGAAAACGGGAGTACTTATTCTAATTGCTAGTAGAGCTCCAATAGTGCTAGAAGAGGAAAAAAGATAGTAATGGTAGATTTGTGGTAATAAGGGGCTACTGGCAAAGGAGGGGGAGGACTACACAGGCATGTATTTATAGTCCACCTTAAACTGTTATGTGCATAAGAAAAAATGGGAGAAATAATCAACTTTCAGGAAGGAATATTAACTATAGCTAGGGACTGGAACTTGATTTGTAAATGACAGGATGTATCTTGGGGACCTAGATGGGGAAACTATAACAAAATAAAGCACATTTCTAAATTTAGGAAAATATTTGTTTGGAAGATATGACTTCACTAGTAGCAACTCGGAAAAAAATTACATATTATTCCCCAAGGCACAATAACTGGGCTAGTCAAGACAAAGTATATTTCATAGGAACGTGCATTTAATTTAAAGCTTCAACACACATCCAATAAGTATTTTAGATCATACGCCAATAACAGTGAAGACAAAAATGCAGGGTAATGAAGTAAAAATGAAAGACTGGTGCATCCCCACCAACTTGTTAAAAAGAAAGGAAAGGGTAGTGTAAGTTATTTGAGAATTATCAGGTATGATAGAAATGTCTTCAGAAATTATAGCTAGTGAGCTGTATAAAATTAAAGTGGTGTTCAAAAATAGGATAAAAAAGACATATGGTTAAGAAGTAACAAGAATTGTTTAGATGGGCTGACAAAGGTTAAAGTATTGCATAATATGAGGAATTTCACAGGACTGGAAAAGTTGCAACTACAAAACTCTAAATAGAAAATAACAGAATATCTGGATAATATGCATGAGTTTAGAAAGATCGCTGTTAAGCAACTGTTTTTTAATAACACCAGAGTACAAAACTCCTAGCATAACAACTTGGGCAACAGAAAGTAGAAAGGGTTGTCGTCATACTCAGGGACCATATAACAAGAATGACCAGAGATCTTGTAAACATATTACAGATATTTCCAAATATTATGAAAATTTGTATAAAGCAGAGGAATGTGGAAATCAAGAAAAAGTACACATGGAAGTATTTATGAAAGACTTGAATATGCAAAGGTTACATGTAGATAAGGTTCAACAATTCACAGTTAAGATAGGAGACGAGATAACGGTGATGTATAATCAATATGAAGAAAAGTATCCAGAAATATATGGTATTCTTGGGGACATTTGGAAGCCAGGAGGGAAGAAAGTGACAAAGATCTGGAAGTTTTGTTTAACTGTATTTTAAAAGGTGGGAAGCACCAACATCCTGGAAAAACATTGTGGTGGTTGTAATACTAAACACAGCAAAGCTCCACCAGACCCAACTAAATATAGGTCTATTTCAATTTTAAACCATAATTATAAAGTGTTTATCTATAAAAGCTAAAAGAATGGCAAAGGTGTTTCCAAAATTGATAGGTATGGATCAATGTGGTTTTGTGTCAGGGATGCAAACATTTGACAACATTAATAGAACAATGATGATCCAAAAAGAAGCACAATTTAAGAAAATATCACTGTTGTTGGTGGGTCTTGATGCAGTCAAAACGTGAGAAAGTGAACTAGCATTTTATGAGTAGGGCAATGGAAACATATGCATTCTCTAATACGCTAATAAGGTTAATTATAAGGATATATGAGGGATCGAGGCAAAATAAAAGTGGGAGAGTTTCTCTCTGAAGAGTTGTGTCTGAACATAGGAACCAGGAAGGGTTATCCTTTTCCCCTTTGTTATTCGGATTATATTTAGAACCACTTTAAAAGAAAATAAGAGATTCAGAAATTCTGTGATATGACTGGTATGGTAATAAAAAAAATGTTGGCTTCATTTGCAGATGATTTTATTTTGTACCTTATAAAACCAGAAAACAATATCTCAGAGTTTTGGAACATTCCAAGACAGTTTCAAGTTTGTTCGGGATATAAAATTAATGAAGGCAAAATAATGGCTATATCTATAAACTACATACCTACACATGAATTGGTTCTGTAATACCCATATTATGGGAACATGTTAAAATGAAGTATTCAGCAGTATGGGTTAAAAAGGATTCTGATATGGCAGCTAATGATATGTGGGAAGAGACTAAAAAGATAACACAAAAATCAAGAAACTGGAAGCTCTTGTTTATAGATATGAATAGCAAGATACAATCAGTGAAATGTTTTTAGTCCCTTTAGTTTTATATACAGGTCAGACATGTTTTTTATCAACCAGAAAAGCTGTGAACAGCAATTAATGAAGAGTTGAATAATTTTATCAGGTGGGGGGGGCAAGTTAGTTTAGGATTACCTGATTTGAAGGGATATTTTGGAGCTGCACAGATGAGGATTATGTGCATGGCACAAGCAGAGGGTTGTAGTTTGGGATGGAAAGAGATGATGATAGAGCAGGGGGGAAGAATTCAAGAGGTAGGGAGGGAGTATGATTTTGGATGTGGATCCTTGAGTAGAGTGCCAGAAGCCATACAGAATATTATATTCATAAAGTATCAGAAAGTATCCTAAGAACTAAGCCACAACAACAATGGAGAAAGGAGGCTCTTTTAACAGGGATGACTGCATTTAGATGTGCTGTGGGTGGGTGTGGGTTGGAGTTTGCTGGAGAGAACTGGCAGAGGTGCTAGGGTATTGGGAGCAGATGCCTGGAGGGGAAGGGAAAGTGGAATGGGAGGATGCCAGGAAGAAATCTGGACTGCTGGCTATAGACTGACTTCCTTATCATGGACTGATATCATTGTGCATGTGTGGGAGTGGGTGATGGGGGAGTCTTGGGTGAATTTGGTTGTGTCTGGAAAAGTAGCTGCTGTTGAGGGGGGGTAAATGGTAGGGTATATAGAATACTGCACTATAACTGTGGGAAACAATACGGAGATTGGAGAGGACTGGGAAGATAGAATGGATGGGCAGTTTGTGTGTAAACAATGGGGGACATATGCATGGCTTCCAGCTGTGCAACAAGATGTAGAGGGTTTAGGAGGTTTGTTTGGAAGTGTTTGCACGGGTATTTTTGCACTCTAAGCAGACTCAAAGGAATTTTTTCTCAGGTGGATGGCAAATGTTGGAGGTGTGATGGTGAAAAAAGTGGTAGCCTGAACATGTGTTTTGGGAGTGCAATGAGATGGCAGATGTTAAAGGCACCCTGTAGAGTACTCTGTCAGAGATATTGGGTGGACAAATGTGTGTAACTAGTGAAATGGTATTTTTTGAGCTGGGATACAGCATCTAAGTTGCGTAGACATGGTAGGGCCTTGCTGAGTTTGTCTTTTCGTCAGCCACTAGAACCAATTACTATAAAATGGAAATCAAAGTCTAAACCATCCATATATGAAGTAGTGAATATTCTAACAGATATAAAAAAAACTAGAAGTGGAATCTTTAGTAAAGGGTAGGAGCAATTTGTATTGAAAACATGGAAATGGTGGGAACAGTATATAAAGAAAAATAATCTGTAGCATGAGTGAGGAGATCGCCACCCCACATTAGATAATGTATAATAATGGTGAGGCTGGGATGGTGAATCATCAGTAAACCTTGCAACATTATCATAAGGTCCTGACAGGCAGTGTATAATGCCTGTTTGCATACCACATAAGGTTACGGTGCAAACCACTAAATGAGGTAAGCAGCATGCTTTTGTATTTACCTATCTCAAACACTGCTCGTTTATTCTGCGGAACGTTCTTCCTGCATTCACTGAAAACAGGACATGCCCATTTTTATTTCCATTTTAACATATACAAACACCCATGCAAGCACACAAATAAAGTAGTTCAAATCTGTATTTTATGTCAAACATACAAAATGGTGCTAGATACAGAATTAATCCTGTGCCACGGAATGCATTCGCTTGGCTTATATATTCAGAAACACAGTCAGAAAAATGCAGGGTTAACACATTACTGAACACACTGTCCCGGACTATGAACAGCAAGATGTATTTTAATAAGAGTGAACCTGTACTGTAGTTTTTATGTTTCACATATTCCATCACTCTAACTACATACATGTTATGATTGGTGAGCATTTATCTTCAGGCACTGCCTAAATAACAGGCTTGTGCGTTGTAATACAACTGACATGTCAGTGTGCCTTGAAAAATCTAAACCTGTTTTGAAAACTGGATGGAAGTAAGATGTACCGACTAAGATAACACACTTTGAACAAGTTGAGTCCTAGACATGTGGTTTGGATTCTCAGGCTCCGCATGCATATTGAGCAATACTGAGTAAGACACGTAAGTAGGGTAAACCCGATTCACCAGTGCAGACACGTAGGTCTGCCTAACAAGTCATAACAAGCTAACTATCTCAAAAAACTAAAGTGCAGCTGACAACTATCCTCAGACAAGGGCAACATTTATAGAAGGGCGATAACGTACAACACTGTCAGTGATTTTACCTAGATACTCAAAACTAGGTGATAATGCATGACCTTCTGACATTCTACCCTAAAATCAGTACGCTGGCTACATTAACATTATAACAGAGTATTCAGAATATGGCACTTCAAATACAGGAGAGTATAAAGCAAGAAAAGGCAAACTGACCTGGTGTTCAGCTGTTGAAATAGTGTGCATTCATAGCATTAAGACAATGAATAAGCTTTAAAACATCTGCTTCTTTTCTAAAGTAGAATAACAAAACATTCCTTCAAACATGAAATGAAGTGTGAAATTAAGTCTGTCAGGATATCTTAATATCATAAGGTAAATGGATGCTGTTTAGGTTACATCTTAAATAATAGCAATATAGTTGAGGCTTGGGCTGTCTGCCATTATAGAACATAAATTACTAGTTTAAAGGCTGCCAAATTCTTTAAAAAGCCACTCTGGTATACAAAGGATCCTCAAAGCATAATGTTTCAAAGGGCTCTCAATTATTTAAACTCTGGGATTGCATTTACTGACATCAGGCAAATAGTGATTGAAGACATGACTGTGTCCACCAACGATATTTTTGGGGTGATGATAAACTAAAGAATGAACCTAAGAAGAATGATGAACAGAATATGGCCATAGCTTTAAGATTTACTTTGCATTTGGGAGGCTTAAAGAATAGTAATGTCTTTCGGCTTTTCCTGGTTAGAGGTCACCCGAGCAGAACTCCGGTCAGCTAATGACTGGCAGTGGATTTTTACGGTGCGAGTTGCCAGCCCAACCTTCAAAGAAGGCACACCCCATTGACACAGGCACCTACATGCATGTCTTTATACATTACTCGACCACGGGGAGGACATGCACACTACACATAGAAAGTGCTCCAGCCGAGAATTGAACAGGAGAACCTCTTGTTGTGAGGTGACAATGCTAACCGCTGCACCACAGCAGCAGGATGGAGACTTAAAGAATGTTATTCACAAGTAGTTGAAAATATTAGGGGGTAGTGCAGATGTAGCCGACAAGTTGGAGGAAACCCACAAATGCATCAACAGAAGAAATTACAACATAAATACTACATCTGAGAGTAACAGCAAAATACAGCTCTCAAGCAAGGGAAAAGGAAATAGGGTGCATACAAATGTTTTTCATGATGGTCTGTGGGTAATTTCATACGAGAAGGACCAAATATGTATTATAGTAACACTACCAGAACATGTAAGCCAGAGGGGTATTTACACTTGTAATTCCACTTTGTTGTCTGCATCACCAAGAGTTTGACATGTGACATCACACAGCACTAATCCAGTCTCGCATAGTCCTACCACAATAGCAATCCAAGCACACAAAAACATATTCGGAGGCTCTAATCAAAAATCTACCTAAACAGCAGAGACCTCCAAAGCAAACATCCAAGCAAATGCTATCCCACAACAAAACACGAGCAACACATAGCCCGCAAAGTCAGAGTGCCAAACAGTCACAGTCCTTAATGCAGAACAACACACCCGACACACTTGTAATAGGTGATTCTATAGTCAGACACACTGACGTTCCGCTCACCAGGCTGAACAAAGAGAAGGTCACAGTCAGCTGCCTGTCGGGCGCTAGGATCCACCACATTACGCAAGCACTCAGGTCGCTCCAAAGTAAGTACAAGTATGACTCGGTCATAGTACACGCTGGTGTGAACGACCTGAGACGTACCTCCCTCGACTACATGAAAAGAGACAAAGGAGCTCTCCGATCATGTGGCCCAGGCCGGTATGACTCTGACCTTGAGTAGCATCCTACCCTCACTTAGAATGATGCCACAATATAAAGACAAAATGATCGATTTTAATAATTGTCTAAAATTTTGGTGTCATTCAAAGGGGATCCAGTGTCTGTCAGCCTGGGATGACATGCTTGACAAGCCACGTTGCTTCGCAAGGGATGGCTTGCACCTGTCTCCCCTGGGCTTTCGGATACTGGCAAAGGCTCTTGCCACCCCTATAGTGCCTTTTTTAGGCAAGGCTCAAAAATCAAACCCACCTCCTTAGAAAACACTAAGAACAAGAAACTAAGGGTAATGCTGCTAAACGCCAGAAGTCTAAACCTCAAAATGCACGCACTCAAATTTCTCCTCAGTATGGAGAACATCGATATCTGTGCAGTGGCAGAAACCTGGTTAAAGGCTCCATAGAGCACCCCAGCACTACCAGGTTATACCTCATACCATGCTTTTCGGCCCCAAAACCCAGACCGAATCACAAAAGGAGGGGGAGTATCTATATTTATCAAGGATACCCACACCTCCAGGTTAGTAGCGTTGCACGAAGCATCAGAAGCCATCCATGTGCAACTAACAGTGGGCAAAACTCCATTTCAGTTTATAGCATGCTACAGACCACAGTCTCAAAATCAGGAATCCCACTCGGCTTTCCTGAAAACACTGGAGAATATGAAGATGTCTCCAAACACCATTATATTGGGTGACTTCAACTACCCTAACATTGACTGGGAGCATTACTCAAGCCCCAACACCCTTGCCCAAAGGTTCCTGGAATTCATAAACTCAAATGCTATAGAACAACTGGTCAAAATTCCCACAAGAGGGAAAACATACTGGACCTGATCATCACCAACATGGGGATCCTATGCTCCACACCAGAGGTACTCCCCTCATTGGTAAGATCAGATCATAAATTAATTTCACTGGATATCCAAAACCCGACCCCAATCCCAGCCCAGAAAACCACAGTGAAGAACCTCTCAAAAGCGAACTTCCCACTTCTCAAATCCGAAGTGGAAATCTTCAAGGCCCCAGGATTGGTGGAAACTACGGCCCAAACCACAGAATCCTATATAAACGCATTCTATGGACATCTCCAGGAGTGCACGGACCATGCTATCCCAAACAAAACCAAGACCCAAGCGTCCAAAGGCAGGAGTCCAGTCTGGTGGACCCCAGCCATAAATAAGTTGTACAACAGAAGGAGGAAGCTACTACATGATAGAGCAAAATCCCTTAAAGGGAAGGCATCTCTGATCAGTACTAGAAAAAAATTACAATCCCTCAAAATCCTCCAAGGCCAGTTTCGAAAGAAAAATTGCACAGGACACAAAAGACAATCACAAGGCCTTCTTTAGCTATGTTAGGAACCTGGGATGCAACTCCCAGGTATGTTCAGAGTTGATTCTAAATGACAAAAAATACACTGAACCCACAGACATTGCCAACATCCTGGCAGACAGGTTCAGTGCAAACCCCCCCCCCTTCCCCCCCCAAGGAGCAAATATCTATCCCAGTAGACTGCAGCCTCCCAAAAATCTCTGATGTCCAGGTGAAGGCCGACCTATCCAAGGCAAAAAACACTGCCTCAATGGGACCAGACAGTGTCCCGGGTTGCGTCCTACACTAACTCCAAGAAGAACTAAACCCACATGTAAAAATGCTGTACAATCTCAGCCTCACTACGGGATATGTACCCAAAGAATGGCGTACAGCAACAGTGGTCCTGCTCCACAAAGGTGGTGCCTCAACAGACCCTGGTAACTATCGCCCCATAAGCCTGACTAGCCTTATCTGCAAAGCCATGGAGAGGATCATCATGGAACTCATAAACAAAGACATTGGGGACCTACAGACATTGGATCCTACTCAGTTCGGCTTTGTCAAGGGCAGATCCTGCCTCTTGAACCTGGTTGACTTCTTCGAAACAGTCACCAAGGCCATAGATGAAGGGAAGGTAGTCCACATGGCCTATCTGGACCTCGCAAAGGCATTTGACACAATACCCCACTCAGGCATCATAGATAAGCTATCCAGCTTAAACATAAACCCCTATGTCACAAGATGGGTGGCTAACTGGCTCAAAGACAGAACCCACAGAGTCAGAATTGCCGGAGTCATGTCTGACTCGAAACCGGTCACAAGTGGTGTCCCACAGGGCTCGGTCCTGGGACCTCTCTTGTTCGGCATTTACTTTTCTGAGGTACAGGCCAGCACGGGAGGACTATGGCTGACAAAGTTCGTGGATGACTGCAAGCTGGGAGCCATTATTGACTCTCCAGCTGACACGAACATCCTTCAAAAAGGTCTCTCAGAGACGGATAAATGGTGCTAGAGCCATGGCCTAAAGCTGAATGCCAAGAAGTGCATAGTCATACCCTTTGGCAAAAATAAAGTGCCCACAAACTACCATATAGGTGGAAACCCATTAAATACAGAAGAAGTAATTAGGGATCTGGGGACCCAAGTTGATAGCAATCTCTCCTTTGACAACCACGTTGCCAAAGTGGTTAGAAAGACCTTCTACATAGCCCATCTTATCACGAAAGGATTCACATCCAGATCAGGGGAGGTAATAGTGCCCCTCTATTCATCCCTCATCAGGCCCATCATAGAATACAATGCCCCTTTTGGGATGTACCTTACCGCCACCTGCAGCAGCTGGAAAGACCCCAAAAGTACCTCACAAAGAGGATCAAGGGGCTCAATCAGATGCCATATGCTGCCAGGTTAAAGAAACTCCAGCTTTACTCAGTTGCATACCACCTACTTCGAGGCGATCTATGCCTGACATACAAAGCTATGTCCAACCCAGAATTAATGAACTTGCTCCACCTCAGAAAATCCAAATCCCTTAGAACCACGCGCTCGAGGGATTTGAACCTCAGCACAGAGCTAAATAAAACATGCTGGAGGGACAGATTCATAACACAGAGGCTCCCTTCACTTTGGAATAGAATACCGATCCATGTTAGGCAGAGCACCTCACTGACTCTCTTCAAGAGGAATCTTGATGAGTGGATGAGAGATCGTAGATTCACCCCGGGGATTACTTCTGTGTCTCTGCTAGACAGAGGCTCAGTTAACTAACCTTAAAAAGGGCATAGCAAACTCAATTCTAAGGAAGGGTGGCGAAAGCCAAACCCACACGGGCTAGGCTTGTAAATGCCCCAGGGCAGATAGCCTAGTATGAACCTATGAACCTATGACAGATTTTATGTTGAGAAAAAAAAAACTAGAACATATGAACATGTTTATTCCATTAAGAACAAAAGGTTCTTAACACATTACAGTAAACTCTCAGTTAACCGGCACCAATGGGGATTGGTAGATGCTGGATAAGTGTAGTTTCTGATTGCTTGAGAGTTATTACTAAAAATAGGCCTAACTAATACTGTAACCTATATTACTTGTTTGGTTTGTCTTGTTCTCAGGTTGGGGAGAGAGGGAATTTATTCCTATCTCCCTTTTTAAAACTCTAAAAACATAAGGTATGTTTCTGAGGGGGGTTGTTTCGAGAATTGGAACATGAGACTGATAACCCTAGAAGGGGTAGTAGAGATAAGCTAAATTATGTAAAATACACATGGCAAGTGTTACTGGATATATGAAGGGATTAGGGACACAATGTAAATTACAAAAGTGCATTAAAAAAAATCAGAAGGAAAATTCTTAAGCACTGAACATATGAAATTAATATATTTTATATATTTTATCATTGTATACTAATTTTACACCATCTTAATTTGTATAAGTTTTATGTTTTTATAGCTTTCTAGATTTCTGTATAGTTTTTACCATATTTTCAGGACAACTCATGAATATTGATTATATCATTATGAGTCTGCTGACCTGAAGGATATTTAAAGGCAGAAGTGTACATATTTTAAATCTGATGTCTCAGTCCATCTTGTAAGATGTGCATGTGATGAAAACACTTGCTTACAAGTAAACAAACAGTGAATTAAAATATACTGGCAGTTTTCTGGTTTTCCTCTTCAATACATTCTTTTTTTCATTTTGATTGAGCACAGTTCTTGGATAAGGGGTAGTTTTTGATTTGGATTTTTGCTTTAACCCTAATGTGATATGCAACAGGACATAGCGGGATTTTTTAATATTCTCACTCGTATAAGAAAACATCATTTACTAACTGAAACACAACCATTACCTTATGGGGGAACCCAACACAGGAGGACGAAGTAAGGCTTTTAATCAGTGGTTAAAAATATGATGTTATCAACTGGAGATTCAGAGTCTACAGAGCAGAACCAGATGTAGCAGTAGGTGACCTAGGCAGTTGCCTAGGGCCCACTGACTTTTGATGCAGAAGGCTATGGGCTCTACTCCCACACATGTAGATGGACGGTTGATACTATGCTGTACTTTAATTGGGGGTGGAGGTGCAGCAGTCCTGTGTGTGTCCTCCTTTGGTGAGATGCCTAGTAACTATGAACCTGTTGTCGGTTTGACATCCATTCTTTATTGCAATATTACCAGCTCACCATTTTTATGTAACTTTGGCAATTTGTAGATGAAATACAGAATTATAAGGTTGTTTGCAAGCAACAACCTCTTCATTATTTACAGATCTGCTTAATGTGAAATTATTCAGATGACACTTACTTCTGTAGAGATTGTGTCTGACTGATAGTGAGTGGACGTGTATGGTTGAAATGTTCTGAAATGGGCGGTTTTGTCATTATTGCTTCATATGCTTTGTTTCATTACTGGAAAAATGATGACAACTACAACTCTAAGTGGTGCTGTATTATACAAGGAATATAATTTAATACAATCAGGAAAGTGAATCAAAGAACACATGCATTACTGCATGGTCCTTAAAATGTGTGCAAGGGGCCTATGGTTTGAAAATAGCACAAAGGTAAACTTTATCTGCCACTGGCTAGATGCATTTTCTTTGAATGTGGGTTTCAATGCATTTTCAAGGACTGAGTTTCAAAGGCAGAGAAGTTTACTGTTGATGCCAATTTTGTTTTCATTGCAAGACTGTATTGTTTTGTTTAGCAAATGTCTAACAGTCTCTGTGCTATAAAATGTGAAATAAAAGTTTTAAATTAAATCCAAATGTCTGTAATCATTGTAAACGTAAATAAAATAGTATGGGCACTGACAGGTTTGAACAGTGTTTATGGTTACTGGGGAGAAATAGCCAAGTAATGGGACAGCTGTAAGGGCTGCGGGGGGTCTGCCTTGTGTGTGGGGGCCTGATCCATTACCCTGCTTAGGGCCTCATTTGACCAAGATCCAGCTCTGCTACAGAGACATACGTCTAGTTCCCCAGTCATTTTACATCTGATGGAGTGCTCCCCTCTTCCTTGTACAAGTAATGAGAAGGAAATTTAACACCCGATAATGACCTTTTGGGGCATACTCAAAATCCAAATATCATGCGTAAAACTAACCAGAGGGAGTGAAAGCAACTTCAATTAATGCTGTCTTAAAAGCAAAATAAGAAACAGAACTTTACTGCAGACGTTGACATTTTGAACAACCAGTTATACGTAGTTTAAAGATACATCTTGCATACCTCAAAAGCCAGGGGGATTCTACCTTTCCTCACTGCAAATTTAATGGAGTGGGTGACAATATTTCAATTTCCACCAAGGATAATTTATAGTACAGGATAAACAATACACATTTAAGGCTAAAATTACAACAGACTGGAATTGTTTTAAATGGTGCTGCATATATATATATATATATATATATATATATATATATATATATATATATATATATATATATATATAGGATGTCACCAGGCTCCAGTTAGCTGACAAAATGAGCATGGGATATTTCTGAATGAACTTCGGGATGTAACAGTCAGAGGAAACATGATTACATTGGTGCACTGCAAAAACTCTGAAGAAGACTGGATAAATAATTATTCAACATTATGTATGCACACTTCATTACAGACACTGTTAGTAAAAAATCAATTTAGAACAAAAAAGGAAAGCTCCCATCCAGGAATACCTTTAACAAACCATTAATAAACCCAGAGTCTCTGTAATCTCCTCAATAAGTTTTCCACCTATAGTCACCTAGGACAACAATGTTGCTACTTTCAGAGAAAGAGCAGCATTCAATAAACCATCTACATCTTTAGGCTTTGAAATTGAGATTACACAGCTGTAACGAAAAATTATTTAACACAGCAGTGTGGGTTGTTTTCCTTACAACTCCCCAGCAAAACTGCCAAAGATGCAAAGAATGACTTGTATAATATAGTCAGTTATTGTACTAAATACACATTACAAGCCACTTAAACTCAGAGAGGAATATTAAGTTAACTCCTATTAAGGAATAATATGATCATCATGCTATACAGTGGACGGAAAAGGTATTCATTGGCTTTTAAATAAATTCCACAGAAAAACTCTATGTAAAACAAAAGCCTGAAGATACTAATGGCAATAATCAAATAATCTAAAGCAAACTACTATAAATAGTGTCACGATAATGTGAGGTTTTGCCAGCTATGCCATGAGAAGTACGGCAGTGGATGTGTAACATATGCCAGCACAGCTAGCTGGAATTTAGTAAATAATTAATATGCTATTTGAATATCAAAATGAATTGTACCGATGCTTGTGCTGAAAATGGATTTGTAAAGTTGCTTCTTTTAAAAATGCACCAACAGTGGGTCCTGACTGTATTGTAACTAAATTAAATTCTTCTTTCAGCTTTTCCCGGTTAGGGGTCGCCACAGCAGAATTCCAGTCCGCTAAGGATTGGCAGTAGATTTTTTACAGTGCTGAGGTGCCAGCTCGACGCCCAACCTTCAACGAAGGCATGCCCATTCACGCATGTCTTTCGAACACCACTCGACCGCGGGGAGGACATGCAGACTCCACACAGAAGGCACTCCAGCCGAGAATCAAATGGGAGAACCTCTTACTGTGAGGCAACAATGCTACCGCTGCACCATCGCAGCTTTATTGTAACTGAATTAAATATATATATATATATATATATATATATATATATATATATATATATATATATATATATATATATATATATATATATATATATATATATATATATATATATATATATATATATATGTGTTAACAAAGGATACTGGAAGAGAAGAGGTTAAGCTCAGATCCAGCTAGGTTTGGAAAATAAGTTAAATAACTAGGCCTAGGCCATAAAGACATTACCGCACACTTTTGAATGAAGTCAGAGATGCATTGTCTTTAAGAAGCATGGTTTGTTAGTCTCTGGAGGAGAAGTAGAAGTTTATAACTGTTTTATGACTTCAAGAAGCTGCATCAGATCTGAACCATGCCCTTGTGTGTGTATTATTGACATGTAGATGCTAAATCCTGGCAGTTGAGAGCAATGGGTGAATTGCATGGTAACCAGACGTCAGATGACCAGATGTATGTGATGTCATTCTGTGCAGAAATAATGTTTTAATATTAGCAGAGACAGAAGTCTCAGGGCAGTCTGCTTCTTGGAACCTGACAGAGAAGGATCCCTCAACTACTTCATCTTGCCTTGCTCTAATAAGTAAGCAGGAACAGTAATCCTCTAGATCAGTCAGGAAAATAGAGTGAGAATAGTTAACTATTGTTTTCCCCATAACTGTGTGAATCTTTCCAGCTGTGTTATGTTTAATATTTCCTGTGATTGAAACTCTGGTGTTTAATGTAAATAGATATTTCCTATTTTCATGTTCTTTTATTATTAAATATATTTAAACTCTTCAATGTGGCTGGTCCTTTAGAAAATATATTAACCTTTGAGAGTACTTATATCTATTGGTGACACTGTGACCACTCCTGAAGCCTGGCTGTTTGGTGAACATCATCTTTTGTATTAATATTAATTTTACTCAGTATAATTGGGTACCCTTGCAAGAGATTTAGGTAGCTGGCTTTGAAGTGTCTGGTGGCAGTGATAACTATCTTACAGTCTGGGCAAAAGAGGCACGGTGAGTAAATCTGTGCAAGCCTTTCTCAGGTGTGTGTGTGTGAAAATCAAATCTCACATTGTGTGTGTGTGTGTGTGTGTGTGTGTGTGTGTGTGTGTGTGTGTGTGTGTGTGTGTGTGTGTGTGTGTGTGTGTGTGTGTGTGTGTGTGTGTGTGTGTGTGTGTGTGTGTGTGTGTGTGTGTGTATGTGTGTGTATGTGTGTGCAGCTACTTGGAGCAGGGACAAGAAGTACTGGCTTCACAAAGTGGGTGCTGGAGGACTTGGTTTGGACACTTAGCCAAGGGCATAACCCTGTAATTATGCTAGTGAGGAGCCTTACTGGGGCCCTAGAGGGAGACCGATATAAAGAAATCCAGACCCTGGGTTGACTGCGTTCTCTGTGTGCTCTTAAGGGAAATTGTGCTTGATGCAGATAGGTCTGCATCTGCAAATACTGTGTGTATCCATTTGTATTCCAAGTGAATGCCCCTCTCCAGTGACAGTGGTGAGGATTCAGGCTCCTTGACTACTGTGGCCCACAGTGGGGATGTCACAAGTGTCAAAGACTGAGGATAACAAGATAAAGTTTTCTATTTTCTGGAAACCAGAGTAGAAATGTAGTAGTTAAAATACAGTGATCTCATAACTAGAGGACATTTCTAACATCCTGTCATATAAATTCTAAACCAATTTTAAACTCCTAAGGAAAAGATACAAATATCACACAGAGGCAGGAAATACTCCACTGTGATAAAAGATAGTTACATCATCATCATTGAGAACATATACTTCACTTGTCTAGACATTTTTTAACAAACATAATGAGTACCTATAGATATGCCGGCATTACCACTTAAATCCCAAAAAAGGGGTATATGTGCCAGACTGCTGTCACCAAGCAGCTGTGATTCCCATACACAAATGTGGAAGTCACTATTGTCATTAACAACTGTACACAAACTAGACGGTCACACATTCCTTGGATGGTCATGGAAAGAATCATCATGTAATTTGCCCAGAAAAACTTTCATCTTGGTGAAGAATAGTATGGTAGATCACGTGTGCTAAATTCTACTGAAATCTTAGAAGAGGTAATAGCAAAAGTGGATGGGAAATTTATACTACATACTTGGAGTTACCCAAGGCCTTCTTACAGCAATCACTCGTATAGAGAATAGATAAGTTTTGGACAGTATATGTAAATGATTATGTTATCTGTATTTATTGTATATTATTTATTTATTTATTTATTATATATGTATATATATATATATATATATATATATATATATATATATATATATATATATATATATATATATATATATATATATATATATGTATATATATATATATATATATATATCTATACACACACACACACACACACACACACACAGAGTGAGATCTTACATGTAAAACAGATGCAATGTGCCTTTAAAGGTATCTTGTATTGTTTGTCACAGTCCCATGAACCATGAAAATTAACGGTACTTTTCCGTTATCAGGGCAACACTTGTAAGGTGTATGCAATGATCACATAGCTCTTAGCCCTGAAGCGCTTGTTTTGAGATTGTGCATCACATCAGCATTCATTTTTTGAACAAAATGCACGAAACTCTAACATGCGGCATTCTTGACTAATTGTAATACTGAGTAACAAAAATCAGGGACGGTTGAAAGGTACGATAGTGGCTCAAACTGTGGAGTATGTACCTTATAGATAAAACATGTGTCAGTTCCTCAACCTGACCTAGTTTGTTACTAGAGGTTGCTTATATACTACCCTTTTCTCTGGCACAGAACAGGCGGGGCCGATCACAAATGAAATCAATGACTTGTTTCTGAGTAATGTAAAAAGTAATGGAAAAGTACCAAATTAACAAGGGAATTACTAATACTTTCTTGAGTAAGATGTTCCATTCAGGACCTAATGAGGATGTCACCTGAAACAAGTTGAAGCAGAGACATTTTTTTTTTTTTTGTGGAGCTGAAGGGAAGGCCTGACAAAGCTAGCATCTCTGACCTTTGATTGGCAGCCTGTTGTTGAATGGGTTATGTAGTGGAGCTGCCTCTAAGGACAGTGCCCTTATTAAAATGATATTGTATAAAGTGTAAATAACTTGTGCAATTAACTGAGAAAAGCAAAGTGGGCTGTATTTGTTCATTTTAATCAGTAAATTAATCAAACACACACTTTGGTACAATCAGAACAGCTGAGCAGCTTTTGTCAACTGGTGTTCAATACGTCCTAATTTTCTGACTGCAAACAGCAAGGAAAACAGGACCTGTCCACATATAGGACCCATGGTAGTAGTCTCCATGGTGATTTTCAAATTTGTGATGGCAACATTGGAATGTGAGTCACTATAGCACAAATGCAGGGCTACAAAAGAGGAGGAATGGGGCAATTTCCAAAGTCTGGTAACAGATTTTTCACAGCAAGGACCTCTATGATTAAAATCGATGATTTGGTTTCATATTCAGGAAGGATACCACACCGCATTAGATACCATCTTTCCCTTGATGATGATTTATATACCTGGCCTGCCCTATCCCAAAACTGATGCCAAAATTGCTAAATCATAGAACATTCCCAGAACACATGTTCCCATGTAGGATCATACTGACTTAGGTTACATTTCCAGTATAGGGGAGCACAGCATGCAAATCTCTTGGCTACTACATCTGGGGTTAAAAAGAGCTCACAAAGGACATTACAGGCAAATAACCTCCACCTAGAAGGGGATGTGAGGTTGAGAGAGAGAGAGAGTTGTAATGCTCTAAGAATTTCTTTGTCAGAGACACCGTGAGTAATATTGCCCAGGTAACTAGTTTTGTAACACACTATGTAAGGATTGTACTAATGCAGCTATTAGGATGAGACAAGCCAGCTGTAATAGTCGTTTCAGGAGGTGGGTATCGTACATTTAATCCACTGGTTTATATTATAAATGGTCTTTCCTGTGTAGCATTTTGCATAGGAAAGACTGAAAGAAAACTGGCCATTAGGACTGAACACCTTAAAATTCTTCTTCTTTTGTCTTTTCCCGGTTAGGGGTCGCCACAGCGGATCATCTGTCCGCTCATGAGTGGCAGTGGAGTTTTACAGTGTCGAGTTGCCAGCCCGGCGCCCAACCTTCCAAAGAAGGCACACACACGCGTGCACTCACACCTAGGGCCAATTTAGAGTGTCCAAATCCACCTACTGCATGTCTTTGAGATGTGGGAGGAAACTGGAGCACATGAAGGAAACCCACACGACCGCTGGGAGGACATGCAGACTCAGCACACCTTAAAATTAAAAAGCATAATTTAAATATTGTATTGTTCAAACATGCTTTCTTACATAAACATGTTAAAATATTTGTTTTCTTTATTAAAGGCAACTAGGAGTTATCTTCAGAGTACAAGGAACTCCACTGGTAGTATTAAATTCTGTTTTGTTTCTAGGTATTGGCAAATCAGTTTCCATCTCTATTGTTTTTAAACTGTAAACAGAAAAGTTACAGACATGTACATAATGTTAATTTAGATTATATGGTTAAATGTTTTGTAGACGAGTTGTTATATGTTTTTAAGGTGACACAATAAAATCATGTAATTTTTTGGTTATTTAAACCAGATCATGAGTTCGGAATCTGGTTGTGAAGTACATTTGAAAACAAAAATGAATGCATTAAACCTACCACTATTTGTTGTTTTTTATTAAAGTGATTTAAACTGCATTGTGTGGTATGACTTTTGTGAAGACCTATCAGTACCTTGGAAGATTTTAATTAACAATTTATTATAACTGTGAATGGATAACAGTGGCTTGAACCAACAAATGAATGAATATTATAAATGGTTATGAGGTTGGGCAGTGACTTAAAAGACTGTGCCTGAATAAAACTCTGATAAGCCCAAGACTTTGTCCCACCATTCCAGCTAAGGAAATGTTTGTGCAGCAGTATGGAAAGGTGTGCTCCATCTGGAGGCATGATGAGTGCCATTTTACTGAGGGAACAAAGTAAGCATGATGGTTAAGGTCTTTGCTTCCCATGCACAAGGTACAATATTTGATCCAACCCTTGGCTATTTCCTGTATGGAGTTTGCATGTGCTCCCTGTGTCACTATGTGAAGCTCCTCCAACCTCCCAAAAATATGCGGTTTCCACCTCAAACTTACCCAGGGTGGCCTAATGGTTAAGGTGTTTGCCTTACAAACACAAGGTGCAGGGTTTGAGTCTCACAAGGGATAACTGGCTAGGCTTACAATGGAAGAGTTAGCCTAGTACTAACCTGTGAACCAGACTCTAGATGGTGCCTGTTGGGAGAAGGTGTACAAACAAACTGCTTTGAACATTTATTGCGCTGTGCAGTAACCTCTAGTTAGTACAACATGAATCACAGACTGCATGGTGTGCGAGGGACTAGCAACTTAAAGGTGAATAAACTGGCTCTACTTGATTGGGTCATGTCGACTAATGTCACCAAAAATGGGTGCTTGCTGGTGATATGTGGGTACAGGACCCAGTGTATGCCAAACTATGGCAGGGTCTCGTGCTAATGATGGGAGACAACTATCTCTTCTTATTTCCACTTTGTGCCTGCTGTAAAGCCCAGCAGCTCTGAATCAAACTACTGGAAGGCAAAGCCTTAATGAAAGCTCTAAGGTCAACAGAGACTAGACAGAAGATCTAGAAGCTGACTGGAGGAAAAGCTCAAGA
Source organism: Protopterus annectens (assembly GCF_019279795.1). Taxonomy (NCBI): domain Eukaryota; kingdom Metazoa; phylum Chordata; order Ceratodontiformes; family Protopteridae; genus Protopterus; species Protopterus annectens. The sequence goes on along the minus strand of NC_056743.1, from coordinate 519,693,431 downwards.
GTTCAAGGAAATACTTACGGCTCAAGCATCTCAAGAAGAGGAGAAAATAGATGTCCAGTTGTGCAGCTAGGGTTACATGGTATAGCTCTGTTAAGCAAAAGATGGACATAATACCAATTAACCTGTCAAACAGGAACTAAATATTGCTATACTCAATATAGGTTCACTTACAGGATACAGCTTGGAAGTAGATGGAATGATGGTAAGGAGGACGCTGGACATCCTCTGTATCCAGTAAACAAGATGAAAGGGCAGTACAGAAAAAAAGTCACTAGGCTTGGGATCTGTAGTTTACTACTCATGAGAACAGGGATTGTGGTGGGGGAGAGGCTTCAGAGGACAGTAAGAGATGTCATCAGAATTAGTGATAAACTCATAGCAATCGGGCTCCAGCGTAAGGACAGGGCAATATTCATAATCTCAGCCTGTGCCCTACAACAGGGTTGTGGCAGAGAGGAAGTGAGTGCATTCAAGCAGCAGCTACAAGATGTACAAGATAAAGTAAAGCAACACGCGTTAGTGTTGATAAGGAGCGTTAATGAAAATATCAGGACTTACAGAACAGGATACGAGGACTGCCTCAGTCCCTGTGGGCGAGGCAACAGGAGCAAGGAGAACCCATTCTAGACTTCCATCTGGCAAATGGATTGATGGTGGCCAACATATGGTTCAGCAAGACAGACAGTCACAAGATCATGTACCAGAGTGGTCAAAATGCAACTCAGGTAGATTTTGTCTGATTAGGGAAAGGGCACTCGGGTAAAATTAGTGACCGAAAAGTCAACCCCAGTGAAACAGTTGGCCCACAGCATAAACCACTGGATGCCAAAATCAGCTGCAGCAGTGGTCAGAGAGGGCTCTAAGGACAACAGATTAGAGCTGACTGGAAAGAAATCACGAGTTCAAGAAAATACTCGGGTCTCTAGCACCATAGGAAGAGAAGAAAGCCCCCAGCCAACTCTAAACCAGTTCCTTGTTGGTTCTCTTGCCTTCTCCCCCTTTTATATCCCACAATATAAGGGCAATTTTACCTCCGATAAAGAGCATCTATCTAAAGGGCCCAGGTTCCACATATATATACTAGAGCTCCTGGAAACCCAGGTATATACTCCTAAAGGAGATCTCGTTTGTAAACCTGATGAGGAATAATACATCCATAGGATATGACCCACCATAATAGAGGGGTAGGGGAAAGGGGAAGAACAACCTGATGAAAAAATATGTCATAATTCATAGGTGGAGCATATTAATATATATGGTAGAAGAAAGAAGGTTTGAACGTTATGGTAAGAACCCTCTAGGCTAGGGAAGTTGGGGATCTCGGGCCAGAAAGAAAGGAGAAGACAGTCTCTACAACTAGCATCCTGGTAAGAAGGAACTTCACAATGAGAACATGTCTATCAAAATTACCATGAGGAGCCTTCCAGATCCAACTTGTCGGTGAGGCCCTAAGCCTGTCAGGAGTAGCCATGTGAAGCACCAAAAAGTAGAATAGGCGACAAATTTGATCAAGCTAGTAAGCCAGGTGAAAGCTCTTAGCCTAATGAGCAAATGGTTGAGGTAGCAACTTATCTAGCTGCAAACAATCTTAGAAGGAAATTCAGTCGAATTAGCTTTAGTCGAAGTGGGCAACCTTTGGTGTGCAAGGCATCTAGCCTCCTTCTATCAGGGATGTTCTAATAGGGGAGTTTTTCTGATCTGTGACAAGGTGTATGTCTAGATTTCTGGCCTTAGATCTAAACACATGGTCAGTACCAAGATTTGTTGAAACTCACAGAAAGCTAGATTTTTGAGGGTGGTTCATATTCTTGAGTTAGATTTGCTCAGTGCTAATGAAAAGTAGACCCTTCTAGCTGGGGAGTCTATGATACTCTATCCTTATGAACAACGGATAATGTGTGGTCAAGAATGGATTAGTTGAAGAGGCACTCTATCGTGGAAGCTGAAGTAATGGCTACTGTGAAACTTGAGTGATAAGAAGTTTGAACGTTGTGGATAAGGAAGTAATTGAACGCAAGCTCAAGGATGAAGGAACTAAATTAAGGTCCCAAGCTGGACATTCAGTTCTTAGAGGAGGCTTAAGAAGAAAAACTAAAAGGTAAGAAGAAGGAGGCAGAGCTTGTGGGAGAGGAAGAGAGCAGGATCTGGACCTAATTTACAAAGTTAGGATTAAAGGCTTGTGAACTTCATGGAGTAGAAGGAAGATAACCTGTTTGAACTTTGAACCCCAGAGGATCATGGGAGGTTTTAAATGACAGCTGAAAAAGGATCTATGAAGGATCCTTGGAGCCCATCTAGCAAGGAACGTGAGGATTTATGAGGATAAAAGCAGGAGAGGAAGGGAGGATGGAAGCTATCAAGTGATGCTATCAAGAGGATCTTCCTTGAGGAAGCTAGGCTAACTGGCTCAAAAGCGAAACTGGAGGAACCAGATGGAGAGGTTCAGAGGGCTGGGAACATGTAGAACTGATGGATGAAAAGGAGCGAGCTGAGGGTAAGCGGTACAAGGTTGCTCCAACAGAAATGAAATTGATGTAGGGGGGGCCAAACCTTGAGAGGGCCAGTAAGGGAGCAAATGGGATCAAAAGGCCTTCTGTCACGATAGCTTACTGTATCAATCTCTGGGATTAGGGGGAAGAGGAAATGCAAATGAAGTCCCCAAGTGGAACTCTGGTGCGTCTCCGCTGTCCTGGGGCAGTGCTGGTAAATACCATCTAGGGGGATGCTGCTTCTGCACCCTGCTGTTTTGGGCAGCAAAAGGTTGGTAAGGGGCTGACCAGCAAAGAAAAAAATAGAAAAATAGAATCTTTGAGAGACCTCTGAGAGGCATGGAGAGCTCTCTGCTCTTGTCCCTGCAAGATTGAGGACCTGGGACAAGCAAGCGTTGCTATCAGAAACCGCTGAGAAGAAATGCTATTGATGCCACAGTCGAGACTCTTCGACATAGTAAGGACCTGGTTTGCCCTTGTTTTGATGATAGACCATGCTACATGGGCATGGCGCGCCATTGTTCAAGGACTTCCCAAAGGAAAGAGAGTCTGCTTAGACCTCATCCCTAGAACATTTATATGCAAGTGGCAGAAATCTGGCCCGCATGGCTGTCCCTTCTGGTTGCTTTATGCAAGATGCCCCTGGACCATGCCCCCCCCCCGCTGTCAGAGAATCCGTTGTCCGAGGGCCACGAAGGGAGGGGGACCATGTCTTTGTAAGAAGAGCATGGGGGAAGGAATTTCAAAAGAAGATGACTAATTAGCATGGTGCGAATTGTCGAAGTTGCTACAACTAAGTCATTGTTAAAAGAAGAGCATGGAGCATCCATTGAAGGATTCTCATGTGTGATCTATAGAATAGAAGGAGAAGGATAGCAGCCCCTGTAGTACTTTCAGAACTAATCTGATCGACCCTGTTGTCTAGGAAGAGAAGGGAGAGAAGTTTGTGTACCTTCGCTATTTTTTGTATTCTGAGTCTCAGAGACTCAGAACCATGTTGACTGGATTTTTTTCTGCCTAGGAACATACAGTTTAAGTATGTCCGTGCGACTTTTCAAAGAATTATTTGAGAAGGCTAACTTTTGGACAAAATGCTAAAGAGTGTATACTAACTAAATACAAAGAAGGGACTTGGGGCTGCTGTGAGTAGAGAAAGTCGCTCTAACATAGGAAACAGTTCCGGGTCTCCAGTGATCGATTCAAAACTGAAGCTACCTTGGCCATGCATTGGGGCACTGTGCGGGGCAGCAGGAGCTCTGAAGGGCAGAAGTTGAATTTCCAAGTGGGAATCTCCTGAATTGTAGCATGACCATTTCCTGGAGCTGCCTGTCTAAATTATATGATAGTACGTATTCAGATCATCCATTATCTGTCATCGGGTACGCTTCCAGCATTCTATAGGATGAGATTGCAGTATCTTCCAAGATATTGCCATCGAAACTTGTTCGAAGACATTCTTTTAGAAAATGGGTCTCCAGTCCCCTGTTTCTTTTAGGATCGAACTTGAGGAGATTCTCGATCTGATGAAGTCTGCTGGCATTGATAATGGCAAGCTGCTTGCAACTTGGTGGATTTTTTTGCGGAGTTTTGATTGATTGGAAGGGAACATGGGGGAATGATTTTTGAGCCTGGAAAATGAATGAATGTAACGACATGGAACTTGGGTTGAAATGATGGACTGTACCCACTTGTCCCGAGATTGGGACGCAGGCTTTCGAATGGGATCCTCCCTTTCCTGGACTGCCTCCTCGAAAGTCTCTCCCGTTGCCCTGGCCGGCGGACCTGCCTCTAGGCAAAGTGCCCCTGGATTGTCCCTCCTCTGCCTCTTCCGAGCTTCACTTCTGGTGGAACCAAAGTCTCTGGAGGGTTTTGCGGACAGCGCTTCTCTGCCTCTGGTTCTTTGTTTATCTGTGGGCTTTTCAACTTCTTTCTTTCCTTTGGGTAAGGCAGAGAGTTTGCCAAAACGCTGGGTCCTGGAGTAAAAGAAAGAGTTTGAGGACAAAGAGGATGCATAGTCAAGTTTTAAGCACTGATCAAAGAAGATGATCCCCAAAACGCTGCCGCATGAGCATGCAGTTTAGGTCACACCTGTCCCTGCGGCTCTGCTCGCTAAGGTCACACCTGCATAGCCGCTCCGGCCGCCCATCAGCCGTCGAATATAGGGTAGCCAGCTGAGAGGAGTTCATTAACCAATTTAAGCCCCGCAGCTGAGGGAGGATAGCTGAAAGCTGTCTCTTATCAGCTGTAGGTGCATAAGTCTCTCTCACCGCCTCTTTGGGATCCTTTTGCATGCGTCGCTTCATCAGAAAAGATTCAGCGGGCAGGTAGTTCAGCCCTATTCTGACTTAAGCCATCCGCTAGATAGTGGTATGGTCCATGCACCCAGATGTCCACAGAGGCTCCCTGGAAGCGAACCGGGCGATCACCAGCTCCTTGGACAGACTTTTTCCTACCACCAGATAGCATCCACTGAAACTCCCTTAGTCAGGAAATTGCAGGTCTGCTGGTGCGCTGCTGCAATAAAGTCAGGGTCTCCAGGGGTGGGGTCCACAGAGTCAGGAGCCAGGGTGTCAAGGGATTCACCTGCATGAGGGGCCAGTTGGAGCTCCACGCCTCACTATAAACGAATTGATCCTCCAACAGGATCTATCCACAGGGAGGTTTCCGGGGCTGGCTAAAGGGCTGGGGGTCAGGTCTCTAGGAACAGGGGCAGGTGAGTCTTTTCAGAGAAAGCTCGGGGAACCTCGACAAAAACCTCAACCCTCCAGAGGTGCTCAAGACTACAGGTGAGCTCAGGTCTTCTAGAGGAGCTGCTTTCTTTCTTGGGGCTGGGGGAGCTCAGGAGAGGCCTGAAGAGATGAAGAGGAGGAGAGGACCTTTTGGAGGAGGAGGGGGCCGCGGCCCTGAACAGACTGAGGAGGAGCCATAACCTGAGGCACCGTGGAGGGGAGGGGTGGACGGAGCGGTCCCCACTGTGAAATCTGGTCGGGCCCCACTCCGCGTCAGGCGAAAACTCCCGAGCCAGGCAGCGGGCGAGGTTCCCCGGGGAGCGAAAGCTCGAACCTCCTCGGCACTCCACAGCCATCGCTCCGGTCGGGGCGTCGAGCCGACCTCACGAGCACCGAGGAAGATGGGTCGGACAAAGGTCAAACAAGCCACTCACCCCTGGAGCCACCCGAAGAATCCGGCGCGGTCCCGACCAAGGGAAGAAATCGAGCCGACGACACCTGCTCCGAGCAGCAAGGAGGTCCAAAGAGAACATTTTGAGGCGGCAGAGACGCCTGCCACTGATGAGTCGGGCTCTGAAGCATTTGGGCCAGTGCTCGACTTGCTGCCGAAGACTTAAGGGCTCTGAAGCATTTGGGCCAGTGCCTCGAGCGCAGAGAGAAGATGATCAGGCCTCTGAAGGTAGAGATCAGGGGAGATGCTTCGCGATCTAGGGAGAGATCTGGAGTCTCGCTGAACTGAGCAGCAAGGGAGCGGCTGGAGCCCTCTCTTTCTAGATGTCGGTTCGGATGGGTGAATCGCTGATGATGCCGGAGTCATATCCAACGCCTCCGACGCAGAAATTTTCTCGGGCTAGCAGTTCCGCGGGGAAACGCCAGGCGCTCCCATGTTGTCCAGCCGGAGTAGAGCAGTAGTCAGACTCCTCGACAGCCCAGGGGAGCCCCAGAGTAGCCGGAGTCAAGACCCAGGAGCGCAAACCCCCTTAAATTAAGGAAGCAAGCTCCTGCGGACTTGTTGTTCTTCCCCATGGAAATAAGCTTGCAAGCTGCAGGATGGCAGGTCTGAAGTAGCTGCATACAGCAAACAGTGAGGCAGCCTGTACAAGGTCTCAGGTATCAGCAGAGGACACACTTTCTGACCTTCAGACACACTTCTTGACACTCTTGACAATCAAGACCAAGACACACTTGACAACAGTGTAACCACACACAAACACACAAACACAAAAAACATAAAAAAATTAAAAGGCTAAACTTAATTTAAATAATTTAGATATTTAGCATCCTACAGAAAACACATACCTCCACAAGGGATGGGAGGCCGAAGGCCCTAAGGAAGAACATATAAGTTCTTAAGGTAAAGAAGGGTTAAGAACTAGAGGATTTAAGGGAAAGGGATCAAAAAAGGAAAACTAAAGGAAAACTAAAGGGGTTTTTAAACAACAACTTTAAACTATTTCCTACACTAACCTGAAGAAGGTGAGCAACACGCCTCGACTAGCTGAAGCGAAACGAGATCTAAGGTAATACCTCTAGCATCAGGGGAGATATAAGGCCCCCCGGAGCTGTGGAACCACTCCTCGAAAGGCACAGGTCGCAGTAGGGTCAGGCGGCGAACCCATCCAGCAAGAATGAAGGCGAGATAGACAACTTAACATCAGGAGTTTTAGAAAAATGTCAGTAACTCAAAACAGCATGTGTGAGGACTACAGACCAGATGTGCAGTCAGGCCACATGTGGAATATGCTGGTCATGGAATGCAGAAGTCAAGGATGTCATCAAAAGAAAGGAGGAGTGCAAGAAAATATGGAAGATATAAATGTAGTGATACTGACTAACAAAGAGGCTAACCAAAGCAGTTGCATTTGCAAAGAAAAGGCATCAGAGGCACTCTATCAGCTTCTATACAATGACTCACTAGATTGCATGAAGAAACTATCTGGCTGACAGGTAAAGAAATTGATAAAGAAGACAGTCATCAGAAACACTTAAGGGATGCCATCAGCAACCTGATCACCAGTACACAGGACATAAAAGGCAGATGGAAGGAGTACTTTCAGCAGCTTCTGAAAGAAGAAACCCCTAGAGAAGCTAATGAAGGTGCACTGCCCCAAACACAGTCTACACTGAAAGAGGAGGGGCCCACCCTAGACAAAGTTAGAACAGCACTAAGGAAAATAAAGTCAGAGAAAGCAGCAGGCTCAGCCACCGCCCCCCACTCCAGCTTAGTAATGCGTGCTACACCCCTCATCCTGCCCCTGCCACTAGACCTAACCTGCATCTTAAATAAAAAAAATCCCCATAATACCACCACTACACAACAGCTTGGATACTCACCATACACATAGACACAGACACACACACACCTTCTACACATCCCACTTATCTGAATATTTATTCATTTATTTATAGTGTGAGAATTAGGATGGCGTTTATGGGTATAACCTCACTTTCAATGAGAACTACTGTAGAATTTTTATCAAATAACTCAAACAAAACAGGCCACAAAATTAAATAATGGCAGACAGAGAAATAAGAGCATTCAGCAAAAATTTGATTTTTAGCCTGAGCTACAGATTAAGCAAGAAGGACAATTCATAATAACTGCAAAACAATGACACACACATTCAATAACTCAATCATAAGGACATTCAGTTTCAGAAATAAACAGCAATCACTACTGAAACAGATTTATACGAAGATACTAATGGCATGACAGCTGTAATCTATATATATTAAAACAATAAATAAACAGTGTATTTAATCTGAGCAGAGTATTGAAATGTGTACAACAAAATCATCATCTTTATCTTAGTATACCATGTAAATGACAAAAAAAGATGTGTTCTTTCACTGACAGCAAGTACTAGAGAGATAATAATCAAAATATAAAGTTCTGTGCTGGATACAGGTAAATAAGGAATGAATAGAAGATGCAGTAGTTATAGAATACACACAGTTCTGGTGTGTAATAATACATGAAATATCTTGCACTGCAGGTTTATAGAACACATTTTTTTATAGAGTAGTAAAGCTAAGATCCATGAACTAAGTGTTTAATCGTATAAGTAAAAGATATTTCGTATGTCACACAAACCAAACCCCCAAATCACTCCATTTAGTTATCTTTTATAGCTAGACTCATGCTTCCCATTAACTAAAAAGGTATTATTAAACTGCCTAGATTGTCTGAAAACGACTTTACTTGGTCTGCACAACTTCCTATGAACTGAGTGTATTGTACATGTTTTTCTCTTGTGGTTCATTTTTTTTAACTTTTTTTATTTGGTTTTAAAGCAATCAACAAATCAATTATAAAATAAGCAACTATTTACATAAGTCCACAGCTGATCAATACATCTAAGTTACACACATCAACAATTAATATTTTTCAAACAAATCTAAGTTTAAGCTAAGATTTATACGACTGTGTAATATTAGAAGTTCTAATCTTTATACTATGCAATTAAATTTTTGCCATACTAATAAATTCAATACTACAGGGGGTAACTTTTCTTTTCTAAATTTTAGTAAACTACTTTTCTGGCTATAGCAGGAAAAGACCAAAGAAGAGGCACTTGGGTTTTTGGAATTATCTCAGGAATCGGAGCATTAAAAAAACCTAAAGATTCATAATATTACATCTACTAGACCATAGAGCTTGAATGAAGTTATCAATTACTTTCCAAAAAAGGGGAGATGACTTCACATTCATATACCATATGCATCCAATCAGCTATTATTTCAGAATCATGTCTCCAGCAAATAATTCTATTTGATTTATACATAATTTTAATTTTGTTATAAGTGACAAAAGTTCTACGTAAGAATATCCAAGTGAAAATTTTCCAATACAATTAAGATGTAGTTTTATCTGTAGATTTTATTCTTTTCTTGTATTCTTCAGAGAAGTCATTATTCATTTCTGAGTAGTTCCAATAGGAATTATCTAAATATGTGAAATCTAACTTAAGAATTTTATAAATTTGTGACAAACATGATTTTACACTGCATTATTACTGACATTTATTAATAATCCCAATAATTTGAGGAACAATTTGTAAGCTAGGTTAAATATCTTATTAATCTCTGTGTTCACAAAGTCTCTGGATATTTATAAAATTAACCAGTTCTTAGAATCTTGATTGTATTTGGACCTTAAATTTTCTATATATATATATATATATATATATATATATATATATATATATATATATATATATATATATATATATATATATAGTAAGACGCTATCCGGTTCGATTATCAGCTACAGCGTCTTCTGTGTGGAGACATGTGAATGGGTGTACCTTCGCTGAAGGTTGTGCGTCAGGGCTGGCAACTCGGCACGTAAAACTCTACTGCCAATCATTAGCGGACCGGAGTTCCGCTGTGGCGACCCCTAACCGGGAAAAGCCAAAAGACACAACAACCACCATTTAAGAATTGATGCCAATATATTAAGTTACTTTGTTGTTTCAACAGTAGAATTTTGTTGAAGTTATGAGCTTCTAAGCAGTCATTTGTATATGCAATTGAAAACATAACAAATATTAAGTCTTTAATACAACAGTTAAAATATGTGAACTTTTGGAAAGAGGAAATTGTTATTTAAATAGGGAATTTGAGAAGAGGGTGTAATTGCATTTTCACAAAAAATGCAATAAGCATATAAAACTATTAAGGATTTATTACTGATTTTGATATATTTATTATTTACTAATAATACTTCTTGATGTATTTGTTTCTTTTTGAATCATAAGATGAACTGATGAATTTATCCACAAAACTATAACTTTTAAAATTGTTGAAGTAGCATACAATTGAATATCAGAGAATCATATTAAACCATTATTCTAACTTTTTCTGTTCCAAATCAAAGGAAACTTGGTTTATTAGGATGCCAAAAAAATTTAGAAGAATATTATTTATCATCTTCATCAAATTTTTGGTGATAAAAGTACTAAAGATTGTAAGACAAACAATAGTTTAGGAAGAATTACCATCTTAAGAAGCATTCATTGTTCTTCCACGGTAAAGAAGAATTTGTTCCAATTTGTGACTAAACTTAAAATTTTATTAATCTGTTGAATGTATGTTTGCATCATTTCTTTATTATTACACAGAAATAGGGACATAAATCTTCAGCAACAAATAAACAAAAGGTGGAGAGAGGGACAATCACACAGCACCTCTTCCACCTCAGTCTGGTACCAGCTTACCTGCAGGTTATCAGTGCAGTTCATGAGCATCCTTCAAACAGCACCTAGATGACTGGATAATTTCTCACAAATTTACACCAGGTTTGACTGGCTTAGTCCTCCTTGGGGAAGGGGTTGCAGCCTGAAGGTGAGGACTGGCAAGGCATACATGGTCCTTAGACTAAATTGCCTTTGAAATACCTATGAGTTTGTGAATCTTTAAATAAATCTAAAGTTCTCAGTTGGACAAGCACTTCAAGATCACTTTGTTTCTTTTCTGCATTACTTAACTTATTACTTTGGATTATATCCTACTTTTGTGTTCTTATTCTTATCCTTGTAAAATGTATCATATTCAGATGTCTTTGCCTTTATTTAGTTTCAAACATCTTTGAATCTGCAATGTTTATATTGGCAATTATGGCTTTCTACACTGTATCCGATCCCTTTGTCTGTTCCAAGTTTATGCTTCTTTTGTTATAACTTCTGATAGCTTATGTTTTTTTTTTTTTTTTTATGCAAAACTTTCTCAGTTTTATATTTTACCAGATCGCCAAGCACTTCTTTATCTAGGCATCATTTTGCTCTCATCTGTTGTGGTAATATTTTTCTTTCCCTTAATTTCTTTCTAGTTCTTGATAAATATGCTTTGTGGAGAAATTTGGGGTTTGCTGCATAACAAAAGCAATATCTTTATCGCTTTCTTATCCTCAACAGTCCATATTGTTGTCTCTATGCCTCTCACTTGGTCTATCAGTTTAGTGCACTTCCTCCTATTACTGGGAGACTGCTTGCAGTGTAGTCTAGCCTTTGATAGGAACTTTTCCATGTTTGGAGGATTCTGCACTGTCTTTTTCCAGTCCTGGGCCCAGCGTCTATACCAGGCATGCCTCTCAACCTTACCAAATTACTCGGAATTCCCCGGTTTTAAGGCTAAAATAATCGGGTGACACAAATTCCTGAGTCGCCCCTTGAAATCACAATTTTTTTTTATTACTTACAATGTTTAGTTAATGCTGACATCATTGCACATCACCAGCATGTTCCATAACATCATCAATGTGCGACAGTGTGCATGATTATGTTAGCGTCGTTCATTTTGGGTTTTGGACAGAAGTTGTTGCGGGTGAATTTGTATTTGTTTAAAGACCAGAGCTGAGTATATTTTTTGGTTTTAGACTTTGTACTGTTAGTTATTGCTTAGATCTCTGTTGAAACTGTTTTGTCCCACCTACCCTCCCTATTTTTGGTTTGTAGTTTAAATTTGGTGGATTTCGCAGTTGCCCGCCCCACTGTAGATTTGATCTGGGACACTCCCCCAGTCCCATCTCTTTATCACATTCTACCTAATAAACTCTTTGCACTTGCTTTTAGTCTTTTTTAATTTAATTGCATTTTTTAAACTGTGTTTGGTCTAATATTGCTACATACTCAAGTGTGCTAGCTTGCACTGCATGTGAATTGTTTTTATTACTGTTTTTGCTACTTTTCTGTTAAAAAAAAAAACTGTAAGCCTGTTTCCTACCTTTCCTGTAACTAGTGTTCCAGATACAGATTTGCTGTATCAAGGACTGTATGTAAGCTTCTGAGCCCCCCAAGCCTCTGTGTTGGAGGGAAGCCTTCTAGCTTATCAGTGGGAGTGGTAAGCACTAGGTAACCCTTGTCTACCACATAAGGAGTGGTTCTGGCCCAGAAATTGTAGTTACTGGCCGTTTAGGCAATCTCTTCCATTTCTCTCAACTTTCTGATTTGAAAGCCTGCATTTGCACTTGTTTCTGTCCTGTGACTCATCTAGTGCAGATACAGATTCTTAGTTTTAGCAGTTAAATTTGTTTATTCATGCTCAGCACTTGTTCAGAACTTGTAAGCACTAAATTAGCTAATTACTATAGCACTCAATCTTCGTCATTACCTAGAGGAAAACAGTTTTTGTACTTACTTTTCTCACTTGCTTAGAGAAAAACAGCTCTTGCACTCACTTTCCTCACTTATCTAGAGGAAAATAGTTTTTTATTCAGGCATGTCCAAGGGTCAGCTCCCAGTGTTCTCTCCTGTCTATCTGATGTATCTGGGCATCTTGAGGCAATGTAGAAATTGCCACATGTACACAGACAAATATCTCCTCCTACCACCCAACACTACAACCTATGAGAGATGCACTTATCTAGCCAAACTAGAGATAAAGCTCTCTCCAACCAAGACTGAACCTGACAGTCATGAGGAGAAGGTAAACGTTTCCACCATACCACACATCACATAGTCTCACTAAATCTACACCACCAAAATCCACACATAGTAACACAAAAACATTCGCAGAGGCTCTCAATAATAATCTGTCTAAGCAACAGAGACCTCCAAAGCAGAAATGCAAGCAACTTCCATCCCCCAACACAACCCAAATGACACATAGCCCACAGACTCAGTGTGCCACTCAACTGCAGCCAATAAGGCAAAACAACGTACCCAACACACTAGTCATAGGTGACTCTATACTCAGGCACACTGATGTCCCACTCACCAGGCTAAACAAAGAGAAGGTTACTGTCAGCTGCCTGTCGGGTGCCAGGATCCGCCACATAACCCACGCACTCAGGTCACTCCACAAGTACAAATATGACTCTGTCATTGTCCATGTTGGTGTGAATGACCCGAGATGTACCTCCCTCAACTACATGAAAAGAGACATGGAAGAGCTCTCCAATCTTGTATCCCAGGCAGGTATAACCCTAGCCCTGAGTAGAATTCTGCCATTGCCCCAAATGATACCAGAGTACAAAGACAAAATGACTGACTTCAACAATTGGCTAAGCTTCTGGTGTCATTCTAAGGGGATTCAGTATCAGTCTGCTTGGGATGACATGGTCGACAGACCACGAAGCTTTGCCAGCGATGGCCTGAAACTGCCGCCCCTGGGATTCTGGATACTGGCTAAGGCTCTTGCTGCCCCTATAGTGCCTTTTTTAGGCAAGGTTCAAATAACAAATTCACCACCGTAACAGGCAAGCAAAAACTGAGGGTAATGCTACTCAATGTTAGAAGTCTAAATCTCAAAATGCACTCAATCGAGGCACTCCTTAAAATGGAGAACATCAATATCTGTGCAGTGATTGAGACCTGGTTCAAGGCTCCAGATATCACCCCTGCACTACCAGGCTATAACTCATACCACACTTTTCGGCCATGTAACCTGGACCGAAACACCAAAGGCGGAGGTGTCTCCATATTCACTAGGGATATCCACACCTCCAGGCTAGTTGCTCAGCATAATGCATCCGAGATTATCCAAGTGCAACTAACTCTGGACAAAACTGCAATCCAAATTGTAGCTTGCTACAGATCCCGCACCATGCCCCAGTATTCCCACTCCTCTTTTCTTGATGTATTGGTAAATATTAGGGTTCAACCAAACACCCTAATAATGGGCGACTTCAACTACCCCATCATTAACTGGGAAAACTACTAGTGTACCAACTCCTTAGCTTAACGCTTTCTGGAATCCATAAATTCCAATGCCCTGGATCAACTTATCCACACCCCCACCAGGGGCAACAATATCCTAGACCTAGTCATTACCAACATGAGTGACTGGTGTTCCACACCTGAAGTCAACTCCTCATTGATCCGATCCGACCATAAGCTAATCACCTTTGATATCCACATCCCGCCCCCACCTCTCATTAAGGAAACCATGGTAAAAAAGTTCTCCGAAGCCAACTTCATGCTTCTTAAGACAGAAGTGTAAACTTCATGGCACCCATGCAGATGGACAATACAGTTACAACTGCTGAATCCTACACAAATGCACTCTATAAGCACTTACACGAGTATATGGATCGTGCTATCCCAAACAGAACCAAGACGCTATCCTCCAAAAAAAGGAAGCCAATCTGGTGGTCCCCTGCCATAAAACTGTACAACAGAAGGAAGAAACTGTTGTAAAAGAGAGTAAAATCCCATGAGTGGTGGAGATCCCTGGTCAGCCTTAGTAAGAAGCTGAGATCACTTATAAGATCCTCCAAAGCTAGCTACGAAAACAAAATCACCACTAATTCCAAGGACAACCACAAAGCATTCTATAGCTATGTCAAGAATCTCGGCAACACCCAGATCTGCTGTGAGTTACAGCACAAAGGCATGAAAATTACAGAACCAACTGATATTGCCAACATCCTGGCAGATAGGTTCAGTGCTAAATTTACCCCCCCTCACCCCGTAAAGGGTCCATATCTATACAAGAAGAATGCAGAGTCCCTGTAATCACAACTATGCAGGTAAAAACTGCACTCTCTAAAGCCAAAAACACAGCATCCATGGGACCGGACAACATCCCAGGCTGCGTTTTACACCAACTTCAGAACGAACTGGCTCCCCACTTAAGCACCATGTTCAATAATAGCCTCACATCAGGCTTTGTGCCCACTGAATTGCGCACAGCAACAGTTATCCCACTCCACAAAGGGGGAGCCACCACTGATCCTGGGAACTATCGACCTATTAGCCTGATGAGCCTGGTCTGCAAGGCCATGGAACGTATCATCATGGAACTCATAAACAAAGACATTGGTAACCTCCAAACTCTGGATCCCACCCAGTTCGGGTTTGTGAAAGGCAGATCATGCCTCCTGAACCTGATTGACTTCTTTGAGGCAGTCATCAAAGCCGTAGATGAGGGTAAGGTGGTTCACACAGCCTATCTTGACATCGCCAAGGCTTTCAACACCATCCTCCATTCTGGAATTATAGCTAAACTCACTAAACTAGGTATGAATCCCTATGTCACAAGATGGGTTGCCAACTGGCTCACTGACAGAACTCACACTATAAAAGTTACAGACTCCAAATCTGACCTCAAAGCAGTGACAAGTGGGATACCACAGGATTCCGTCCTGGAACCTCTCCTGTTTGGTATCTACTTCTCTGAAGTACAGGCTAACACAGAAGGCCTCTGGCTAACAAAGTTCGCAGATGACTGCAAACTAGGAGCCACAGTCAAGTCCCCAAATGATGTGGACATCCTACAGAAGGGCCTCACTGAGACAGATGCCTGGTGTCAGAGCCATGGCCTCAAGCTCAATGCCAAAATGTGCAGTGTAATCCCCTTTGGTAAAGACTCTGTACCCATGAACTACCACATAGGCAGCAATCTACTTAACACCGAATGTGTGATAAGAGACCTTGGGACCCAGGTGGACAGTAGTCTCTCCTTTGATAGTCACATCGCCACAGTAGTCAGGAAGTCCTTCTACGTGGTACACCTCATCACAAAAGGGTTTTCATCCAGGAAAAAAGAGGTCATTGTTCCCCTCTACTCGACACTCATTAGACCCATTATAGAGTACAATGCCCCTTTTGGAATGTACCTCACAAGACATCTGCAGCAGCTGGAAAGACCACAGAAGTACCTCACAAAGAGGATTACTGGCCTCAAACAAATGCCCTACACTGACCACCTCAAAAAACTCTAGCTTTACTCCATAGCATATTGCGTACTCCGAGGTGATCTCTGCCTAACATATAAAGCTATGTCAAACCCAGAGCTGTTGGACATGCTACACCTAAAGAAATCTCAATCCCTCTGAGCTACAAGCTCTAGGGACCTAAACCTTGTCACCACAATAAACAGGACATGCTGGAGGGATAGACTCCTATCCCAGAGACTTCCCATACTCTGGACCAGGCTACCCATCTATGCCAAGCAAAGTTCTTCATTAGCACTGTTGAAGAAAAATCTTGATGAGTGGATGAGAAATAGGAAATACACCCCGGGGATCACTTCTGTGTATCTGCTCAACAGTGGGCACAGGAAAATAACTTTCTTGGGTGGCGTAAGCCAGGGAACCTTGTTGGCTAGATCTACGTAGGCCCTTGGGCCGATAGCCTAGTACCTACCTATGAACCAGATCATGACCACTACTAAACACAAGCCATCAGTAATTTCCAAACTTAAAGTTAAAGGCTTTACTTAGCTCATCCTCTCATCGATGCTCTGCATAAGTCAACAGATGAATGAAAGGCATTTTAAATATTTTACATGCATTTTGTGTCCAGTCTACTACTACTACATTGTCAGGTGGACGGTGGTTATTGGCTAATATAGTGCATGCCTTGATAGTCTAAGTGATTGCATCCCAGCAGCAAATCCCCTTGTCCATGTAAGTTTTCTTTCATATATGTTCTCCTTTGCTGTTTCTCTGTTATTATTATTCAAAATTCAGATGACAGTTTAACAGTTCTACTGAAATAATGCTGTGTGTACTGAATGCAAATATTTTTCATCCACTTATAAAGTCGTGGAAAAATACATTTGTAAGCTGTTGAGAAGCAATATCGTATAGCTTGCAAGTTATTTTAAACATGGATGGAGAATGGATGGCATCACACTGTAAACATTGTCGTTAACAGTGGCAGTCATTTGAAAAATAGTAGCACTGGCAAACCAGCATTAAAACTGATAGGAGTTGCAAGATGGTGATGCGTAGTTGAACAGCATTTGGTTAGTTTGAGCCAAATGCATTACAGTGATGTCATTACCATTCCCAGCTAATTTTGTCTAATCATGCATTTTACATAAAGAATATGCAACAAATAAATCACAGCATAGTGAAGTACTTGGCAGTAGATATTGTATGTTTTAATGTTTATAAAGATGAGTCTAACTAAGCTTCAAACAACTCATGCGTATGTGTTATGATCTCTTCTGCCGTGGTAAGCTAAATGAAAACATGCTTAACTGGTTATCAATGCGCCTCACTCGAAAATTACACACACAGTACACTTAACTGCTTATAGATAGTGCCTATATCTATTAAAACAAACATTGTCACATTTCTGGTACAACCTCCGAATGTTTTACAAACTTCGAGATTGCAGTACTATAAAAAAAAAGGCATGCGCTACTCTGGCAGGAGTGAATTAAATGCAACACTTAACAAGAAAGGTGCTGATTTATGTGGATAGCTATTAATAAAATACCAACAGAAGACCCCTTGGAAGATTTGATAGATTTTGGTATGAGATTTTCTCAATTACCAGTAATGTATTAAGTTGCAGAACAGAAGATAAGTCTTTCCTTGAGCCATTACCTATGCTGTAATTAACCGCAGGAAATACAGTATATGCAAAACGTTCTGCGATTTTTTCGGATTAAAACTTGACAACTTTTCTAATACACCCACAAGCACAACACACGTTCTTCTGAAAGAAATACCTTGCACTTATTCCAATATGTTTTTAAGTCGTGCAGAATGTCAGTAAGGATGAATGCAATAAAGGCAGCTTTAACAGCATTTGAATCAACAATATGAACTATTTGTTCACGGCCTCGCAGAGGCATTCAGCAGAGTACCTGTGGCCTTTTGCCGAAGTAGGCAGTAATAAGAGCTATTTCACAGCGATGTTAAAAGCAGCATTGTCAAACATCTGTTGACTGTACCTTACTGAATCATTCCACTGCTAAGCCTGCCTGATGAGTTAAGTAGTTAAAACGATGCAAATGCTTTCCTCTATTCTGTCAAGACATCTCGCTGCTGTTCTTTTCTATTTCAGAGTAAAACGTTGATAACTTACTTTTTAGAAAATGCATGTTGATGGTATCCCACAATTCCACAGGAGTGGGTGTGGTTATGTAATTATGTATGCAAATTTAGGTTAATTAGGGTCCCTACTTTTCATGGGCCTTTGTCCACATCTTTGATGTTTCCAGGTTGAGAGGTAGGATGGCAGGTGTGGGCACTTTTTTTTCTTGGGGCTTGTGCATCCTATTTAAAACATTTTTACCTATCTTTCTCAATAATATATAACATACAGTCAATATATCACTGTCATCTTGGTGAGATTTTCTCCAAAAAAAAAAAAAAAAAAAAATGCATGAAGGTACCCATCAAGGCTTGAGGAAAATTTTAGTTCCAATGTTCTTTTGCTGATTTATCTTATAATTTGGGCCTTTTTTTTAATTTGTCCAAATATTTTTGATTTCTAACACTGTGACAGGAATGCACCCCAATCCCGAGTCAGTGTATGATTAGAGACCATGATAGCATTTTTCTTTGTCTTTGATGTCTGCAAAGAGTGCTCTTCTGAGCACTCAAGGTACCTAGATAGCTTTTTGCAGTTCATATGGAGTTACATCTATTGTTAGTATGTTTAAGTACTCTTGAAAGGATTTTTATTAGCCCTATTGCACCTACTACTACTAGGACCATCCAGGTATCCTTACCATATACTGCTCTAGTTTCTGCTTGCATATCTTAGTATTATACGACTATGTCTCTCAGTAAACCGGATAGTATAATTGCTAGCTATAGCTATTTCAGTAATTAACCATACTTTTTTTTTATTTTCAGTTTTTATGTAATGAACAATACTTTTTCCTTGACTAACAATATCTGGTTTTCTTGCTTCACCTTTCTTAATTGTTGCTCTCAGATGATCCCAAGTGATTAGATCTTCATTTTCAGTACTTCTTTGTGGTTTATGTTTCTAATGTTTTTGGCTATATGTATGTTATAGTGCTTACACAATCTGCTCTGCAACCATTTTGCTACACTGATGCATCTTCAAGTAAACAGAACTTCAGCCATGAGTATCTTGCAACCAACAAGATGTGCAACTGTTTCTAGCTCGATACTATAGAACTGGCAATTTTCCGCATCTCCCACATTTTCAATAGCCCATGTAAACCAATGTTTACAGAGCCCGTTATATTGAGCTACCACTCTTAGTCTTCCACCTTTTGGTTTAAATTTCCCTCTCCTTAACCATTCATGCATCAAATCTTGATTGTCGTGTGGCTGTTCCAGCAGACCCTTATATAAATCAAGAAATTTTTTTTACACATGAAAGTGAAGATCTTTTTCATTTGGGGGCGGCATTGTTAAAATAGTGGTTTATAAACTAGATGACTAGATGGTCTCAAGTTAGCACATGGTCTTCTTGACAATTCTTTTCTAAAAGTCGAATCCTGAAAGGACTGGTTGCTGGATAAAAAAATTAAATAAAATAAATAAGTTAGAGAGTCTATAAACAGAAGTATGCGTGAGCCCTTACAGAGAAAACTGAGCTTATTTACAAGTCATATTCAGCTGACCTAAACTGTAAGAATGATTTACTCAAATACAAGTATAAGAAAAGATGTTCATATAAAGTCATAAAAAAGGGTCCATTGAAATATAAGATCAAATCCATAATAAAATATGCTGAGATTGAGTACTAAAACAAATATTCAAATGGTGCTGTGAGTTTAAGAAGTTTAACTAACATGTCTTATATCACTTAACAGGAATGCTTAACTTGCCCTTTCTACCAAGACAACTGCTTACACGCCTCTCTCCACGACATACCACGATAAAAGACTTGACTATGACTCAACTGAGCAAAGTTCTTGTTTATTAAAAAAGATGAATTTGTAAATACATTTGCACTCTTCAAGCTACTTGACACCGATTAAGAAATATCACTAAAGAATAATTTCTAAAACTTTACAAAATATGACTGAGGAATGCTAAACTGTACACAGAAGACAAACTTGTCCAGACAAACAACAATTTTGCTTTTCTGGAAGGATGGTGCAGGAAAGTGGATTAGGGTAAACGTAACCCTTTTTTGAATGATGATCTGGTAGCTTAAGATTAGTGCAGATAAGCAAAATGATGGCTGAGTGAGTTTGGGCATGTATTTTATAATGCAGAAATCTGTCAATAGTAGTGCAGTATATGAAACTGTCAGGAAGAAAATGGAAGCTGGACCTGATGGTCTGAAATGCCACTATGTCTTACTAGAAGCAGAGATTAATATTTGTGTTTACTTTGATATTCATGTTATTACAAACAGAATGGTATTAGTTGTACCACTAGTCATCACCTCCTTAAGAAACAACAACTTCTTTCGGCTTTTCCCAGTTAGGGGTCGCTACAACGGAACTCCGGTCCACTAATGATTGGCAGTAAATTTTTACAGTGCCGGCCTGACGCCCAACCTTCAATGAAGGCACACCCATTCACGCATGTCTTCTGCATGCCACTTGACCACAGGGAGGACATGCAGACTCCTCACAAAAGGCACTCCAGCCGAGAATCGAACGGGAGAACCTCTTGCTGTAAGGCGACAATGCTACCGCTGCACCACCACGGCTTTTATAGACAATCAATAAGGAAAGAAATTCAAAGTTATTTTTCTTTAAATAAAGAAATACATTGTCCAAGACTACTTATATGTTAACATTTCCCAGTTGGCTGATTAACAAAATGCCTGGTATGATACATGAGTGACATCTAGGAATATTGAACAGCAAATAAAGAACAGGAGATATTTTATGTTGGAATGCCAGCTCATATAGAAAAGGTAGTGCAAAGCTTTGCCATGTGAAGTGCAAGATAGAACAAAAATCCTAATAAATTATTACTACCTTATCCTGTTCTAAATCATCCTTGCAACAGAGTAGCAAAAATTTGTTCCTCTTCACAGACCCTATGTACCTCGTGTGGATTATTAAACCACACTTCCTGAAATTATTAACATGACAGACACAGCATATGCAGGAGTCATTAAGACACTAAAATAAAGCTATAATCTTGAGACAGTGACTAACTGATATTCTCTGATCTAATGATGGTCAACAATACAAAAGTCAGCAATTCAGAAAATTGTGCATGACAGACTACCAGCAACAGATACTGAGAGTCAATGGAAACGATACAGAATTTGAACTACAAACAGGAAGTATTGTTCAGCCTGTTTGAGGTATATATTCAAAATATTTCAAGATTCAAACTGAGAAGTGTACCACATAATATGCAAGTTCCTGTAAATAGTACAGTAGCATTATAGCTAAATATATGCTCATGCATAACAATGGTGATGCAGGAAGAGAAGACAAGCTATTAGGAACAAAAGAGAGGGCATTCAAGAAGAGGAAGGCAGGGTGGTAGGAAAGTGAGGGAGGCAAAGTACAAGAACACAAGCAAATGACAAAAATGTGAATGCAGAAAAGTAACTTGAAAGAAATTAGTAGGTCAAGAAAGGGAATAAAGATTTTTTAGGTACATTGCAGAAAAGAATGGAAGAAAACACGTAGTCAGTATTTGTAAGGACACAGGGACATCACTTTATATGAGGAAAAGCAAAGTACTTAATGAATACTTCAATTTGGTCTTCAAGAAAAAGAGAGAAAGGACCATACCTTTTTGGGAGGGAAGTAGGTCAACTGATCACCTCCTTAAGAAACTGCAAAAGTAAAAACATTTGGGGCTTTGCTTAGTATCTAATAGAGATTGGACTTCCAAAATTATTACCTCTCATTTTTATCTGCAAGCATTATAACACCAACACAACAGAATGCATCACTTTGCAAACCACAGAAAGTATGAATATGATGCTTCTGATTTTTTGGTTCAGCATAAACAGTAGGCATAAAGAAGAATGCCAGATTATTAGCTGTTCTAAGTCATTTACTTTTGAAAATGCATTGGTTTATAACAACAGTGATTCTGCAAGAAGATGAACGTCAAGGATATAAAAAATATATTTCTTGACCTATTAGCAAATGCAAATGTTGTTGGGACTAATTAATCACATAATCTATCACATTATTCTGTTCAGTACACTATTCAGAACTGTTAGAAATAAAAGCAGACATAAAATGATGGAATATGAAACTAATGAGCAAAACACACTAGACAACTACCCAAGCTATGAGGCATGCAATGCAATTTAATAATAATTTTGGTAATCTGCATGCAGAGGTTAGGAGACTGTAAATGACTGCTGTTCTGTCTTCACTTATGAGGCATATTGTTCAATACTACAAATTTCATATTTTACAAAGAAAACCCTTAGCAAGGGAAATATGTATTTGATTGCAGGTCTGCTGTGTTTCATTCAGATTTTAAACAAAATCCAGCCTTATGGCTGGCATTCAAAGAGACTTTTATCCTCAAAAATCTACCAGCTAAAAATGTAAGTGAAAAAAATCAATATATTGCAGGAACTAAAAAAACAAACTGTTGGTGTTAAACTGAACCATGTAAACTGAAAACTGAGTATAAGCCAATTTGCTGTACCTACTTCAAAAATAAACTAAGATCAAAGTTTGCTTTATGTTGTACATTATGTCATTTCAGAAGACGCAACGACCTTGGCTGGAATATCAGTTTCAGTTCTACTTACAGTTTGTATTTTGTATCCAATTTGTCTTGCTGAGAATAAAACAATCAGTCCAGTTCCTCATTAAACTGTACAGACATAGGCTGAATATAGTACTTAACAAGGACACAGATGCTCAAAAACCATGAAGTCTTGAAACAAACCATAATATCAACTCAGATTTAATAAATGAACCCGTCAACGTTAATTTTAAGACAAAATGAAAGATTCCTATTTTTACTGACTATGTGGAGAACCAAGTCATGTGATCCTGCCATGAATGGCATTAGCATGCTCCCTGGTTATTACTGCACTGTACAGAATATGTTTCCAGGGGGGCAGATTAATCCATTTAATACTGTGCTGTCTGCTGAAACTAATTTATATTTTAATGCACTTTTAAGTGTGGCCAATTACACACACATTACTAGAAGACTGCGCTAACCTGATAGCTAACTCTGACAAAGAGTGCCAAATGAGCACAGGATATTAAAAAAAAAGTAAAGGCATAAAAAATGTTATATCTTGTACAATAAAATTTTCTTACCGTAAAGTTCCATCTGTGTTGTTGACTTTCATTTATCCTTGACCTTTGGGACTCTGTTCCGATTCTCTGAACAGGCTCGAATTTATAACAGTTCACGCCAGCCAAAAACTCTCAAGCTATGTCTCTACCCAGAATACCCCTCTCCAGATTACCTCAGATCCAGTTTGCAGCTACACAGGAAGACAGAAGAATGGTTATATAGAATAGAAGAAGCTATGTCCAAGATTATACTTGATAAAATAACAAGGACAAGCGTCCGATCCGCCAAAGAGTCTGCAGGAGGAGGGAGGAGGGTGAGGTGCCAAGGATAAATGAAGAACACACAGACGGAACGTTATGGGTAAGAACATAACTTCTTAATCTGATCTTGTCAATCTTCATTTATCCTTGACCTTTGCAATGGAGTTCCCAGCTACTTACATCTTGGGAGGCCATATGGAAGGATATTCCTGAGAACCACAGAGCCAAAGGGCACTCTTCCCCTGCAGACCAGATCCAATTTGTAATGAGTGATAAAGGTTTGAGTAGCAGCCCATGTTACTGCTGCCCATATTTCATGCATGGAAGCCTTAGAATGGAAAAGAGCAGATGCAGCTATTGCTCTAGTAGAATGTGCTTTCGCTGCTGCTGGTAATTTGAGATTCCTTTTATTGTAAATGAATGTAATACAGTCTCTCAACCACCTTGACAAGGTGACTTTGGAAATGCATTTCCCCAGAGATGGATTGTAGAAAGAGACAAATCACTGGTCCGATTTTCTAAATTCTTTAGTTCTGCTGAGGTAGAAACGTAATTGCCTGTGAACATCTAGCAAATGTAAACAATATTCACCTTTGTAGGAAAAATTCTGGAAAAAAAAACAGGTAAGTTAATGGCTTGATTAATATTAGTTTGGAAGAAATGATGGGTTGGCTCTTAGTGAAACCCTATCCTTATAAAAAATTAAATATGGAGGTTTTGAAGATGGTGCTTGTATTTTGGAAATTCTTCTGGTGGAGGTAATGGCCATCAGAAAAATGGTCTTCCATGAAAGAAACTTCAAGTGACAGGTAGCCACTGGTTCAAAGGGGGAAATGACCAAAGACTGCAGAACCAAAGTCAGCTCCCAAGGAGCTAGAGGATCTTTATAAGGTGGTTTCAACCGCAAGGTTCCTTTCACGAATACTTTACACAATCTATGAGAAATTAGTGAATGGTCTACAAAATCATTGTGGAAAATAGGAATAGCAGCTTGTTGGACCTTAATAGTAGAAGCAGCGGCTCCTTGTTCGAAAAGTTTAGCTAACAAATTCTAATACCTTTTTAACTGCTGCAGAGCAAGGATTAAGACCATTACTGTGTGCCCAAACAGAAAATCTTTTCCACTTGTTGTGGTCGAGTTTCCTAGTGGAAGGTTTAGGAGAAGCTAATAACTTTTTTTGGACTGGAGACGATACATTTTTTCTGTCTAGCAATTAATGTAATTGGAGGAACCAAGCTGTCAGCTTGAGCTTCTGAAGACTGAGGTGCACCAGTCCCTGTGGAAGATCCAGAACTGGGTCCAGAGTCCATGGACAGTGAAATTAGACGAGACCACAGAAGGGGACCAGACTTATGGAGGGGCCAAAAGGGGGCAATGAGGTTCACCTTGCTTTTCAACCTGATGGCTTTCTTTAAGAGCAGAATCAGTGGAATGGGGGTAAAGGCATAGAATAGACCTAGAGGCCAACCATGAAGGAGATTCTTTCTCAGAGACGCCCCCTGTGGGGGAATTAGGGTGAAGTAGCTGCTGCACTTGTCTCGGGGAGATGCAAAGTCATAGCAAGTCTGGCCTCAGTGACGGAAAATTTTCCCCACCACTCTGGGATTGAGAGACCACTCATGAGGCAGGAGAATGCATCTGTTCAACTTGTCTGCTATCAAGTTTGAGTTCCCCGGGATGTGCGTTACAATCCGAAAACATCTGGAAGAAATTGCCCACTGCCACACTCTGTGAGCTTCTCAACATAGGGGGAAAAGACTTGGTTCCACCTTGTTTGTTGATGTATCAGACTACTGACATACTGCCTGATTGAATTTCAATTGTTCCTGAGGGAAGGGCATTTTGGAAGGCCCACAATGGTAACAGCACTGCCCTCAGTTCCAGAACAGTGATATGCAAATCAGCCTCTATGGGGGAACATGAGGCTTGGACAGTTCTGAACAGATAATGACCCCACCCTTCATCTGGGAGTCTGGGAGGCATCCGTGGTCACAATGGCTTTGGACTGAGGTGGGACAAAGGGACGGCCTAAGAGAATTTCTTCTGATTCCATCCACCAGGATAAGTCCTTCTTGCAATGACTGGTGATTAAAATGGGATGTGTCACTTGATAGGTCAGGATGAACCACTGGAATGCCAAAAGCCACTGTAGTAGTGTCATGTGAAATCTTGCTTGTGAAACTAAGGTGATGGCTGCTGCCTTTGACCCTAGACCTTGAAGGACTAAAAGCACAGGTATCTTGTTAGAGAGAGTGGCTTGCACTTGGGAACTTATCTTCTGTAGCATGTGAAGAGGAGGGGAAGCTGTACAAATGGTGGTATTTGGGCAGGCTCTATTGAACTCTAAATCTTGAGTGTGGCTTAGTTTGGATTTTGACTGATTTACTGTAATGCCCAGACCAGCAAATAGGTATATAACAAAATCTGTTACTCGAAGCAGTAAATGCCTGGTGGGAGCACTGATGAGCCAGTCATCTAGATAAGGAAACAACCAGAATTTGTGCAGTCTCAAGTGAGCTGTCACTGCTGCCAGTCACTTGGTGAACACCCTGGGGGCTGTGGTGAGGCCAAAGGGCAGCACTCTGAAGTGAAAATAACTGTCTCCTAGCTGAAAGTGGAGGAACCTTCTGCAACGCTTGTCCATTTTTGTGTGGTAATGCACATCCTGAAGATCTATAGTGCACATCCAATCATCTTCCTCTAAGAAGGGCAGGATAGACTGAACTGTGACCATCAGGAATTTTGCTTGCTGAACAAACTTGCTTAGAAGACTGAAAATTGGTCTCAAGTCCCCTGTCTTTTTTCTTGGCACAAAACAAAAACCTCAAGTAAAATCCAGATCCTATCTGGTCTGGTGGGACTTCTTGGATGACTTTTTTTCTAACAGCTTTTGAATTTCCAGAGCTACTTGATCCCTCTGATTGGGTGGAACACTGGGGAGTCGTTTTCTTGATCTTGGAATGAGAATGAAGGGGATGTATTTAGCTCTGGCACTGATCCTTGGCACCCAGGTATCTGAAGTTATTTGCCGCCAGGCTCTCGAGTGCAGAGAGAACCTTCCCCAGACTGCTTCCAGAGGTAAACAATTAGGCCCCCTCTTTCAGGAGCTCTGGTAGGGTTTTTCCTAGAGAAAGAATCTCTGGATCCCTGATTTTGCTTGGAAAACAGGTTCCCCCTGAAGGGGGATGGGATCCTGGAACTGAGAAGGACAACCTCAGAACAGTAGTCCCACCCCACTCCAAGGAACCCATCCCTGAAGCAGGATCCAAGGAAGAACCCACACCAGCTGAGGCTCTGAGAGTCAAGGATGGCACAGAATTAAAAACTGGAGTTGATCCGAGACCCTCAGATCCAGCAGCGGAGCTACGCCCCCCAACATGAGGCTGTCAATTCCAATGAAATAGAGGAACTCAAGGCAGACTCTGGAACTGAAGGAGTAAAGGCTGTTGGCACCGGAGCAGCTGGAACCTGAGGAATCACAGTTGTAATCTCTAAACCCTCATAGGAGGTTAGACGAGGAAAGTATGGTTGAGTCCTGGGAGAGGAAGCCCCATCCCCAGAAGTGAGTGGGGCCTAGGAAGATACAGAAGGATCCCAAGCCCCTAGGAGCTGCTCCAACAACCTCATGATGTCAACTTCAGTCAGACTACTGGAGGAACTGAGAGAAGCCTAAGGGAGGTTCTGGTCTGTCTAGAAATGGTTGGGAGCTGTCCCACAAAGTGGTCAACTGAGGAGGAATATTTTGCCCTCGGAAAACTAAAGAGACTTAGTTTTAGCACTGGGGACTGTATTGGTTCCAAAATTTTGGATAGTACAGCAGGGGAAGCTTGAGTTGTCGGTACCAAGAAGGCCGGCACTGAGACCTGTGGTGCAGAGCTAGCTACCACAGATGGTGCCGAGGAAGCCAGTTCTGTAGGTTTCTTAGTTTTAAACTGATTCCTCAGGAGGTGTAGGAGACAAAGATTTGGGTTTTTGGCTACCGTAGCCAAAGGGGAATTCCAGCTCCAAGTGAGTCCCCTTCTGTCCATGTTTAGATTTAGCAGAAGAGGTGGAGGAAGGTGAAGATAGGTCAGACGTGGACAGACACTCCTCAAAAAAAGACAATCAGGCCTTCTAAGATAAATTCATTTTTTCTTTCTACAAGGGTTCGGTGACTGAACGCTTGACAAACTGTGCAATCCTGCTGTAGATGCACTGGGCCCAAGCAGTACACACAAGAATGCCCATCAGAATTGGGCATCTTCCTACCACAATCTTGGCATTGTTTAAACCCACTTGCTTCCCTAGATATGTCCACAATGTTGATTACAGAAAGCAATAACCTGACAGCACTCACACGCACTGAGAAGAAGTATATACACACAGGAGAACGAACAGCTACCAACAATGGTAGGCCACAGCTACCAGAATTAAGGAAAAAGGAAAGCACTATTGGCAATGGTAGGAAAAAAAGATGCCACTAGGTAAAAACAGCACACTCACTTGTGGAAAGGCAAGTGAGAAAGAAAGTATCAATTGAAAAGGGAAGAACTACCAAAGATGGTGGGGAGAGAACACCGAAGTGTAAAAGGAGAGGGATAAAACAAACAAGTAAAGCAAAGTGGGTAGAAAAAGAAGTTATGTACTCACCATAATGTTCCATGTGAGTTGTTTATCTCAGCTTTATTCTCACTGATGGGTTCGGAGGCGATCCTCAGCTCCGACACGGCTGATAGCAAAGCTCAAGGTTTGCCAGTAGCTCGAGACCAAGCCCCTTATCCCATGATGCACTGCTGGAATTACCTCAGATCTTGTTTGATGTGTGTATATATACCCCTGTATGGGGTGCACTCACCAAGAAGGAAGTAGTAGTATTGAACAACCAGGATGATACTAGTCTCTAGGTTAACTGTCAGCCAGGAGGGGGATGGAGGGAGGGACGCGAGAATAAAGGCGAGATAAACAACTCACATGGAACATTATGGTGAGTACATAACTTCTTTATGTGAAGTTGTTAAATCTCGCAGTTTATACTCACTGATGGGTAGCGTCCCTCGCACCCGCAATCCTGGGTGGCTCACGGGAGTACATTTTTCAGGACCATAGAACCAAAAGAAGACCTGTCCCTGGAAGCCTTATCCACTTTGCAATGAGTGATAAAAAGTATGAGGCTTAGACCAAGTGGCTGCAGCACAAATGTTATCAAGGGGCAATTCATCTTAAAAAGCAGAAGACGTAGAAACGACTCAGGTTGAATGAGCCTTTACTTTGTGTGGCCAAGGTATGTTAGCAGTTGCATGAACAAATGAGATACAATCAGATAACCATTTTGAAAGGGTTGTTTTAGCCACTGGTCTACCTTTTCTGGCCTCCGAAAAGGATACAAAAAGTTGATCTGATTTTCTAATATCCTTAGTTCTATCAAGATAAAATCTGAGCTGTGAAGTCTGTGCAGCATGTATTCTAATTTGTTGGAATGGTTGGGGAAAAAAGACTGGCAACTCAATGACATGATTGATATTAGACTCAGAACAGACTTTAGGCAAAAAGGAGGGTTTGTTCTGAGAGATACTCTATCAGCATGGAAAATCATATAAGGAGGTCTGATAGATAATGCTTGAAGTTCTGACACTCTGCGGGCAGAAGTAATGGCCACTAGAAAAATCATTTTCCAGGACAAAAATTTGAGATCACAAAATGATGCTGGTTCCAAGGGGGGAAGAATTATTTTAGCTAGCATAAAATTCAAATTCCAGGGAGAATAAGGGGTTTTGAAAGGAGGCATCATGTGAAAAACACCTTTGAGAAAGAACTTAGATAACTTATGGGCCATAATATTTAACCCATCCAATCCAAGGTGGAAATTAGATATGGCGGCTAACTGAACCCGAACTGTGGCAGCTGCTGCTCCTTCCTTAAAAATCATTGTCAAAAACTCTAAAATGGATGACAAAGGAGCTCGGAAAGGGTCAATTTTTTTGTATACTGGCCCAAATGGAGAACCTTTTCCACTTACTGCGATATAGTTTTCTGGTGGATGGCTTATGAGAAGACAATAGAATTTGTCTTGTGTCATCTGAGAGTGAATGAAGCCTGGCTATTTGGGGAAGTGGATCAGCCAAACTGCATGAAGGATGGAGGTCCCCTGACGGGTGTGTCAGGAGGTCTGGAACTGGGTCCAGGATCCATGGATCCTCCAGCAGATGATGATGATGATGAAGAAAAGGTAACCAAATCTGTCAAGGCCAATGGGGGGCTATAAGGATAACAGTCCTTCCCAGCAACTTTGCTTTCTGTAAAAACCTGGGTATCAATGGAATTGGAGGGAATGCATATAGGAGACCCGGAGGCCAATCGTGTACGAGTGCATCTCTCGAGGGATGCCCCGGAGGTGGTATTAGGGTAAAGTAGCTTCTGCATTTGGTATTGATGTGACTGGCAAAGCGGTCACAGCAAGGCTGGCCCCATTTGTGGAAAATCATGTCCGCAATATGTTGGTTGAGAGACAACCCATGAGGCAACAGGATTGCCCTGCTCAGCTTGTCCACTATCACGATGGATTTTCAAGGGATGTGCATTGTTAACAGAAAATGCTGGGATGGCACAGCCCATTGCCATACACGGATGGCTTCTCGACAAAGTGGATAAGACTTGGTCCCGCCCTGTTTGTTCAAGTACCAGATCACTGACATGTTGTCTGTCTAAATTGCAATTGTCCCTACAGGAAGTGAGTCCTGAAAATACTTCAACGCCAGAAGTACTGCTCTCAACTCCAGAACACTGATATGCAGATGTGACTCTTGATCCGTCCATGTGCCTTGGGCAGTCTTTCCCTGAAAATGCCCCCCCCACCCTATCAGGGAAGCGTCCGTGGTCACAGTGGCTACTGGGGGGGGGGCACAAAGGGTCTTCCTATTGTGACATGAAGAGACGTCAACCACCACAGAAGGTCCCTCTTGCAAAAGTTTGTGATGAGAATCATATGGTTTATTGGCAATTTCTGGTAAGACCACTGAGTGAACAGGAGGCATTGAAGAATTCGTATATGCATCCTTGCGAGTGGAATGGCTAGAGTTGCTGCCACCATCAAACCTAGTACCTTCAAGGCCTCTGCGGCTGTAGCTCTGTTCTTCGACACCACAGAGTTGACATGTTGGCGGAGAAGTGAGACCCTTTCGACTGGAAGACGTAGAGTGGTGGTTGAGGTATCTAACTCTGCTCCTATAAAGATGGTATGCTGCGATGGCGACAAGGCAGACTTTTCGAAGTTGATTGTAATGCCTAAGTGGTGGCAGAGTGTCAGAGTAGATTGAGTTGCCTGAATCAATTGATGCCTGGTGGTGGTGGTAAGGAGCCAATCGTCTAGATATGGAAACATCTGGAATCCGAGACGCCTCAGGTGAGCCGTGACCACTGCCATGCATTATGTGAACACTCTGGGGGCTGTAGTGAGACCAAAGAGCAGGGCTCCAAACTGGTAGTGATTGGCTCCTAGCCGGAAATGCAGCTGATCTCTGGAGTGTCTGTCCATCTTAATGTGGTAGTACACATCCTTGAGATCGATGGAGCACATCCAATCATCTTTCCCTAGAAAGGGAAGAATGGCCTGAAGCATGACCATTCGGAACTTCTCTTTTTTTACAAATTGGTTGAGTCTGCTGAGGTCCAAGATAGGTCTCCAGTCCCCTGTTTTCTTTGGAACCAAAAGGAATCTCGAGTATGTTCCGAATCCCGTTTGGTCTGCTGGGACTGGCTGGATAACTCTGTTTTCTAGCAACTTGCGGACCTCTATAGTTACTTGTTCCCTGGGACTGGGTGGAACATCCGGAATTCTGTTGACAGGAGTGGGAGGGGAAGAGAACGATATGAAATACCCTCTGGAACTGAAGCTTTGTACCCAGGTATCTGATGTTATGCTTAGCCAGGCTTCTGGGTACAAAGATAAGCGACCCCCGACTGTCTCCTGAGCCGGACAGCCAGGTATCCTTTCAGGAGCGCTGGTAGGGCTAACCAGAGAACTGGCCTCTGTCACCCTACTGTTGCGGACCCCCCTGCCACATGGGCGGCGTCTTCCATTGTAACCCCTTCCTCTGCCTCTAGAGGGGGTTTCTCCATGTGTGTCCTGAAAGGCTCCCTGTGCTTTTCGGAACCACATCTTTCTGCTCTTAGGGCCCTTTGGATAGGGCCAAGTAGGGGTAGAAAAACAGACTCCAATGGCAGATGGAGTCTTTCCTTCCTTGGGCCCAAACAGGGATGAGCCATCAAATGGGGTGTTGATAAAGGAAGACTTGAAAGGCTCCCGCAAAGGAACAGAGATGCATCCAGGCTTGTCTACGCAGGGCAATGCCTGAACTAGCGGCTCTACTCGAACCATCAGCTGCATAAGATAGGAGACACATGGATGAGTTCACAATCGAGTTTAGGGTAGTGAGCTGCATGTTAACTTTCTTGGCAACCCCTGCAGCTACTGTACACTGGAGAGCAACTCCTAGCTCTTTCAGGAGATTTCTTTGTAGTCTTGTAAAATGAGTTAAATAGTTCAGTGATCGAAGGGAAAAAGTCGCTGAACTAAACATGCATTTCCCATATCTATTCATGATCCTGGAATCTCTGTTAGGAGGATGGATAGATGAGGACGTCTCAGACGTTTCCTATTTGGTGGCTGCCGCCACCACCATGGCATCAACAGGCACTCCCTTAGTCAAAAAATCTCTGTCCATTGGGGCAGAGATGAACTTATTTGGCTTCCGAGGGACAGGTTCCATGGCCTCCGGAGACTCCCACTCCTTACAAGAGATCAGCTCCATGAGCTCATCGTAAGGTGGAGACACCCAAGAGGTGGAAGGTTGAAACCTGAAAGCCTTCAAGAGCAATGACTCATCTTCAGTAGGGCTTTTGGATTGCCAACCACCCCTCTGATTAAGGATCTCTAACATCTCCGCAAAGGAGATATCCTCAGAGTAGGATCGAGAGGACCCTTCTGACTCATCTAAGTCAGTGACAGATGTCAAAGACTCCTGTGGGGAGTCCATGTGCCTCCTCTTGCACAGTCTCTTCCTGGGTACCTCCTCAGTGGGGGCATCTGGGGAGGTCTCAGAAGAGCAGGGGGTGCCCTGTGGGGCTACTTGAGGCTCAGGGTCTCTACGCTTGGGTTGACCGGTAGAAGCAGCAGCAGACACAGGTGCTTGAGGGGAGGAGGAAGCCAGACCTGATGCTGATGATGTCTTTGGAGACGGGACTCTCCTCATGGCATCGAACGCACCATGGCTCCGACGAAAAGGGGTAGACGGATCCAAAGGGATCATCCGATCCTCCCGCACCGAGGCCATGAGCTCCGAGCCCGAGGTAGGAGTTGAGCTCATCTGAGCCGAAGCCCAGAGAGGAAGTGTTGGCACCGACAAAATCAGTATGACTATCCTCTCCGAACCCGACAGGAGATTGTCGGCTCCGAGTGTCCCCGGTCAGCGCGGAGGATGTCCGAGTAGATGGAACCGATAACATCGGAGCAGGTCTCGGCTCCACAGGCTCAACAACCATTAGGTCAGGCTCCTCCGGCTCCGAAAGTCCAGTATGGCTGGGAGGAGGGGCAGTCAAGTCCAGGTTAATGTTCTTCGATTCTGATGAAGGCGTTGGAGCCAACAACAATTTGGCAAGGCCTGGTGCCTGTAAAAGCTTCTGCACCAGCCGGTCCATATCCAGATCTGAGAGGCTGACAGAAGACTTCGAGGAGTGCACCGAGGGTGCTGATTGGAGCGGAGGAGATGAGGGAATCTCAGAAACCAGCTCCAAAGCTGTGAGCTGGCTCCGAACAGAAGGGACACTCGGTTCTGAGGGCAGTGGAACCGACGACCCTACACCCTCCATTTTTTTAGCCTTTTTCAAAACTTTGGAGTCACCTGAAGACTTGGATGACTTTAAAGATTTACTAGCACCATCATGGTCACCCAGTGCTTCCGAGAAGGGGTGCTGAAATAAACCCCTATCCACTAATTTCCTCCTCCTCTCTAAATGTACCCTGGAAGAGAAGGAGTGACAGATACAAGAATCTTGGAGGTGTAATGCCCCCAGACAATAAACACACTGAACGTGCCCGTCAGTGAATGACATTTTTTGTCCACAATCCGGACATTTTTTTAAGCCAGATTTAGGATGAGTCTTCTCTTTCTCATCAGACATCTCTTTTTTGAATTTAGACAAATTTAAACAATGGAAAAACACACTCAAGAAACTATCTAAAAACTACTGCTAAGAATTTGGTAAATACAATGCCAACTACTAGGCCAACTCTATAGAAAAAAACCAAGCCAACACAGGGCACTTATCTAAATCTAAGTCTAAATCTATATAGAAATATACATATATAAACTATCCTAACAAGAAAGTCAAGAAAAAAGTTTTGAAAAACTTGCAAATAGACGAATCTATCCAATAAAATTGGTCCGAGCTATCTGGAACACCGAGATCTGTGCCGCGGCAAACTAGATCTGAGGTAATTCCAGCAGTGCATCATGGGATAAGGGGCTTGGTCTCGAGCTACTGGCAAACCTTGAGCTTTGCTATCGGCCGTGTCGGAGCAAAGGATCTGCTCCGAACCCATCAGTGAGAATAAACGGCGAGATTTAACAACTTCACATCAATATTTAGCTATAAAGATATACAATAGGAAAGCTGAATTTTAGATGAGAAAAACTATGAAAACTATCAAAATTTCACTTAGCTAATGAGAGAATCTGGCTGACATCTTGCGACAAACGAGATCTGAGGTAATCTGGAGAGGGGTATTCGGGGTAGAGACTTGGCTCGAGAGTTTTTGGCTTGCGCGAGCTGTTATAATGGCCGAGCTGGTTCCGAGAATCTGAACCAAGTTCCAAAGGTCAAGAATAAATTCAGCTTGACAACATCAGATCATGATTTTCTTTGACATATAATCTCTACTTCCATTCCAAGTGACCACACAGAACTCACTGAGAAGGAAACTTCATGAGAGGATAGTCTCCTGACTGAGCCTAAAAGCACCAGGTGGGTAAGGAGAGCAGATCAACTAATTTAAGGCAGATACAGAGCAGGTGGTCTCATACTTGTTCTTAGCTACATAGGCATACAACAGATGCCAGCATTAGGCGGCTGACATCCCCTCTTCACTTCACCTGACAGCTGCAGTTAATCCTCCCCTATCCTGACCTATTCTCCAGCCATCCTATGCTTTTTAAATGCTTCTCATTGTCTATTCTGTTTTTCTTACAGCTGTGCTAATGTATGTTTAACTACAAAAGGTTTCATTTGAGGAGCATAGCACACATATGCATACACAGACCTGCTATTGAAGAAATTCATGAAAATGTCTTCAAAACAAAATAATAATAATAATAATAATAATAATAATAATAATAATAATATTTTCACAAAAACTAAAATAATCAAAAATAAAAGCGACTTGCACACACCGACTCTTCTTAGCATTTCCAAGCCACGGAAAGCACTTCAAAAATCATCCAGGGAGTCTGAAAAAAGTACTGACTAGATCACTATGTCACAAGCCCAATCATTTTCTCACACAGTCTACTCAAAACTTAAATACACCAACCTCATGCAAAGATCTGTAAACATTAAATGAAATACTACAACGCCAACTACAAATAAATTAAAAAATATCCGTGCATACAAGTGTGTCAGCACTTTGTAATAGCTATGACACACTAACTTTCAAGAGACTAAAAACATGAATCCTACCAATCAAAAAGAAACAAAATAGCAATAAGAATTCTAAAGTCACCTTATAATACTATGTACCTTACATTCACAAATCCTATGTATTTGCACTATTTAAGTTTTCCTATGCAAGATTAAGTACAATACCTCAGGCCATTTAAAGTAATGGACAACAATATTGTACACGAAAAGCTACATAAAAAATAAAAGGATAATATATGAATCTATATATAATAAATGAAATATTGAATGCAACATTTGTAGCAAAAAATGCAAATTTTAATATTTAACTTGTATTATATTGTGTTTCAAAAGCAGCTGATCTATCCATCAGCGCTTCAAATGTCACCTTCATTTCCATTTACTAGACTGTGAGTCTCAACACTTACTGCAGCAGATAAAGATCAAAATGCTCAATGATTTCTAGAGTTATCTTTGTGTTGAATAATCATTTCACACTGTATATAAACACATACATCAAAGTTCAAGAACTGAAACAAATTATAAAAATCTGCAAAATTAATTTCTTCTCATGTTTTCACAAACAGTTCTAGTATAAACAATTTCTACTTCAGACAGAAAATTTTGAGTTAAAATACAAACAAATCTAAAATTTCTTTTAAAATATTGTTTTAAAGCATCTGCAAACTATCCATTAGTTGTACAAATTTCAAATTCTTATTTATCAATTTGTCAGTCCCATCAATTTCTACAAAAGCTTCAGTTCCAAAGCAAATTAAATTTGTAATCCTCTTTGTGCTAAACAAACATTTGAAAATTGGCAGTGACAGCTAAAGAGTTAAAGATAAAACTGGCAAAAGACTTTCAAAAGCACGTCTTCTGCCATTTTCATCAAATAAATTTTGGAGTCCAGAAATATATAAAAACTTAAATTTTACTTTTCATTTTATTCTTTTATGAGTAACTGTAACTTACCTATAACGTATTTGAATTTCACATTCTCATTTACCAGTTTATCAATCCCAATGCTCAATGGAACAGTTCCACTTCCAAAAACAGAATTCTGAAATTTCTTTGTGATAAATAAGCATTCCGCATTGTGAACAAAAATATCAAGTGGCACAGAGGCAATGCACGTGCTGTCAGCAAATCAAGTTCTAAAAGTGACTAAAGGTGTGGCTATGACCAGCCAGGGGATAAAATGAAGCTGTCAAAGGCATTCTCATTTCATAAAAGAAAGGATTAGGGGAAATGTCACTATATGTGTGATCCCTGGTGCAAATCAGAAGCATCACGGCTCAGCAAGTTTGATGGGCAGCTGTGCTAACATCACTGCATTTCATTCCATTGGGTAGGAATCATGACCAGCTGTTGACACACACTGATGGTTCCTGGCATCCAGTTCATGGATCCCTATGGGTACCTCACTCTCCAACTGTAGAATTTCCACAATAAGCCCAAAACCTGAAGATTCATGGGGCCCACCTAGCAAAAAGACATGCTCAGTGGAGCTATGAAGGTTGCCAGGCAGAGTGGATTGGATATTCAAGGTAGAAAGCTATAAACCAGAGGCAAGGAGAATATAAACAAAAAATATCAAACAAGAAACCAGAGACAGGTCACATGGGAGAATGTCAAAAACAATCATTAATGAAAATAAATGAATAAATACAAAATAAAAATATTAAAATCTTCCAAAAACAAAATCATTCTAATGGTTTCTCCAATGGTTCAAGTACAAACAAGTTCTCTATATATAGCCAGAAATGCAAACAGATCTTACAACTTTTATTCTATTGTTTTAAATGAAACTCCACATTGTCTATCAGTAATCCAGAATTTATAATCACATTTACAAGGACGACAATCCCAAAAGAAAACTGAATCGCCATTTTTTTATGCTAAACAAGTATGAATAAAAAGAAACAGTAAAGTTATGGAGCTAAAGAAAGAAAATGAAAATCATGGTAAAGTAATTTTTTATTCAAGTTTTTACCAGTGTTAACAATAAAAATAACCTTTGTTTTACACACAAAATTTACTGTTAAAACATAATTAGGTCTTATAATGTAAATAAATCTTAAATATAACGTATAATTAAATTATAAAATCTTATTTTTATTACATTAAGTTAAACTAAATTATGCATAGGTTCTTCACATTTCCCACACTTGTTTATCAGGTTGTCATTCCCACCTCTTAATGTAGCAACAGTTCATAAGCAGAGTGAATTCTCAATTCTCTTTGCAGTAAATAACCATGCCACATTGTCAACAAAAACAGATAAGGAAAAGCTGAAGATGAAAACAAAATCATTTACAAAAAATTCTTCTCAAGTTTACAATAACAGTTCCAGTGCAAACAACGTATATTTAGTACATGTAGCTGTAGTTACAAAAACAAAGGGAAGTCTCATTTCTTTCTGTTAAAATAGCATTTGAATGATGAACATTTTCTATTTTCCATGTACAAGGTTGCCAGTCACTTTCCTGCAAAGCTCCAATAGTACTAAATAAGAAATCAACACTATTACTCAAAACAAACTTCAAAGATCAGAAACAAAAGATAAACCAATAAAAACTTTCCAAAATCTAATTTCTTCTCAAGTTCTCATCAAAGATTCCCACACAAGCAACTTACATTTTATCTACAAAATTTGGAGACGAAAATACAAATGTTTTAAACTTTTAGTGTATATTTTAAAGCTCTCTCTAAATTATCATTTCTTCAAATTTTAAATTCACTTCTGTTTTTCAGCCCCTCTTATAAGAAATGCTTGAGTTAATTAAAAATTTAATTTCTTGTGTAAAGCAAACATGAATAAAAAACAAAATCATACTCCAAGAATTGAAGATGGAACCAATGAAAAGCTTCCAAAAGTGAATTTACTGTTAGATGTTCACCAATCTTTCCAGCAAAAGCAAACTGTATTTCACGTACAACTTTTAGAACCGAGCTAAAAGAATTCTTAAAATGTGATTTTTATTCTGCTGTATTAAAGTAACTTGTCAGTTATCTCTCATTCCTTCAAATTGAGCATCTCCTATACCAGGCTATTTGTTCCACTGCTTACATCAGTAGAACCACTTCCAGAAGTAGACTAAATTCTCAGATCAAAACACCTTATTGGGGTTAGTCTAGCCCATGCTGTAGAACATAGCAGACAGTCATCCTGGTAAGTAAATACATTCAAATTGCATGGAGTCTCAAGTTCACTGCAACTACAGACATTTGGTAAACATGCTAAGAAATGAGGTCAGAACAAATGGAAGTGCCTGTAACTGGTAAATGGTGGCTTCATAGCAGATGTACAGAATTCTCATGGACTCCTGACTACCTTTACGTAGAAGTAAATGTTCTAAGTTTAAAAAGAATGTGTACTTTTCTTCAGATAGACAAGGAAGAATAGACTACACCATGAACTTTCAAAGCGTCTCCTTGGGGTAAGTTTCTTTGG
Source organism: Protopterus annectens (assembly GCF_019279795.1). Taxonomy (NCBI): domain Eukaryota; kingdom Metazoa; phylum Chordata; order Ceratodontiformes; family Protopteridae; genus Protopterus; species Protopterus annectens. The sequence continues at coordinate 519,654,983 of NC_056743.1, read as the reverse complement.
GTCACTCACAGTGCATATAACCCTAGGGTTCGATTTTCCCTTTGGAATTAAAACTAACTTGCATTAATAGCTTGATCCTTTCTAGTTCAGTGGGACTGCTTTGTTGGCATTTTTCTGTAAGCTCTTCAGCACCTCTGTTTTGTTGCATTTTTTGATGGGTAGGCAAGTCAGGAAAGAGAGGGCACTAGATATGTGGAAAGAAATGGCAGAGCCTCTGGATATCACTGTCCTGATCCACTTGTCCTGTGTGGTGACAAGCCATGCATTCAAGTAGAAGAATAGAAAGTAGGGCAAATCAAGCCAATTGCTTCTTCCGCTTCTCTATCTTTTTGCAAGATTTTTAGTAATGGGATTGGACAAACCGATTGAATGGGCCAATTCCATGGTGTTGGTGCCAGGTCAAAGCTACATCAGAAGAAATTGAATATAGGGTTGTATTTTTAAATTTAGATTAAAAAGTTTTTTTTCTTCAACTGTGGATTAAAACAGATGCACAGAAACACCAGTAATAAGGAAGCAGGGTAACAATTATAAACAATTAGGGTGAGATGGAAACACTCAACAAAGTCTGGGGGAAAGGTAAAGAGGTTGATCAATTCCATGGAAGAATAGAAGTACACAAAATATATACATTTTAAAACAAATCCCACTCAAATTTTTGAACACATTATTCAGAAATAACACCATCATAACCAGAGGCAATTTTTGTAATGCATGCTTGACATGCATCAAAACAGATCTACAGAGAACGAGTTGGCAGATAATTATGGATAAGAGGGGTAGGGGTAGTAGCCTGTAAAAATTACATATAGTGAGTTTACTAAAGGACTGTAGGTTCAGTATTATTGGTCAATGTAAATGGGCCACCCCCTCATCTAAAACCGATGCACGGACTAACAGTGAATCTGATTCCTGAATGAAGCCAGGAATTCGTACTATATCTGATGCTAATTTTTACCTTTTTCTTTTGGCTCTGTTACAATGATACTATTTCATTCTGACATGCAACATTCTTGTTCATTCACATTCATTTGTTGAATGAGGTGGTAAAATGGGTTCCATTAAGAATAATAAAGTGAGACCCATACAACTGAATACGATACATAGAAGAGCTGCCAAGCAGACATATTAATGAATAAAGAAAGTGTAGTATTGTAACTAATTAAAATAAAGAGAAAACAGCATGTTTGTTCTCATATGAGAAGAATGTTTTCAGACATTTAAGCCTACTGACATCTCTAGGCATTTCAGTAGTTGCATCCTACTGACACTTCCAGGTATAAAATATTGCTTGCTTATATTTGCATTAAAAATTTCAAAACTAAGCTTCATATAAGGAATAAAAATATTTCATCTTAAAGCTCACATGATAGCAAATACAACTGTATTAATATTTGACCTGGGTCTAGTGCAGCTAAAGAGATACTGACTGACCATATACTATTTGTATTGTTGCATTTTTTTTTATTTCTTTAAACATCTTAACACTCATGTGACAAATGCATAACTATCTGGGCCTCATAAAGCTCACAGCTGTATGACAAAAACGACACTTGCTGTTAGTATGGCATCCGCAACATCAGTTGCTGTTTATGCATTACAAAAATGACATTTACTGCATTTATCATGGCATATGAAACCCAGTTTAAGACCTAGAATCAAATTAACATAACTGTAAATATTACTTGTGCTGGATACTTTGTCATTTACAATTTTCTGCACTTGGAAATTCTGTACTACTTACTGCCTTATATAACATAGGCTACAGTCAGACTTGCTGAATCTAGGTTATCACTGTGCTCTAAGCCAGCCATTTTACATTAAAGGACAACAATGAGATTCTGTTATTAAATGCTCAAGTTCTCTGTCCTTTTTCTCCATCTTTATTGTCCCTGCTAAGAATACACAGCACAGCATTTAAAATATTTTAAATTGACTGTTTCTCTCCTCTGAAACAGTACCTTACCATACTGTGGTGGTTTCACTTTCAAAAAACTTTTATCCCGCCCTGAAAAAGTCTTCAATTCATTGATGTAATCAAAGCCACTGAATACAGATAGTTTTCTGGCCAATTCCATCCCCAAACTGACATCATCATACCCGTCCTAAAAACCCACCCATCATGTGATGTCACAGCTCCCTGGTCCTTCCCCTACCCATACAGAAAGTAAAGGCTAGAACAAGGAAACAGTATATGAGTCAAGTCTCCTGTTATGAGCCATCAATCACAGCAGGTAACAGTTCAAATTACCCTTAGCACTTTGACAGCTAGGAAAGTTAGGTGTGAAGGGGAATGGGAGCCATTATAAAAAGAAGCAGGAGTAAAAAGCACTTAGAAAGTCTGTTCTGTGGCATTTGCACTATTCGTGTCTTAAGTGGTCAGTGAATGGCATGAAATGTTACTTAAAAATGAGTGAAAGACAGCAGTGTATGCATGTAAAATCAATGCAGTGACAGGAGCTTTAGGAAAAAAGTGCACTGCATGATGCAACTTTTTACAGAGGAGCACTGCATTGTGGGATACTTAGAGGCAGATTAAACGATCAGAATTACTTCAAGATGCCAGACCCCATCTGGTCAGACTCAGAAATTACGTATGAAAATATTTAAAAACCCATAAATAATCCTAGAGTGGTGTTAAAATGTAGGAAACACCAAATCATGATGAAATAAATATGTTGTTTGAGTCTGTGGATGTAGTTCTCCTTTAAGAGGGCCTCCCTGCACCCTTGTCACAGAAGTGTGCAGCTCAGGTTCCATCTGAGTTGGGGATTGCTGGAGAAAGGCTCAGCTTGGGGCTTTTCCACTGGTAGTTTTGTCTTAAAACTGTTGAATTTCACCTTTATCTAAGCCTGACATTTGCAAGGGTTTGCTCTCGGTTAAGCAGAACTTCTCAGAATTAGATGACTTCAGCCAGAGATATGGAGTGCATCTGAACCAAAATCCAAGGCATCCACTGCAAACAACTGAAAAATAAGTATATTTAGCGTGTGTATTGCACTTTGTAAACTGTATTTATTTAAACTGCTGCTTTGTTTTTTTGTGACTGTGTATGCATTTTCTTTCTGGGCTTTGAAATTCTGTACTATCACTGCGTTATATAGCATGGGCTAGATTCAGACTTGCTGAAGCTAGGCTGTTTGGTATCACTGTTCTCTAAGCCAGTCATCTTACATTATGAGGGCCTTCCTGCACCCTTGGGGCATAAGTGTGCAGCTCAGGTTCCATCTGAGTTGGGGATTGCTGGAGAAAAGGTCAGTTTGGAGCTTTCCCATTGGTTGTTTGCCTTAAAAGTGATGAATTTTGCCTGTATTTAAGCCTTGTGTTTGCATGTAGCTGAGCATTGTACAATGAGGTTAGCGCTGCCCTGTATAGATGGAAACGTCTGGAAACTAACATTTTCCCTAGATGTCTGTCAGTAAAACCCTCCCAAGCCCCCTGTTGCTCTGTAAGCAACTCAACTATACACACTGAGTAGCATTGCCACAGCTCTTCACCCAAAACTGTCAACAGAAAAAGCTCCTCTGTTATTCCTCCATCATAAACTGATCTAACTTACCCACTCCCCAACAATACCACAGTATAAACCTGCAATTATGGATGGTCACTTTCCCACCATTTCTCCAGCAAGTGCAATTAACTTGGGCATCCTGAAGCAATGTAGTAATTGCCTCATATATACTGACAACCACTTAGTCTTGAAACAAACAAATGCTGTATGTGAGAGGTGTAATTACACTATAAATTTGGGAAAAATCCTCTCACATAACAAAAAACAAGGCAAACATGTTTTGTCATGCACTTCACCTCTCATACAAGGTCAGGACACAACACATAAACCCACAGACTTGGAGGTACTCACTAGAAGACAACCAAAGTATCACAGACCTCCCAAGTGCAAATTATCTGCACACACCTGAACATGTAGAGAAATCATTGCACATAACACACACATCAGTGTCTCACCAAATAAGCCCCTAAGGCAAAACACCTCTAAACATAATGTCTTGGTCACAGTGAGACACACACGTCCCCCCCCCCACACTAGGCTGGACAAGAAGATCATGGTCAGATGCCAGGATACGTCAAATCATGCATGAAGGCCACTCAACAGCAAGTACTATTATAACTCTGTCACAATCCATGTTAGGGTAAATTACCTGAGAAATACCTCCCTGGGCTATATGAAGAGAGACCTGACTGAACTCTCAGATTGTGTCCCAGGCAGGTATGATCCTAGCCCTAAGCAGCACTCTACCTTCAGCCATGATGATGCCACAATATAAACAAAAAATAACTGACTTCAACAAATGGCTTAGTTTCTGGTGTCAGTCCAGGGGGATCCAGTATTTGTCATCCTGGGAAGACATGGCTGACAAGCCATGTTGCTTTGTCAGAGATGGTCTGCATCAGTCTCCCCTAAGCTTTCGGATAATGGCTAAAGTGCCTACCTCCTCCATACTGCCTTTTAGACAACGTCAAAATGACAACATTTCTGAAAAGTAAAATCCACTAGAGACAAACTCGATTCAGATGCTTAATGCTAGGAGTCTAAGCATGAAACTGCACTCCCTGGAAGCACTCCTCACCTTGGAAGATGGTGATGTCTGTGCAGTCACTGAAACATGGTTCAAGGGGAGAGAACCCCACCTATGCAGGGCTACAATGCCTTCCACAAGTTCAGACCTCAGAATGAGCGTGAAAAAAAAAAGGTGGAGGAGCATTCTCAGCTTCATTAAAGCCAAGAACACCTCGAGATTGGTCAAACAGTACAACTCTCTAAAACTGCTACATGCTTAATTAACTACAGGCAAAACACCCTACCACATCACTGCTACCTATAGGCCCCCCCACAAACAAAGAAAAGCACAATGCCCACCTGGACTTACTGGGGTCACTCACCATACAGCCCAACACTTTAGTCATGGGAGTTTCAATTAATCCCTCCATCAAGTGGGTGACATACATGAGCTCAAACATGGTCGCCCAGAGGTTCCTGGACTTTGTCAAAGCAAATGCCCTGGAACAGATAGTCTGCACCCCCACAAGGTGCTCTAATGTCCTTGACAGTACTCAACAACATGGGTGGTCACTGCAATGTCCCCTGTATGATGTCCTCCCTGGTAAGGTCAGACCATAAATCAGTCTAGTTCAAAGTAACTATTGGAACCCCCAACCCCAAAGGAGCAAAAAAACCCTGCAATCACAGACAATAATGACTCTTATGCAGAGATGTACAAAAATGCCCTATATAATCATCTTAGCAACTGTATAGACTCTATTGTACTTGACCGTATTAAAACTAGACCCTCACAGAAAAACAAGCCACCTTGGTGGACATCTAGTATAAACAGACTGCATAACAAAAGAAAGAAACTGATGTCCAAGAACAGGCAACTGCCTTTGCAGAGGAAGGATTCTCTCCACAGATTGAACAAGCAAATCAGACGTCTTGTGAAGTCCTCTAAAGCTAGTTATGAAGCTAACATAGCATCCCTAGCCAAGGATAATTATAAGGCATTTTTAACTACATCCGAAATCTAAAAGGGAGTGCCCAGCTATGTGCCAAACTCTTAGCAGATGGCACCACTCACAATATACTGGAGGATATTGCCAACTGGCTAGATGACAGATTTGGTGCAAACTTCACCCCCATATCCCCACAAGCCATATCGCTAAGCATATGTGACACCAGTTCTCTACCTAGTATCTCTAGAGATCAAGCCATATCTGTGCTTTCCATGGACAAAAACACTGACTCAATGGGACCAGATAACATCCCTGGTTGCTTACTATGCAATCTAAAACAGGAACTAGCTGACCCACTTGCCATTCTCTTTAACCATAGCTTGAGAACTGGCTTTGTACCAGCAGAATGGAGAACAGCAACAGTAATCCCCTTGCATAAAGGGGGGTCAACACTGGGAACTAAAGAACCATAGGTCTAACCAGCCTCATCTGTAAACGCCATAGAAAAGATAATCATGGATCTCATCAACAAGGGACATAGACAACCTTCAAACTCTAGGCCCAACCCAATTTGGCTTCATTAAAAGTACATTGCGCTTACTGAACCTGGTGGACTTCTTTGAGAAAGTCACCAAAGCCCTGGATGAAGTTAAGACAATGCATACCACCTATCTGGACCTAGGCAAAGCTTTTGACACAATCCCCCACTTGGGTATCATTGAGATCCTCTGCCTGCTATGTGTTAACCCTTACATCATTAGATGGGTAGTTAATTGGCTCACCAACAGAACACACACTGTCAAAGTTGGTGAATTCACCTCTACATATAGACCGGTCATCAGTGGCATACCATAAGGATCCATACTGGGCCCTTTACTATTTGGAATCTATTTCTTAGAAGTCCAAGCTAAAGTACATGGCCTTTGGCTTACTAAGTTCACCAATGACTGTAAAGTAGACTCAATCATCAAGTCCCCCAATGATGTAAACATATTGCAGGAGGGACTAACACAATGAAATTACTGGTGCCAAGGTCACGGTCCAAAACTAAACACAAAAAAGTGCATTATTATCCCATTTGGTAAAGTAGAATTCCCCACTAATTACAGTATTGATAGCATCCCCTCTGAGTTCAAACCCAGTGGTGCAAGATCTAGGAACAAAGGTCAACAACAATCTGAACATTGATCACCAGGTTTCCACCATCGTAAGGAAAGACTTTTACATTGTGCATCTCATGAATAAAGGAATCGCATCCAGGTCTAAGAACTTTATAACCCCACTTGACCTGACCCTAATCAGATTACTAGAGTACAATGCTCCCTTCTGCATGTATCCCATCAGACTCCTGCAGCAACTGGAGAGATTACAGAGGTTTCTTACTAAGATGATAAAGGGCCTCCAAACCATGAGCTATAGGGATAGACTGACAATCCTGTCACAGCACTCTGTACGATATAGGCCGTACCATATAGGCTACTGAGAGCCGACTTGTGCATGGCCGACAGGGCAGTCTCTGACCCCAACCTGATGGAAATGCTGCATACCCGCAAATCAAATGGCACTAGAGTCACTCACTCTAGGGCTGTCAAACATGCCAGTGACACCAACAAAACACGCTGGAGAAACAGGCAAGTCACCCAGAAATTGCCACTGCTCTGGAATAAACTTCAAATTCATGTGAAGCAGAGTACTCTACGTCCCTTTTCAAGCGCAACCTGGACAAATGCATAGGTGACTGCAAATTCACTCTTGGGGTGACAGCCATGTCCCTCTTGGACTGGGGTATTCAGTGCTAATCTGTAAAGTGTGTACATCTAACCAAGGATAGTTGGGGCAACCTGGGATTAACATGCTTAGGCTTATAAAAACTCTAGGGCTGCTAGCCTAGTAACCTCCTATGAACATTTGTTGAAACTGCGAGGAAATAATTTCATTTTTTAAAGGTTTCTGGCCACACTGACTGGAAGAAGAGAGTAGAAACTCAGTGGTAGCCCTACCTTTCCACACATGACAGTTTCAATGTAAGCCTCTACTTCATATTTCCAGCTTCCCGTATTCTTTTGCTCATCCACTCTCCTCATCTTCACAGATTTCCTTCAGCCTGATTCCTTCTCTTCCACTGCCACTCATTCTTCAAAACACTTGCTCTGTATAATGTATATAGCTTAAGCGACCCATATACCATAGAATTATTGGCATTTCATATACTGAATTCTGTTCTACTCATTTAAATTGCAGATATTATATATATATATATATATATATATATATATATATATATATATAAAACAGTTATACCACCAGATTCAAGATAGTGCAAACACGTTTTCTGTGACCCTTTCACTCTTTTTCGCAGCTGTAATTAATATATCAAATCTTTACTTATTGCTGTGTATTTAGCTGTTTATCCAACCACAGTGATATTACTGCTCCTGCAAACATCAAAGAGGGACTGTAGATAGCTTTTGCCCAGTATGACATTCCTGGCCGACAAAGCAAACATAATAATAAAAAAGTCATTTTACCAAAAACAATTTTCAGCAAAACATGCAATGAGAGGAGTCCTACAAATATTTCTCCATTCTAACTGCTGCTTTCTAAAGCTAAATTCCTTCCTGATTAGATATGCACTGTTTAGTAACTACAAAATGTATATTTCCTCCTTAAAGTACAGAGCTACTGAAAGAATAGTGGCTTTGTAGAAGTAAGGAACATGAAGGGTTGAGCCAGGCAAAATATTCCATAAGAAATTTACTGGTGATCATTATTACTAAAGCTTTTTTCTAGGACAATTTTTAAGAAAATGATACCGATGCATAAAAGTATGACCCTTAGTAAGTAAAGAAACAGAGTGTTTAGAATAAAATATACATATACTCAATCCTTTGTTAAAAGTGGTAATGCAATTAGCAAAGCAGCAGGCCTGCCATTATATATGTATATAAATAAATAAGGTTTTAAGATGTAAGCTATTAATTGATATACATATGTGTGTGTGTGTGTGTGTGTGTGTGTGTGTGTGTGTGTGTGTGTGTGACTCATTACTGTTATATTAGGTATAGTTTCTCCATAGAAAAAAGGAACCTCCTATGCAGAAAAAAAATCACTGATGAATTCCTTTCTGAACTAAAACTAATAAATGAGCAAAGCAGACCAAAGATCAAATAAGAGAATTACCATATTCTCTGTTTACTCATATATCAGTATTTACAAATAACTCACTTTACTGTACGGTAACTACTGCCCCATAAGCTTCAAAATTAAAGGCCATTATAAAACACAATCCATTTATCAAAAAATAGCTTCAGACAAATTCGGCAAAAAAATTTTAACAACTAAGACATCTGGCTATCCACATAATCTAGAACCCAACTTTATCCTGTTAGGATCCTACTGGCACTACTACTTTAAAGTGACCTCTTCCCAATGAATGATTAACTAAATGCTCTTCTTAAGATTAGAAATAAAGCTTAAGCCTACAGGGAGAAAAAGCCTTCAAATTCCCATCTCTGACACTAATCACGGGTTTACACCTCTTTGAAACCTAGCTAACAAAGGTTGCCCAAAGTCATAAGCCCCCGAACTTCAAGATCAATAAGCAACAACTTGAGCTAATAGATGCTCAAAAAAATTCTATTAAGAGGTTACCCTTCTAACCAGGGAAGCAGATTACCCATTTCCTTTCTTGGCTGATTCTCTAACGTTTTGACCCTGTATCATAAATTTCAAAGAATGAGCTTAGATCTCATATTTTAATCACCGATTATAAACCTGTAAGATAATGCCACTATTTTTGCTTAGAATTTTACTATTTTTAATTATATAAAATGATACAATTACATGATGTCATAATACCTGCTGGCTAACCAACAGCAGACGGTCTCTCACTAGTTCTTCTAGGACAATTTTTAACGAAATGATAATGTTCTGTTCATCCTATTATACATGATCTCTAATAGCATATGGAATAAATATCCCAACATGAAACACATTTTAGTATTTTTCATTAACATCTTACTTCATTTAAATGAAAAAAAAAACAATTTTAATGTATACAACACATATTTGAAAGGCAAACTTGTACTGCAACACAATAAATGAAATCATGATAGAATTTGGCCTCATAAATTATTGATTAGCATACACACACAATACAGGTGTGTGTATGTGAGCCCGCATATACAGTGGATATAAAAAGTGTACATACCCCTGTTAAAATGCCAGGTTTTTGAAATATAAAAAAAATGAGACCACAATAAATCATTTCAAAACTTTTCCTATCTTTAATGTGATCTATAACCTGTACAATTCAATTGAAAAACAAACAAATCTGTTAGGGGGAAAAATATAAAAAAGAAAAAAAAAAACATAAAATAAACTGGTTGCATAAGTGTGCACACAGTTAACCTAATATTTTTTGTTAAAAAACCTTTAGATTTAATTACAGCATTCAGTCTTTTTGGGTACAGACCTGCCATCATTAAAGAGAGACTGATTAACCCCAAATAAAGTTCAGCTGTTCTAGTAGGATTTTCCTGACATTTACTCAGTTGCCTACTACAGCAAAAGCCATGGTTCACAGAGAGCTTACAAAGCATCAAAGGGGTCTCATTGTTGAAAGATATCAGTCAGGAGAAGGGTACAAAAAATATCCACAGCATTAGATATGCCATGGAACACAGTGAAGACAGTCATGAAAAAGGGGAGAAAATATGGGACAACAGTGGATGTCCCTCCAAAAAAAGACTTAGACAAAAACTGGTCAGGGAGGCTGCCAACAGACCTACAGCTACACTGAAGGAGCTGCAGGAATTTCTGGCAAGTACTGGTTGTATACAACATGTGACAACAATATGCCTTATTCTCCATGTCTGGACTATGGGGTAGGGTTGTAAAATGGAAGCCTTTTCTTACACAGAAAAACATCCAGGCCCGGCTAAAATTTGCAAAACAATACATCATTAACATTAACTAAAAATACTCCTTAAAACTCAATGGCTATACCCATGTACTAACCCAGACTAACCTCTCCTCTCACTATTGCTGCTTCTCTGTATACCTCCCTCCCAAATTTCATATAGTAGGATTAGCAAGCTTCCAAGATACAATACCCCACTCGGGCATTATAGATAAGCTCACCAGCTTAAATATAAACCCCTATGTCACTAGATGGATTGCAAACTGGCTCAAAGACAGAACCCACATGGTTAGAATTGCTGGAGCCATGTCTGACTCCAAACCAGTTACAAGTGGTGTCCCACAAGGCTCAGTCCTGGGACCTCTCTTGTTCGGTATATATTTCTCGGAGGTACAGGCCAACACGGAAGGACTGTGGCTGACCAAGTTCGCAGATGACTGCAAACTGGGCGCCATAATCGACTCTCCAGCCGATACAAGCATCCTCCAAAAGGGCCTCATAGAAACAGACAACTGGTGCCAGAGCCATGGCCTCAAGCTAAATGCCATAAAGTGTATAGTCATCCCCTTTGGCAAAAACAAAGTGCCCACAAATTACCACATAGGTGGTAATCCATTAAGTACAGAAGAAGTAATTAGGGACCTGGGGACCCAAGTTGATGGCAATCTCTCATTTGACAACCACGTGGCCAAAGTGGTTAGAAAAACATTTTATATAGCCCACCTAATCATGAAGGGATTCACATCTAGATCAGGAGAGGTCATCGTGCCTCTTTACTCATCCCTCATCAGGCCCATAATTGAGTACAATGCCCCTTTTGGGATGTACCTTACCAGACACCTGCAGCAACTGGAAAGACCTCAAAAGTACCTCACCAAGAGGATCAAAGGGCTCAAACAGATGCCATATGCTGCCCGGTTAAAGAAACTCCAG